>NC_054383.1:36918150-37518150 GCF_017654675.1 Xenopus laevis | reverse complement strand
GCAGCACTATTAACCGATGCATTTTGAAATAAAAATTTTTTCCCATGACAGTATCCCTTTAAGCACCAAAGTTGTGCCTGTTTACTTTTGTACATTGTGAAAATAAGCCACAGACAGGAGCCTGAGAACTTTGTATTGCCAAACTGAGCCTCCTTTCTCTTCTGTGGAACTGTTTTGCCTGACCCCTACCTGCTGCTACAAGCAATTCCCCAAGCAATACCTGCTTCTACAAACAATTCCCTGCACTCCAAATTCATGAAATAATAACTTTTTTTAAGGCCCTAATGAGAGCTGAAACGTTGGATACTCAAGTATGAATAAAAGTGCGGGTCCTTTGAAAAGTAATATATAAACTTATTTGCCCCAGCACCTGAAGTGTTCTAAAAGATTGGCTCAGAGTGCAAGCACTTGGATCTATATATATACATATATATATATATATATATATATATATATATAAATATATATATATATATAGATATATATATATATTTATATCTTCGTGTGGGCAGCACTCCACTTTTAAAGTTTGCCTCGCAACGTAAATAGATTAAATAGTGAAAAAACGATCAGCAACACCGAGATATCTTGTGAAATGCACGATCAGCAACACCGAGATATCTTGTGTAAGCACCATTTATAAGAATATAATTTTCAGGATATTCATGGCTTTTGTGTATGATATACAGGTATGGGACCTATTATCCAGAATGCTTGGGACATGGGTTTTTTGGATCACTGTACCTTAAGTCTTCATATATAATTTAAACATTTATTAAAATCAAATTCAAGGTGCAGTTTTATAATTACATAGAAAATGGAAATCATTTAAAAATGTATAAATACTATATATATATATATATATATATATATATATATATATAAATATATATATATATATATATGTATATATATATATATATATATATATATATATATAGTACAGAGAGAAAGATTGTTTATGTTAACAGAAAGACAAGCAAATAAAATAGGAAGGAATGTATGTGGTTATGACTTTCTAAAGCGTGTGAAGAACAACTTCCTCAAAACGTACAAAAATCAATCTAATATATAAATTGCCTGTAAAAACATTCATCAACAGTGTTGATCCTTTTTATAAGCATCAGTAAGGGTGGTTCTAATATACTCCAGCAAAATTCAGAGTACCCCTATCTTGTAGGGTGACAGAATGTGCTATATCCTGCACAAACTTAAAGTTTGATAATATCTGTATTAAAAAACACACAAACAAAGTTGATTGCTTTTTTGTGTTTGGTGTGTGATCAGGCTAAAATTAACAGACGAGCCTAATTCTAAATGTAACAGTAACGTAGTAAGTTATGTTGAAAAAAGACACATGTCCATCAAGTTCAACTTTTTTTAAACTTTTTTAACCTGCCTAACTGCCAGTTGATCCTGAGGAAGGTAAAAAACCCCATCTGTAGCCTCTCCAATTTGCCTCAGAGGGGGAAATAATTCCTTCCTGACTCCAAAATGGCAATCGGACAAGTCCCTGGATCAACTTGTACTATGAGCTATCTCCCATAACCCTGTATTCCATCACTTGCTAAAAAGAGATCCAACCCCTTCTTAAAGCTATCTAATGTATCAGCCTGTACAGCTGATTCAGGAAGAGAACTTCACATCTTCACAGCTCTCACTGTAAAAAACCCCTTCCGACTATTTAGGCGGAACCTCTTTTCTGCTAAACGGAATGGGTGACCTTGTTTCAGCTGGAAAGACCTTCTGGTAAATAAAACATTAGAGAGATTATTATATGATCCCCTTATATATTTATACATAGTTATCATATCACCCCTTAAGCGCCCCTTCTTCAAATATTCTCCTTTTAACTTCTTGGTCTGACTTGGCTTGGCCTGCAGTGTACCCTACACCCTCAATTTTTTGTTGCTATACAGTTTATGTCCGCTTCTTAGGAAGAGTTGCCTGTTACATGATGCAATGGAAGCTGGTTAATAAAGTTCATGGGATTTTTACAGTTTATGTCCGCTTCTTTGAGCTGAGAGCCTGGGGCTGGAGCACCTGGGTCGTCCCTCCACTCTGTGAGTCTTTAACAACAGGAGTGTTTATGCTAACTATTTATCTTTTGGATGTATTGTATTGCTGTTTATATTATAATAATACTGTATATAATATAATATATTATAATATTATTATAATATATTATAATAATATCTAATATATAATGTATATAATATATAAACTCTAATAGGACTTATTTACAAAGCACAGCAACATGGAAAGATCAGGTTTATGTTTTTCACTTACGCTTTGGTGTAATTTAAGATAAAATCAACTCCTTTTTCACTGTCAAATTGAATGTCATGTGGCAAGTCATGGTAAGAATGTGCATCAATGCTCAGGGGGAAACCAGGATGCCACTCTTTCCATCTATAGGCAAGGAACAAAATTACTGAGAAATGTGACGTGTCATTAAATCATTTTATTACTATATGTTTATAAAACACCAACATATTTTGAAGCACTGTGCAATGAAAGGGTGTAAACATACAGATTATGTACAAATACTGATCCATAGTTTCATCTTATTTCACCTATAATGGGTCAGTTTTCTAAATTTAATGTAACATTTTTTTTAGTTAAATACATAGTAATGATGAAAACTCTACATAAAAACCTAAATTGAGGATTAGCAACCAATTGCCCTATTGCTGAGCTACATTTTTTTATTTTTTCTAATGTAACTAGGAAATTCTTCTGATAAATCTATTAAAGGAAAACTATACCCCAAAAATTAACACTTAAACAACAATGAAGTGGCATATGAAAGAATCTTACCAAACTGGAATATATATTTAAGTAAAAACTGGCCTTTTACATCTCTTGCCTTGAACCACCATTTCGTGATGGTCTGTGTGCTGCCTCAGAGATCACCTGACCAGAAATACAGTAACAGGAAGAAGTGTGGAAGCAAAAGACAGAACTCTGTCTGTTAATTGGCTCATGTGACCTAACATGTATGCTTTATTGGGTGTGTTTGTGTGCACCGTGGATCGTACGTTCCCAGGGGGCGGCCCTTATTTTTTAAAATGGCAATTTTCTATTTAAGATTACCCAATGGCACATACTACTAAAAAAGTATATTATTAAGAAAATGTTTTATTTCATGAAACAGGGTTTTACATATGAGCTGTTTTATGCAATATCCTTTTATAAAGACCTACATTGTTTGAGGGGTATAGTTTTCCTTTAAGTAATATATCAGACTGGAACAGTTAATGCCCATTTCATGTTACTTCTAAGTTCTAACAACTTTCAACCCCCAAAACAAGTCTCTTCCACCTCTTTCTGGGTTGCCTGCGGCACTGCTTAGCACCTGGTGCAAACTTGGGGCTTGACAACCTAGTTCCTCTTGAAACAACTACGTACTCTATGCTAACAGATCTAACTCTAGCTTGAAGCATAGGGTACCCTTATCTACTTCTTTACTGGGCAGCCAGATTGTCTATGTTGACCGGCCTTACTGTCTTACTGCTACCGTGAGCTATAACACACACAAATTAGTGTATTTCTTTAATTTACTTCAGAAGATGATGCCTCTATTCTAAAGCTGGCCTGCCTGATATCTGGCTAAAAATCAGCCAAATGTTGTGAAAGTAAAAGACGGACAAGTTCATCAGCATGTCTACTGGGAGATTTGATTTTTGTTAAATATTAATAGAAGTAGAAACCCCGTTTCACATTTTTCAGGGGTCCTAAAAAAAATGGTGTAAATCCAGGAAATATATCATGCATTATAAATTGGTGGGGCAACGATAAAAACAATTAAAATTAGGATGTAAACTTGAGGTTTTGGTGTATTTGAATTCATATAATACTAATATATACAGTATACATGCTAATACAGGTAGATACATATAGATAGAGTTAACATTTACTCAGTTAAACTATTACATATAGAGAACTTTAGTTTATATATTATCACATATAGAGATGTTTATTGAACATTATAGTACCTGTATAGTTTTTGCCTTTCTTGCAGTTCTTTTCGTCTGTGTTGCTTAAGGAGTTGAGTAACATCATCTCGAGACAATTTTGCTGCATTAAAACATAATTATATGGATATAATTTAGGTTACTTCTTCTGAGGTATCACCACCTTTTCACCTTGATTTAGCTATTCTAGTGAATACCCCTATATACTCACAACTGTCTCACATGGCATAGTGTGTGGCCTTAATTTAAGTCATGAACTTGATCTTTAGTGAGGGATAGTAGGAATGCATATGAGGCGGTCTATGCAACTATCATCTAACACTTAGGAGTAGATTTATCAAGGGTCGAATTGAAAATTAAAATTTTCATTTTTTTTATGGTGAAAACTGTCAAATTCGACTAAGGAATTATTCAAATTAGAAAAAAATTCTAATTCGATTTTCGAGATTTATCATACTCTGGCCCTTATAGAACTCGAATTTGACTATTCGCCACCTAAAACCTGCCAAATTGCTGTCAATGGGAGAGGTCAATTTGGAGTTGCTTGCAGCCTAGGGGCTCTTACAGACGAGCGTTTTTAGCTGCGGTTCCCTGCGTTCCGGTTTCATGCGTTCAGCTGCAGGGGAGAGCAGGAATAGCGCACGCATGTAATCGCTTAACGCAGAAAAATTAACATGCTGCGTCCCAACCTGCGTTCGGCCCTTACATGCGTCTGTGTGAGTACAGCCCCATTGAAAAGAATTCAGTGCGTCTACTCCTGCTCTCCCCTGTAGCTGAACGCATGAAACTGGAAACGCAGGGGAGGTCAGCTAAAAATGCTTGTCTGTAAGAGCCCTTACTGACATTCAAGTTTTTTTCAGTGAAAAAATTTGAATACAGTTTTTAACATTTTCGGTCGATTTAATTATCTATTTCATTGATAAATTTCAATTGATCAAATTTCAAATTTATGGGAGTTTAGGGGAGTTTTTAAAAACTCGCATGAATTCGAAATTCACCCTTTGATAAATGTGCCTCTTACAGTAAAGTGATGTAGCCCGCTCGCACAACCCTGGCCTTCAGCAGTTCAGCGCCTGGTGCACGGTGTTGGAGGGATCGGCACCCCCCTCAGCAAACAATCCAAGGAGACACTGGCACACAAAGGCAAGTAACAGCAGGGTTATACCCTTGCGTGTTTATTCTGCAAACGTGCAACGTTGCATGTTTGCAGAATAAACACGCAAGGGTATAACCCTGCTGTTACTTGCCTTTGTGTGCCAGTGTCTCCTTGGACCTCTTACAGTAACCCATTATTTATTGTGCTATATACTTGTTCCAAAACTCCTCTGAAGACATTGAAATGTCATTCAATTTTACATTTTATCTACCCATTTCCATTATTTATTTTTACTTATTTTTTTTACAGTGCCACATATATGCTGTTAACTAAGCTTTAATAGTGGCCCTATGCTTTTAACTGCACCATATTTATACATTTTTGTCAAAAATGGGCGTTGGTTTGGGCAATCACTCTCTCTTAAAAGCTGCAATTCAGCAGCGGGGGAGGATTTAGCCCTCCAGAAACCAAGGTTCAGCAGACTTTTACTTTTTACTTTACTATTGCTATTATGCAGAGAGACACAGGATCCTCAATACTATGACTGGTAGGTAAACAAGTTAGGGACCGCCATATGGGGTTTACCTTGACGTGGTATGGTGGCTTTTCAACTTTATGATCATAACTTTGCAACTAAAAACCCCTGTCTTTGTTAACACATGCATTTGCATATCTACTGAATTACTTAGACAGGGGCCCAGGGAATGTGCACTGACCCATTTGGATATGCCAGTAGCACTTTCCCTTATACTTATATATATTTTTACTTAGCAATGCGGGTGCTCCCACAACCCCCCTTGTGTATAAGCTTTAATAAACCCATACTGATTACAAACAACCCATAAGATGATGTCTTTTAAAGTTTCTTTTCACATATCAGAATTGGCGAAGGGGCCAGAGGGGTGCAGCTTATTCCTAGTATTATTTTCTGCAAGATGCACCCACCAGTGCAATGATCTGCCAAGGCCCATATAATTCATAACCTCTGTATGTAGGTACAGTGGAGTTGAGATAAATTAGGGTAAATTGTTCTCTATTCTAGAGAATAATTAAATACCACTTTCACAATACAGGTATGGGACCTGTTATCCAGAAAACCTTTATCCATAAAGCTTAAATTACAGGAAGGCCATCTTCCCATAGGCTTTCAATATTTTAATTGGCATTTAAAGGAATAAACCACCAGATTAACATACGACAATGTTAACAAACAAGATCTTAATATACGTGTCACATGTCAGTAGGTATAGAATGAATTGCGGTAGTGTTAGCAATGACAGAATATTAGGAATACAATAATACAGTCCATGAAACTTATAGTATCAATCAGGCCTGGACTGGGAGTCAAAATAGGCCCTGTCATTCCAAGTACACAGAGGCCCAAACAGCCTCCTACCAGCCCACTATATGGTAACTTTTATGGAGCCGTACAGCAGCCCCTCTGGCATTTGCCAGAACCCACAGATTGCCAGTCCGGGCCTGGTATCAATAAGGTAATAAACTTTCAAGGTATATAAACAGAAAAGAAAAACAAATACAAAGCAGTGCCATGACTTCAAAAATGAATCTCAAAGTTAATAGTTAGATCTCAAAAGAGAGATATTTTCTCTCTTTTTTTTGTTCAATAAATCAAAGTAAAGGAAAGGAAGCATTACAATTAGAATTATCTTGTAAAGGAAGAAAAGGAGTAAACTCATAATTGGTATTGTAACGCATAATTGTATCTCTGTACAATGGCTTCTGTTTAACCTCTGAATTTTGGCTTTTCCAGGATTTATTAAGACATTCTATCACTTTTGCCTTGTTGACTAAAACAAGTTCAATTGCTACATTCATAAATTTCCCCATACCAGACAGCCAGTCTACAAGATATCTTGAGAGGGCCGCAAGATTAAATATCCTTAGGTCAGGTATATTAAGGCCACCAAAACATTTTGGTTGTTTGGTTTATTTAGAGAAATCTTTGGGTTTTTCACCTAAAGAAAGTGATTTAAGGCCTAATCTAGTTCTTTTACACTTTTGTGTTTTAGCAGTAATGGCAGCTGTAGGAGATGGTACTGTAAATTAGCTTGGGAAAGAGAATAATTTTATAGAAAGCCACTCTCCCAATCAAATTCAACAGAAGATTTATCTATTTGGAGCTAATGGACTTGACACTTGGGGGATAGTTAAGATATAATTAATCCTCGTTGGAGGCAATAATCCTATTCTGTTTTATCAATGTTTAAATGATTTTTTAGAAGACTTAAGGCATTAAGAACCCTTATCCAAAAAACCCCAGGTTCCAAGCATTGTAAATAACAGATGCCATACCTGTAGTCTGAACTCCATGTATTTATTTTACTCCACTCTACCCCCAAAATATAATTTTAATTACTCCAGCAAAACGGCATTAATAACACCAAAAAACTTATACCAAATTAAAATTGGTGCAAGTTGATTCCTAGATTTCCTTAAACATTGTCATTCTGAAGGGTTATTCCCAGAATAAATTGAGTTTTGTGAATCTGATGCTCTTCTAATTGCAATAATAATTGTTATTGGTTAAAAAGTCATGTAGAATTGCACAGGGTATCATTTCCCATCTTCAGCTCCCATATCATGAATAGCTCCTGGGTGCAAAGTTTATTCAGAAACCTAGATAACTGCACCATAATTAAGGGGCATATTTATCAAGGGCCAAATTTAGGATTGAAAAAACTTAAAAATTCGAATTCAAAAAGACCAAACAAAATTAAGTTGAAGGTTTTTTTTGGGTCAAATAGGTCCATTTTCGATTGAATAGGTCCATATTTGGCTGAATTTGAATTGTTGGAATCAAATTAATAGCACAATCAATCAAATTCGTTTCAAAGCTTTTCCCAAAAAAAACTTTGACTCCAAATAGGTTCTAGGAGGTCCCCCATAGGCTAAAACAGCAATTCGGCAGGTTTTAGATGGCGAATGGTTGATGTTGAATTTTTAAAGAGACAGTACATGATAAATTTCGATATTCTAATTTACTTCGACTATTCCCTAGTCAAAGTACACAAAAAATAGCTTGAAATTCAAATTGTTTTCATTCAAAAATTCACCTCGACCTTTGATGAATCTGCCCCTAAATGTATAAGGAGTAGGGATGGGCGAATTTGACCTGTTTAGTTTCGCCTAAAATTCACCACCGACAAAATGTCGCCGACGCCCGTTAAAGTCTTGACGCGAGACGCCAGACAGGTCTATGGGCGAAGGTGAAAGATCCCTAGATAACCCTGATCAATTGGTAAATTTACTACGTGCCATACATCATGTGTTGTTAAATGAGCTGGCTTCTTATTAACATTACTGTGGAAAGCATATATATATGATAACAGAGTTCAGATTATTTTAGTACAACAATAGTCTTTTGTGTAATGCAAATACTCTCCATGTTATAATTCTGAAAAATGCAAATTCACTAGTCAAGCAGCTAGGCACCAACAAATCATATCAAGTTAGCTCTTTGCCTTTTTCATATCTAGCTTTTATTTGCTGAATTGCCCTTCAGCTTCATCAACTGCAGATGATTCTCTTTATCCCTTGGAACAGTAATGCAACTTGATTTTAATTCATATAATCTAGTATAGTTTTCTGATGCTGGTTTCTGTGCTACTTATAGATGTCTGTCCTATTTACCACTTCTGCAACTATAGTATAGTTCCGAGCACCACAGTCAACATAAACTGTTATTACATGACATGAATGATCACCAAATGCAAAAAAAATGGCATCTGTGTATTGTTTTCCACTGTTTTCCATTGTCTTTTCCTAACAAATATCCATTCTATCAGTCTACATGGCATTACCCTCTGTTGGTTTAACTTTTTTTTATCTCCAATCATACTTTCATTGATCCTCTTACTGGAAGGTCCTATTGCCCTTTTTTTTTGTAACTGAAGTTTCTGTTCAAGTCCCATTTTATTTTTCCTGCCACCCTTGCACCACTTAATGAACTACTGCAGTAGTCCGTTCTTCCTACTCCAGAATATTGTAAATATTTGGTGGAGAAGTGGATCCATTTTCAGGAAAGCTTGGAGTGTCAAGGGAAATGTGTATTGCCCTGCACTTTACCCTAACATTGCTGCCCTGGTAGGTGTTTGTGGTACTGGAGTGGAAAGGTACATACTTGGAGTTGAGGATGTTTGTGAGATGAGTGGAAACACAATCATAATTGTAAAATAGTAATACAACAAAAAACAAAACCAAAAAGCAATGTCACGGACAAAAGTGTGAACAGCAGTGTTAAATGCATAGAGGTCAATGATAATTACTAACAAGAAGGGTTTATTTTTTTATTTGGTAGTCACATTCTGATGAATATTGTGGGCTGAACTGGAATTTGACACCCAATAGTGTAATGGAATAACTATTGAGAAAGCAAACCGCAATGTTTGGGGGGGGGGAGGTTGGAGTCTGCTTCCTCTATAGCAGGGTTGTCTTATTGTGTGCTCCCCCACATGAAAGTCTGCCTGCTGTGACTGCTTACCTTGTGTAAGCTTTAAAAGGTATCACTACAGAGATTAACTGTTCCCTGCATTGTTCACACTTCAGATTCAAACTACTGTATAAAATCCTTCATTGTCCACACATGTGATCCCCCTGCATTGTTTCCACTTGTTACTACTCTATTGTTCACACCCCTGAAGCCCTGTACTACACACCCAGACAGAAAGTGCTCACATAGTTCACACTGTATGTAGCACAGTATGAACTGTTCATCTTAGAGTGGCCATGATAGGTTTCCCTGTCTCCTGCTGCATTCTGCCTGCCCTATGCTCTCTGTGTGTTCCATACTCTGCCTGCCCTATGCTCTCTGTGTGTGCCATACTCTGCCTGCCCTATGCTCCTTGTGTGTGCTATACTCTGCCTGCCCTATGCTCTCTGTGTGTGCCATACTCTGCCTTCCCTATGCTCTCTGTGTGTGCCATACTCTGCCTGCCCTATGTGTGCCATACTCTAAAAGTTAGGTGTGCACCAAATCCAGGATTTGGTTAGAGATTTTTCAGAATGCCAGCCACATTTACAGCAGTAATTCTTAAGTGAACCACCCTTTTCAGCATTTTAACTAGATGATAGAAATTATACCAACAGTGGTTTGTAGCTTCAGTTTATTTGACATTGGCCCAGATTCAATTCAGTGAGAAAAAGGTTTATCATGTGAAGACTCATGGACGAGATTCAATTTGAGATGCAATTAAATTCAGAAAAACTTATCTCCCTGTTTATCACGTGAAAATTCAATTGAAGTCTTATGTGAAAGCAGTGGAACTGAATTAGGAAGAAAGTTTTTTCTCCTCGAATTGAATCTCGTTCCATGAATTTTCACATGATAAACCATGAGATTTTTCTCTCTGAATTGAATCTGGCCCATTGTGTGAAGCAATCTATTGCTAGTTATAGTATTAGAAAGGAGTGATACCACAGGTATTTATTATTTCTTATCATCCTTGTGATATTAGTCAGGTTGCATAAGTTGCCAGACTTATGTTAATCGTTCATACAAAAAATTTCTGTGGAAATGTATAAAATGTAAAATGTATAACAAAGGACAAACCATTCTCTGTAGATCAATGGGTCTTTTGTCCAGTAAAAATAGACTTCACTGGATGCAAATGACATGATATCAAACTGCACAGCCTATTTCCATTAATCTCCTCCTTCTTTTTCACAGCTTTTATAAACTAAAATACCATACCAGCATTATTTTGGGCTCATTATAATCAATGTCAACTTCATGTTTCCTTAATAAATTTAAATGTATATATTGATATCACACTCTCATTACCCCCCCCATTCGTTATTTTAAATTGTTCAGTGGTGAGCACTATATTTCCTTTAGAAATGTCTAGAGAGATATCAAAATACTTAATGAATCAGATGAAAGTGAGTGTAGGACTGGCCAGACCAGGGATGACTTTGATGTAGTTGGCCAGCTTAAATTTATTGTAATATATGGACATCCTTGTCTTGTTTAAAGTAGAGAATGTTTTTAGTAGCTGAATGCACAAAATGTCCTTAGGGGCAAATTTACTTACTTCCGAAATTGCGTCAGCGACGGCTTCGCTGACATCGCAACACATTGCCAGGCGTAGATTCGCCAGGACAAGGATAATTCACTAAAATCTGAAGTTGCGTCCAGGGTGCCGAATGCTGGCGAAGTTGCGTTAGTGTTACTGCGGCAAGCAAAACTAAGTTGCGCTAGCGTTGCCTAATTTGCATATGGCGGGAAGTTAAAGTTGAATGGATGTATATGTTGCAGCGAATACATTACATTACACAAGCCCAGGGAAACCTTAATAAAATAAAATAGAGTTGTTATATTGCCCTACCGATGAGCCCAGTGTATAGTTTATTTTCAACTATTTATCTACTCTATTGCACTTTGCCTGGCGCAAGAGGTAACGCAAGAGGTAATGTTCAGTCAAATCTCAATCTTAGTCAATTAGCGTAGTTACGTTAGTTCGCCATAGCTTCGGCTGGCGTTAGGGTGCGAAGTACCGCTAGAGCCTATCTCCTTTGCTAGCGAAGTTATGCCAGCGCCTGTTAGTAGTTTTCGCCAGTGTTAGTCACTTCACTCTTTAGTATCTTCACTCCTTATCTTAAATATATGCGTACAAATGACTCCTTTTCTTTTAGTGTATGTGTGTATCTACATATATATATCTACCTGTATATATTTACACACACACACACATATAAAAGTACCCCACTCACAGGATTTAAACGAGATGAAGATTTATTTAAATACTAAACTCCTCTTTTGGCAAACATGCTGGCTCCTATTGTGATCACATTTATGTGGTGATTAGGTGCCATAATTGTGTATTTATGCAATGTGTTCCCATGAACTGCAACTCATTGCCATGCTGCCAGGGTAAGTCATATTGGGAGCACATAATAAGAAATGTAGCAATTACACCGTGCATTAGTGCCATCTATAGACTAAGAGACTGCTTCAGTGTGCAATTTAAACCTACCCTACACACAGCACTGTCTGTGTTTGCATGTTACATTATTGACAAGCAGTCCGACAATCTGCCAGGGTCCACCTGTGGCCACTCCTTGTGTTACTGTAAAGGTGGCCATACACGGATAGATCCGCTCGTTTGGCGATGTCGCCAAACGAGCGGATCTCCCTCCGATATGCCCACCTTGAGGTGGGCAATATCGGGCTGATCCGATCGTGGGCCCTAGGGCCCAACGATCGGATCCTAGCGTTCACCAAACGGGCGGTCGGATCGCGGGACCGCATCAACGAACAGATGCGGCCGCGATCCGACGGGATTTTTAATCCCATCCGATCGAGATCTGGCCGACTTTCGGCCAGATCTCGATCGTGGGAAGCCCGTCGGGGGCCCCCATACACGGGCCAATAAGCTGCCGACACGGTCTGTCGGCAGCTTTTATCGGCCCGTGTATGGCCACCTTAACTCTGCGATTTGTCTTTTGAGTGCATTGGTGGGCAATGCCCAGATGCAGTAAGTTCAGTTACTATAATATAAAAAGGACCAGTTCAGTTACTATAATATCAAATATAATATAAAAAGGACCAGCAACATTGGGATTACTGTTTGTGTGTTTAGAAAACCATGAACAGCTAGGGGCAGATGTATCAAGGGTCGAATATCGAGGGTTAATTAACCCTCGATATTCGACTGCCGAATTAGGAATAATCGTTCGTTCGAACAATTAAATCCTTTGAATCGAACGATTCAAAGGATTTTAATTCATCGATCGAAGGATTATCGTTCGATCAGAAAAACCTTGGAAAGCCTATGGGGACCTTCCCCATAGGCTAACATTGGCTTCGGTAGGTTTTAGGTGGCGAAATAGGGGGTCGAAGAAATTTTTAAAGAGACAGTACTCCGATTATCGAATGGTCGAATATTCGAACGATTTTTAGATCGAATATTTCGATTCGAAGTCAAAGGTCGTAGTCAAAGGTCGAAGTAGAGAATTCGATGGTCGAAGTAGCCAACAAAAACCATTTGAAAATCAAATATTTTTTTCTCTATTTTCCTCTATTCCTTCACTCGAGCTTAGTGAATGGGCCCCCTAATGTTAATCATCATTTGGACTTTTCTGAAGTCCTTGTGAAGGATCTGATTGAATATTGAAAGGTCACATTGACTGTTCATGCTTTTCTAAACTCATGAGGGCTCAGTTCGTTAAAATCTTGTGAAGACAAACCTTAAGGCAAGAGGAGTTGAAAGGGTGTGGCCTTTGAAGGGTGTGTGGCCTAATGGTCACAATTGAAAGCTGCTGCATACATTTGTGCACAAGTTGCACAACAATATACATATTGGCCTCTGGTAATGACCTAGATGTGTATGAGATATTGCATTGCTTTGAACAAATATGTAGAAAATACTCATACTATATGATATATTTGAATGTAAAACCTTATCTACATGTCTATTTACATGTTCTACTAACCAATAATCTTAACATAAAACCTATGAAACCTGTCAAGCTCTGGCAACATATCTGTCTGTCTATAAATCTAATCTATCTACCTATTCATTTCATTTATTAACCACCAGTCACTTCTATAGAGAAGAGTAGTTAGAATGTCCCATCCCACACTTGATCTGTCTGTTCATGGTCTGCTTGGCCTTCTATCTATTTATCTATTTCACCTATCCCATTTCTACAATAGTGAAGCTACAAGGCCTTGTCCCCACTCTGTTGGTTGCAAACACAGTATTAGCTTTCTCAACTATTTTACCTACCAAGGAACTTTCTTTTGTTTGAATAAATTATTCTTCAAACATTGCATTTTTATGCTTTTGGCCAGGATTGACTAGTGCTCAGCATGCTGCCATAGCAAAACACAAGTGTGCACCCCTCCTACAGCAAAATACTCTGCAGCATACTGTATCTGCACACTCATGTGCTAAAATCTCTTTGCAGTAGTGAGCTAGCCAACATCTCCCAGTCCTTTATCCCAGTTTGATCTCAGTACAGCAAGCAGCAGTGATAACTCTATTCCGTTACATGGTACTAACCTTTTCCTTCTCGAAGAACTACCTCCTTGTCATTGGTGATCCAACTATAGCATGGAAACTCAAGATAATCTCCTGATGGTGTTTTGACAGTTATATGTCTGCAGTACCAGTCATCTTTGTACCAGTATTTGTGTTTCTCAAGCTTTAACAGCTGAACGTCACCAATGTCTTCTGATTCTGTGATATCATAGGAATCAATCTAAAAGAGAAGTTGGGGCACAGAGTCAATGTTAAAAACCAAACTTCTACATCTGGCGGTATGAATGAATTTTATTTCAGCCCAGTACATTCCAAATTTCCATTCAAACATAAATAAAAAGGCAGGAAGGTGGTTTCGATTTACGGGTCAGACTAATAATAAAGCAGATTTAGGTGGGAAGTCTCAGAAAGGCTTCTTCTAGCTGCAAAGGGTAATGTAGTCTGTTGGTGGAATGATTTGTTGTAGATTTCATACCTTCATTATGATGAGAACAGGAAACAGAGAGTTAGGGTCCCTTTAGCTGGGTTTTATTTAGTGCTACTCCAGGCCCCCTTCTCCCACGTTTGCTGCATGTGCAGAGGCCTGTCTATCTGCTGGACAAGCATGGACGCCCCCTCAGATGCTGGATTGATCAATTAGTATCTGGTGGCAGGCCAGGAGGATTTTAATTTTTGTGATTTTTTTTATTTGCCATATAGACATCTATGGGCTGCCCCCCTAAAGCTGCAGTCCTAGGCATGGGCTCATGGGTGCCTATATGGTAGATACGGTCCTGGGGTTTTGCTTGAATAGAGCCAGTTACGCTTAAAATAAAGCTTTTTTTTAGCATACATTGTATTATATTCTTTATAAATACAGTACTAATATATTATATGGAGATATAGTATATATAAAAAGAGAAGACTCTGTAAGAGAAGCTCTGCAGAACATGTTAGAATTCAAATAATGACAATAACATCAACAATAATAATAATAGTTCAGGCAACCCATGATGCAGCTATAATGTCCTAGTGTTTGTCATAGTATTTTCAGATCTGTAAACTGCTTTGTAAAAACTTGATTACCACATGAAATACCCGAAGATGAATACATCTCAAGATAGAGCGCAAGATTGAGTTGGAGAAAACCCCTCATAGTATGCCCCTAGAAACACACACATTTCCCATGCTTTCCACGCTAACTCGCACAAGCCAAAAACTATCGGAAGTACTTTGAGCTTGCATGTGTGAAAAAAATTAACATGTACGGTAAGCAATGAAGATAATCTCTGTGGAAAATCAGTAATTTCATTATCAACTGAGAACATCTTTGAAAATGTATTGAGATACCACACTTCTGCACATCCCTCCTACCTTCTGAATATTTTTCACAAATACAGTATATCATTTTTTGATGTACTGTGTTAGTTTTTTGTTTTTCATTATAGTTATATTATGACTCCTGATTTATATGCCGCAATGTTTAATAGAAAATCCTGGAAAGTCATGGAAATTACTCTGGCTACATTTTGTAAACTACTTCCATTTTTTATTGGCCACTAATCATGAACTCATGCAAAATGTAGCTTAGCATTTCATGTAAAACTTTACTTCTAGGTGTGTGCATATGCAAAACTGCATTGAATTATGGAATCCATATTATTTCAATTCAGGCTGATTGCCAATTTCTGTCCCTCAAGTGCCACTCAAGCAGTGGTGTACAGTGTCGGACTGGGATGCCAGAGGCCCACCAGAAACCCTTAGGCCATAGGCCCACTTTACAAACTATTATTCCTCCTCTACTCATTCAACCTTTTTTTCTTCTAGTCTTTTATCTGTACATACTATACTCTATTCGTCCATTATTAAGCCTCATCATGAAATAGGCCAAATGGTTAGAAGCAAGAGGGCACCTGGGCCCACCGGGAATTTTCCTGGTATCCCTGTGGGCCAGTCCGACACTGGTGGTGTAACTACAGAGGAAGCAGTCCCTGCAATCGCAGGAGGGGCAGGAGTGTAGAGGGCCCAGTGAAGCCCTAATTATTGAGCAATTTTCATATATCTAGAATAGGCCAACATATAAATATTTTAGGTCCCTAAATTGGATTTGTTGTGGGGCCCAGTAACATCTGGTTACGCCACTGCACTCAAGTATAACTTTAAAGACAGGAAGGTGGTCCTGCTTTAGAGGTAAACCACCGTGAGTCAAGCTAATGATGATAAAGTACTCTTAGGGGCCCATTTACTTAGTTTGAGTGAAGGAATAGAGGAAAAAAAGTTCGAATTTCGAATGGTCGAATATGGCTACTTCGACCATCGAATGGGCTACGACCTTCAACTTCGAATCGAACGATTCAAACTAAAAATCGTTCGCCGATTCGACCATTCGATAGTCGAAGTACTGTCTCTTTAAAAAAATTCTTCAACCCCCTAGTTCGCCACCTAAAACCTACCGAGGCCAATGTTAGCCTATGGGGAAGGTCCCCTTCGACTTCGACGGTCGACTTCGACGGTCGAATATCGAGGGTTAATTAACCCTCGATATTCGACCCTAGGTAAATGTGCCCCTTAGACTTGTTTACTATGATACACAGTGGAGGTTTTGAAGGGTAAGGTGCACACAATTGCATACTTTTGAGATATGTACAACAAGGAATGAATCTGTGCTCCTTGCTAATGTGAGTTGGGTTCTGTGACTTGCAGAGCAGTGTGCTCAAAGGCACAAGGGTGCCCTGTATTGAATACCCACCCCAAGCAGTCATTGGGCTATATTTATCAAAGAGTGAAGTTAGAGATCACCACAGTCCTCTACAGTGAAATTCCTCCACTCTCCATTCATTTCTATGGAATTTTTAAAAGAGTACTTATCAATGGATGAGAGTTCATCCTAAATACGCCTTTCAAAATCTCATAGAAATGAATGGAAAATGGCAGAATTTCACACTAGCAGACTGTGGCGATCTTTAACTTCACTCTTTGATAAATATGCCCCTTATGTTCAGGATTCAAGAAGGAGTTGGGTCCCAAGAACTCCTACCTTGAACCTAATGAATGACTTGTAAGGAAGACACCACAACACTGCCGGAGCAAGGGTAGGCAGAAGAGGCATGTGACTAGGGCGCAAAGCCCAGCACTGCACCACAAGAGTCAGGTTCATCATGAACAAAAGTTACACTGCAGTTTGCATCTTCTTTTTACACCCCCTTCAAAGATAAATTAGACTTCTTGTCTCAGAAGGGCTTCCCCTTTGTGAAACCTACATTAGGCTGTGGTGTAAGATTTGTTGCTAACTCCCAGTGATACCAGTACACAAGGGATTACACAAGGGATTAGTCAGAATAATAGAATACTAGTACTGTACGGGTATTGGAGATACCGTCACCGTGAGCTCTACAAATAGTGGACGTTTGTTGTTCGTTAGCTGAGAACTTTTCAGACCATGTGTGGATTGTCCCCACATTTTTTGTACCATGGCGATACTTCATTTAGTAGATTGGACAGTTTAGATGATTTCTGTTGGCTAACGATAATATCTCTGCATGTATTGCCTCTCTGACAATATCTCTGACAATATCAGTAATATTTTTCGGACATAACTTTCATATGATTGCTGTCTGTCAATTAATGGCCTGAACATCGTCTCATTTGTTCTTTTTACTACTTTATTTAATCTGAAAGGTTAGTTGTAGGTCAGAAGACCGTTCATCGGACATAAGGATAAAATCTGCATGTCTATGGCTAGCTTTAGACATCCCATACATCCACAGCTTGAAAAAAAATCTTGGTTCATCTCTCTCTCATCTATAATCAAAATACGAAGTGTAAAATTATCACAGTAATGTCTCTATGGACAGGAATATGAGCACTGCCTCTGTTAATATAAGCTTGAGCTGGAAAAGGTTAATTAGTGTTTAACACCAAACCATCCAAGAGCAATAAATATATTCTATGTTCTAGTTCCTGCAATTGCTATGGGCAAACCAGCATAATAAACGGGAAATTACTTTTTCACCCCCCCACACACTAATGTATAGTATCAGATCAATAATTTACAGACAAGTTTTCTATTTATGAATTTATAATTTGAACTTCATTTTATTTATAATTTTAAGCCTGGTGGTACATTCAGTATGTGGGTGCTATGAGAAGGTGGCTTTTCTTGCTTAAACCTGTTTAAAGGGAATGCGCCCACTAGAATCCTACTTTTTATCACCCAGACACGAGTTTAAAATTGTCAATCATGTATTGCCTGCTCTTCGTTTATACCTTATAGGCATAGATGTGGGGTAGGCAATTTCTTTTCACTTTTAACTCACTGCACCTCACATTGCCCCTCCCTCCTCACCATCTAATTGTGTAGCCAGTGTATCAGGTGCCCCATTTTGGCTCAAAAACAGGAATTTGGCATGATGCAAAGCTTGCCTTAGTAACAGTGTCCACTACATGGGGCCGAGCTGTTTGCTGTGATTGTCAATTCTAAGACTAAAATAAACAAGATTGAAATAGTTTACATAGTGTAAATAAAAATTATTTTGCCTGACTAACATTATATCATAGGATTTGGAATTGTTTCTTTGGGTTCTAGGTCCCTTTTAATCACATTTATTTTAAGACCAAAGGTCCACAGGGTTCCCGGCAATTTTACTGTTATCAGTATAAGTCTTAAAATTGCCAAATTTCTCAAATAAAATTCAATAATATCAAATGAAAAATTATCATTGGTCAGCACCCAAGTCTCAACCACCCCACCCCATAAAGCATAATCCTGGCTGAGTTGGCAACCTATTGGCACATGTATGGAACCAAAACCACCCCTATGCCTGCAAATGATGTGTGATTGGGGCACACAGAGATATTCTTGAAAGCTAAATGAGAACTAAAGCTAAATAGATCCTGTAGTATCAGCTACTGCGACAAACGTAACCTCACTACTACAAAGATAGCCCAACAAGATCAGATTAATTACTTATCATTACTGGGCTGATGAAATAAGTTGTTATAAAATACAGTATTTCTACCCATATTCTTTTTTTATGCTTCAGCATTAATTTAATGCAAACAGAGTAGGATAGAGGGAATACATCATTGCCTCTTAATCTAAATCAGTGTGCTAAAAACAGAAATGCAGAAATTCTGAAAGGAAATGGATGTGGCTTTCAAGTAATAAAGTTGAGTTAGCATTTTTATAAATAAACACTTTTTAAAAAGTTTTATTGCCATATTTTTGTTATACCTAAGGATATGACAAATGCACAATATCAAGTACTTTAGCAGCTGAACGAATTTCAGTTTGTACATTTGATATACATAAATGTTCACTCAACATTTTGGTAACCCCAGTAAATCAATTTTTATTCCCTTGGCCAATGCTCCTTTTAGGAAAAAAACACACCAGCCTGGGGTAAAACAAATGCAGCCCCATGAGACAAGTTTCCCAGGTGTCTCTAGGAAGGAATTACAGTGGAGTAAAATAGAAAAATGTTACTGTTCTCTAGCCAAGGACACCAGGGAATAAGGTAAGATGTCTGCATAGGACTTGTTAGTTACTTCCCAAGGTTGGTGCAGTTGTTCCTAAAGGTAACATAGGCCCAGGGAAAACACTTAATGTGACATATCTACAGTATAGTAATAAGCTAAATCAACTGGACTTGCTGTATTTTCTTTTTCCTAGTCATCCGAATGGCTTTCTCAATTCAGAGGGACCTGTACAAAAATATTTGTGGTTATATTTCCCGGAAACTTACTTCAACCAGCATATGGGGTCAGAGACCTCATGGAGGCAATGTGTAGATTGTATTAGCATGATTGGAGCTATAGATGTTATTAAACCATCCAGGGAGAGGTGCCAAAACAGCATTGTATGTGGCAGACTATATGTGTTGTTGAGGCTTCAGTGGTTGTGATAATACCTACAACTGGGATGCTTTTGGGAGCAATTGCAAAGTTCAAACCCTTGGCCAGGACTTCTATCTCCGGATGGGTGAGAGCCCTGTCAGACAGATTCTTTGCCACTTTTTTGTTTTCCTGGGCCCCAGTTTCTTCATTTCATCTCCAGGTTCATTTCTTCTCTTTTTGGCTCTTCCCAGAACAGGATGCCAGAATGGAAAACGTTTTCTGTTGCCTCTTCTTGCCCTTATTGTGCTGCAATAGCTGTGGTTCTTTGGTGAATCCCACCACTCTTTCCCAGACTGCGGTGGGTAATTGCGAGGTCAGGCTCCTTTCTAGCTGAGTGATTATATGTTTTATGGCATCAACTGTAAAATGGGTCTGTTCTTATACGTTCATTTGTTACAATGTTGTTTTAGCACCTCTCCCTGGACGGTTTAATAACATCTATAGCTCTAATCAACACCTTGCCTCTGTGAGGTCACTGATTCTATGCTGGTTTTACTAAACAGATTATGCTGATTGAACTAAGATTCCAGGATATATAACCACAATTATTTTGTACAGGTCATTCTGAATTGAGAAAGACAGTTAATGACTAGCGAAGCATCTTCAAGGAAAAAGAAAATACAGCAAGTCCAGTTGATTCGGCTTATTACTATAGATATACCATGACTTGGATGAGAGAGACACTTAATGGGTAATTTATGACCCCCGGGGGTCAAGAGCACTAAGAGCACTAATGGCCACAAGAGTGCACATCACAGCATGTGCATCCAGGGATCAGTGAAGTGTGTAGCAGCAGGAGGGAACAACGAGCCCTGCCTTTGGCCAAGTGGTAGAGATTTGGCCCTAATTCAGGCTGCACCACCCCCCTCTTGGTGATTTGGCCCCCATCTTCCTGTACAAGAAAGATAAGAGCAGAGGTTGGAGGCACTGGGGAGGAGAGACCCTGTTCAGAGAGCCCCTACTCTGGCAGAGGCATTGCCTGGAGTACTAATACCAACCCTGACATATTTTATGGCACTAACGGGGGAATGTAATAAAAATCGCTAACGGAAAAACTATTCTCAATGCGAAAAGTTATGCCTTTGCGAGAACAAATTTTGCTTTGTGCGAATTTAATATAGCTTTTGCGAGCCCGGAAACTGCTTAGCGACCACTTCCGACAGTGAAAGACCGTTTGCGAATTTTATAGTTTGCGCCAATGCGCAGTCAATGTAATAAAACTTCTTACTGAAAAAGTCGTTATGTTTGCTCCAAAAGATTACGACACCTTCAAGCACTTCTTATGAGTGCGCAATTAAAATTCGCAATGCGCAATTAAAATTCGCAATGCAATAACATTTTAAGGAACAATATTACATTGCAAGATGTGGATTTTTAGTCTTATTGGTGCAAATTGTTTTGCTCTTTGCGACTTTTATTACATTCCCCTGTAAATCTATTACATTTACTGAACTATTAACTCAGGGGGTCTGTGCCTGAGATGATAGCTTAATGTTTTCTTAGCAGCTTTTGAGACACAACAATATATCTCTTGCCCAAAGAAATGCAAAACTCTGTAAGACAGCTACAATTCCTTCTGTACATTTCATATAAATAGCTTACAGTTTTAGTGCACTTTTTTTCCCATGGACCTCTAACTACACTCATTTCTGCACAACAAATACATTAGCGGCCATCAGGTACCCAGTCAACAACTTTTTATAGCTTGGTATCATATACAAGAATAACCTGTGGAGAGGATGAACATCAGGGCTGGGTTGCCTAACTATGCTTATTTCTGAATTTAGTCCAAATTTTTTTGGGGAATCCTACATCTAAAACTATACATAATACTCTAGATAAAATCTAACCAGTTACTGACCATTTAAGTGGCAGAAAAAGCCATTAATTCCTGCTTAAAGAATCTCTTCCAAGGCACACTAAGCTACTAATAGCTGGCTTTTCTTCCACCTTTACTATACTGCTTGCTAGAGTTCATATCATATCATTTCAGTTGAAGTTAGAACTTCTTCCACAGTCACAGCTATTAGTCCAAGACAAGTGCAAAATGATAAGCCTCCAATCAAAGCAGTTCCTTAATCCAACCTCCTTTTACCAATCTCCCTAAAATGAGAGATATTGCATTTTTTTTAAAATGGTGGTTATTTAACTTTATGTGTCACTTTTATGTATTGCATACACGCATATACATACTTGTAAATGCATGGGTGCAGAGAATTTGAATTTCTTGTTACAACTCTGATGCAATAGTGAAAGTGGAAACTCCCCCAATCACACCATGATTTTAAGACAAACCATTGGATTCTGCATTATCTGTGCCCATGCAAGGACTTGCTTCTGAATTTATATGTGGACACAACATAGAATTTCTGCAGCAAGCAAGTAACATCATATACAATGTTGATGGCCTATTTACCAAAATTTTAATCTGTGTAGTTTTAGAGGTTTTTTTCAACCATGCTAAATTCACATTTAGAAAACCCACAAAAGTCTACTTATTTATTAAAAGATCCAAACATAAAAAGCATGATTGAATAAAAACGCAGAACGAATCTGAATAATAATATGAAAATCTCCAAAGCCTTATTTTTGTAAGAATTTTTGTGTAATTACAAACACCCCCCCCCCAAAAAAGCTCAAAGCAAAGAAAGATTTTAGAATCGGACATGCTCCCATTGTCTTCTACATGACCTTGCCAGCTTTTAGATGAAGTTTTATATTAGAGCTTTTTGTGTTTTACACTTATTTATAATTTTTTTGTAGTTTAGAGTAATTAAATGATTTTAAAGCTAAAATGTTTAAATATGGGAAACTAAATAATACATATGTAAATCGGCCCCTATGTCTTTAATTTCCTTTTTTTTCAACAAAAGCTGGAGGGCTGCATGTTGCACATTATAGAGCAGATATCCCTTTACATACACTTCAAGGCAAAAGTACAGTATATTGAAAATGCATTGAGATATATAGTATTTATTATTGTTTTTTTCAATTGTGCAATAAAAATGAAATAAACACTAAGCAATGATTGTAAAATTGATCAGAGTGCTTTTCTCATACTTTTGCAGTTTACATTCATTAACTTTCTTCTTTTTTCAATTGAATTTTTATTTTTTTCCAATTATAAACGGTTTCTATTTGGGTTCACTTTTTTTTCGCTCTGAGCTACTGTGCCTTACCTGGGCCTCAATACACACGTGTGGTGACTCTGGTGGGCATGTGGTGGTTCCTTCTGGGGTACACGCCTGTGTGCAGTCACTGCTCCCTGATAGTTATGACACTGATGAGCACCATGCACCACTATTTCTGGCTGCTGCTCTAGCTACTCATAGGGCTGCTAGTGCACAGAATGTCCAAAAGCCACAAAGATGTGAAAGGATGCAAGATTGCTACAATTTTGGGTTTCACAACATCATTTTTCACAACAAACTCTTTTTCCTTTCCCTGCCTTGGTGTCTACTATATCCTGTACTGACTTGGAGAATTGGAGAAAAGAAGTATAAGTGGGGGCAGGGGCCTTGCGCCAATGTGTCGAGTTGATAAACGAGTTACCAGGGCCGCAAATATGGCACTCCTGATAAATTTAAGAGCCGTATTGCGCTCCCTGCGCCAGCATCCTGGACCTGGACCCCCATTGTGGACCCCCTCTGGCACAAAATCTTGGAAAGTGTCTACAACACTCACATGCTCAGTGGGCTCTGAGCAGCTGTTGAGAAGCTAAGCTTAAGGGTCGTCACTAATTATCAAGCAGAAAATGAGGTTGACCTGTAATATAAGCTGATGCTACAGGTCTGATTATTAAATTCTGATGCTAGTTGCAATGGTTTCTGTGCTGCCATGTAGTAATTGTCTGGATTAATTACTAATCAGCCTTATATTGTGACATTTCTATTCTATGTGTACTGTATATTGTTGGTCCCTAAGCTCAGTAAATGACAGCAGCACAGAGCATGTGCAGTGAATCAGCAGAAAAGAAGATGGGGAGCTACTGGGGCATCTTTGGAGATACAGATCTTCCCTGCTAAAGGGCTGTGGTTGCCTTGGGCTGCTACAGAAGCCAAAACATAATGTACAACATTTCTAGCCTACTTCTTTAGTTAGCCGTTAGTTCTCCTTTAAGAGATTGTTGGTTGCTGTTTTTTTTTTTTTGCACTAACACAAAATGGAACCTACCATGCTAATACATCTATGGGATTTATGATTGTTCTGGAATTTGGAACACACATTGAAAAAATTATTAAACTCAGAATACCAAATAGTTGCCACCAATAAGGATTTATGCAATTTACTATCAAGTACAAACTACTGTTTATTACAGTAGTAACATTGTAACCACACATTGTTAGTATCTAAAATCTTGCAATAAATTCGTTTTTGGCACATAGCATCTCAATAACATATTTGTACATATCATTTGGACTAAATGCAGGCATTAAATAGGGGCTTCCTTGCAACTGTGTGAGCTGCTCCTTATACACCTCTGCAATTAATGCCAGATCTTTAATTCAGACAGATTACAGACTGCCACTGGTACACTGGCATAAGTGTTTGCACCTAAAAGGCACAATTTTGCCCTCCTTTGTATACCAGCATTTAAGCCTGAAACAATAGTAAATTACCTTTCTGTTCCCACTGCATAAGGATGAAACATCTGATAAGCATTAGCAATCCTTCTTTAATAGATACACTTACCGCTCCTCTTTCAAAATCATTGTAGAAGGCTTTATCAAGAAGATGCTTCTCACTGCACTTTTTGGAACCCATAAGTGTAAGGTAAACATAATCATCCGTGCCAGCAAACCACTGGCTGCCCGTGGTCACAGTTACTGTATAAGACGGCATTCTGTCTCAGTTAACTGATCACTTGTTAACTCACTGAGAAATGCAGGTCCTATAAAGTAACCTTCAGAGCCAGTATATCTTATATATAAATTTGCTGGTGGCAAAGGCACTCCCCCAGCTCTTCAAATGGCTCTTGCAATACAGCCTTGTGTTTAAGTGATAATAGTCAGCCCCCTCTGACTACACACTGATTCACTGTTTATATGACTAGTCCTTCCTAGTGACAGTATATACAAGCCCAGTGCAGGATGAATACAATGCACCACTATTGCTGGCTGCTGCTCTAGGCACTCATAGGTCTGCCAGTGCAGGGAAGGACCAGTAGCCACAAAGACCATGAAGGGATGTAAGGGAGACAACATTGCAATAACTTTTGGTTGCACAACAACATTCAGACAAACCCTTGTCTTATCCTGTGCTGCTTTGGAGAAGAGAAGGGTATAGGTATGAAATCAATAGGCAAAACAGAGAAGAATGTCAATATGTCACAGGAAAAGACAAAAGAGAAAGATCAGAGAAATTTTATGAGAAATGAGATTGCAAATTGAAAAAAGAAAAGAAAGGCAAAGAGGAAAGTAGAAAGAATAGTATATAGCCTTTTGATCAGCTTACTACCACATCAAAAGGGGTAAAAATCTTAATGATACCAAAACATCCATGCTTAATAAAGACCCATGATGGCTCCAAAGGTCACTGTGTGCCAATATTTCAATAAATGCAATTTATTTTATTCTGTAGTGCTGCCAGTGGAATATATGGGCAACAATTAATCAGAACCAAAATTGCAACCGTCGGTCAAGCTTGTACCACAAACTAGGTCTGGAATTATGAGTGGGCACAAGAGGCACATGCCCAGAGTGCAACAGTGGGGGGTGCTAGGCAAGTACCTCTTCTGTGCCTACCCCTAGTCTGCGACATTGTTACCCACCATTTTCTGGTCCATCCATGGCTGCTTCCATTTGTGCGCACATATATGGGAGGGGCAGGGGGTGCAAGGTGGCCAACTGTGTTGCCTAGGGTGCCCAGCTGGCATGGACTGTCACTGCCACAAACACACTAATATTCGAATACTCTAAGTACAGTAACTGACAGCAAGAAGCCAGACATTTCATTATTCTACTTGCAGTAGATTAATCAAAGCTAAATTATTTTATTGGTTGATTTTTTCCTGCACTAGCACAAAATGGCACCTCCTGGTTTTCTTGAACCTCCTGGTGCTAATACACATAATATGGGATCTCCTGTGTTATCGAATTTGGAGCACCTCTAAAAAAACTACGTTTAAATGACCCAATAGGATGGCCACCAATATGAATCCAATCAGCTAGTTACCATTGAGCACAAACTATTATTTTATTATTCCAAAAAATATAACTACACATTGTTAGTATGTAAAATCTTGAAACAAAGTTGTTTTTAGCATACAATAACATATTTGTACATATGGACTATGGAGCAAGTTACCGACTACCACTTGTACAGGCACAAATGCTACTTGTGAAAGGACACAATTTTTCACTCCTTTGTATTCCAGCATTTGAGCCTGATGTAGTAGTAAATGACCTGTTATATATCCTCTGCATAAGGAGGAAACCTCTAAAAAAGTTATGAAAGTATTAGCAATTCTTCCTTAATGGATACACTTACCGCTCCTCTTTCGAAATCATTGTAGAAGGCTTTATCAAGAAGATGCTTCTCACTGCATCCTTTGGAACCTATAAGTGTAAGGTAAATATAATCATCTGTGCCAGCAAACCACTGGCTGCCCGTGGTCACTGTTACTGTATAAGACGGCATTCTGTCTCAGTTAACCGATCACTTGTTAACTCACTGAGAAATGCAGGTCCTATAAAGTAACCTTTCAGAGCCAGAAGATCTTTATACAAATTTGCAGAAGGGCACAGGCACTCCCCCAGCTCTTCTAATGGCTCTTGCAATTCAGCCTTGCATTTCAATGCTTCCTCTTTTTATTTTTTAACTGTATCGCTGAAAGCTGTGAAGAGACAATGGCTCGATTTGTCAATTGCTTTGACTTTTATCATTTCCTGAACAGAAGTGTTTCTAGAAAAATTGTGCTGTTCAAGTATTGGTGTGTCTCAAAAGGGAAAGAATACATCTACAAGCAGGACTGGAACTAGGGGTAGGCAGAATTGGCGTGTGCCTAGGGCGTAATGAAGTGGGGACACCAAGCATGTACTGTTTCTTTTCTACACTACTTTGTATTCTTATCTCTGTACATGGAACACATTTTATTTATAACCATTTGTAAAGTATTGTACTTGTTTTCAGGAATATTTGTTACTAACATAATTCCCAAGGCACCAACATATCTTGTATACATGTACAATAAGGGGTAGTGCCTTTCCAAAATATATATAGCACTAGTATGAAAGGATTGAATACACTGATCCAAGCAGTATCTCATCAGGTAATCATCCCTCAAACATAACTGCAGTGTTGTGGGGTTAATGCATTACAAAGGAAAGGCCATATTAAACTTCTATTACTATAATATCCAAATTAAGTTGCTGAAATACCCTCTGAAGGGATGGCTCACGTTTAGGTTCACTTTTAGTATGTTATAGAATGGCCAATTCTAAGCAACTTTCCAATTGATCTTCATTATTTAATTGTATAGTTTTTATAATTTATTTGTCCCGTCTTCTGACTCTTTCCAGCTTTCAAATCGGGGTCACTGTCCCCATCTAAAAAACAAATGCTTTGCATTTATTGCTCATTTTTATTACCCATCTTTCTATTCAGGCCTCTCCTATTCATGTTTCAGTCTCTTATTCAAACTTAGTGCCTTTTATTACATTTGGGTGTAAACGTTAATTTAAAATTTGTGACATGTGTGACAAGGAAAGATTAATACACAGTCTAATGCCAATATAAGGCGAAGAGCATGCACAAGATTAGCGAGGTGCAAGGGAGCATTGAACAGCTTTGCAATGAGGGGTCCAGGGCCCACCAGGGTTGCCAACTCTCTCCCCCACCACACCCCCATCCTGGGCAGTAAAGCCAGAGGGACACAGCTTACCTGCCTGCCACCAAATGTACTGAAGTCAATAGGTGTTTTTTTTTTCATTTTTCAAATTGTACAACAATATTTTATTATGTATTAGAGTCTATGGGCATTTTTCACAGCAAAATGCGGTGAAGTATTTTGTCTATCCCTAAATCACATCAGAAAATAACCTTTCATAAATTACAATGGAACTTAAAGCACACAACATAAACAAGAAAGACATTTTAGGCATGTGGCAAACAGTGAGGTGCATATTTATAAAAGTGTGTAATTAATTATAACAAAAACATGCACTACGCTGTATAAGATCATATACTTGTTTTTAATAAAGCTTAGTACGATCTCCAAACTTCCCTTTTGGTGCAATATCTGCATGTAAAGGGTCTGGGCGCACTTTATATAAAAGTTCACATTCTGAAAGGAGTTATTTACCTTTGAGTTAACTTTTAGTATGATTGTAGAGAGTGCTATTCTGAAACCATTGGCAATTGGTTTTCATTTCTCATTATTTGTGGTTTTTGAGTTATTTAGTTTTTTATTCAGCAGTTTTATTTCAATAATCCAGTTTAGAGACTAGAATATGAATAGAGGGCCTGAATAGAAAGATGAGTAATAATAATAATTAACAATACATTTGCAGCGTCACAAAGCATTTGCTTTATAGAGGGGTCAGTGACCCCCGTTTGAAACCTGGAAAGAGTCAGGAGAAGGCGATAAATCATTAAAGAACTATAAAAAAAAATACTGAAGACTAACTGGAAATGGCATAGAACCGGCTATTCTATGACACACTAAAAGTTAATTAAATGATGAACCACCCCTTTGATTTACAATGAAATGTATGTCAAAAGCATATGGGACAGTGCATAGATATCTATGTGCAGTGGGACAAGAAAACCAATTGGAGTTTTACTTTTAGGGCTCTTACAGACGAGCGTTTTTACCTGCGCTCCCCTGCGTTCCGTTTTTCTGCGTTCAGCCGCAGGGGAGCGCAGGGATAGACGCATTACATTTTTTCCAATGGGGCTGTACTCACACAGGCACCGAACGCAGGTTGAGACGCAACATGCTGCATTTTTCCTGCATTCGGCGCCTACACGCGACTGTGTGAGTACAGCCCCATTGGAAAAAATGAAATGCGTCTATCCCTGCGCTCCCCTGCGGCTGTACGCAGAAAAACGGAACGCAGGGGAGCGCAGGTAAAAACGCTCATCTGTAAGAGCCCTAAAGCATGACAAGAGCCCCCACTCCCTATAATAATGTTTTAATATCCAAAGTATCCAGCCATTCCTAATTCTCTGTCTCTCTTCTGAATGTTGTAGGATCTTTGGGTCCTGAGTCTGTATATTCACCCTGGGCATTGTGTGGGTTTCCCCCCGTACTACAGTTTCCTCCGACACTTAATTGGTTCCTGATATAATTCACCATGGTGTGTATAATATGATGGGGACCTTAGATTCTAAGCATAGTCATATGAGAGACATGGCGACTCTTTCTTCAACATATGTAAGAAGGTTGTGTTTGCTTGTTTCTGTGTGTGTCTGTGTGTGAGTTTAATTGCAAGTTTAATTGCATGTGTGTATGGTGGTGTGTGGGCAATATTGTGAGGAGCATGGTTACTGCACAAAAGAAGACACCAAATCAGAAATATGTGTACACATTGGTAAATAGCACATGTGTTATGATACATATTATTTTACTGGTGCCTTCAATTATGCAGGAAATCTGCACTGTTGTCATGCACTTGCTTTGTAAATGAGTGTTCATGTGCAGAGCAGCCAAGCTGTATTTATCCAGGTACCTCGAATAGGCTAAAATCTAAAGACAGTAAGAATGCTTTCATTTTTTTGCGGTCAAGAGAAGGCAGGCATGCTTCATTCCATGGAATTCAGTAGAACTGTGCCCACAAACACCTATAAAAATAATTTGTTTCCTATTTCTTGAGAAAGGGTATGTAATGACCCGAAACATGTCGTGTAGTAGCCTTGAATAAACACAACCACAGCACTTTTTTGCTACTTTGGAGTGTTCGCCTCATTTGTAAAGTAACTTGTTTCCTATTTCCTATTTCTGTGCTCTACGTGACAAATTGTCAGCGACTTTATATTGGAGCTTCCTTGACTGACTGTGACTATGAGCTGTCTCTAAAACAGGTTGGTTTTTAGCATAATTTCAATAAATTCACTAATGTCAATTGTATGGTCTCCATTTTGACCAGCTTTGGTCATTATCTCTTCAAGCTCTTGGTGTGACAAATTAATTCCCACCATCTTGGAGGCTGCATTCAAATCAGCCATGGTAATTGTTCCATCTTTATCTGAAAAAAGGTTCCATATTTAAACTGTCATCATATATATAATGCTAGAATATTTACATTCAAAATAATAAAAAAAATACATGAATATAGGGTCATATTTATAAAGTCTTGCTATCGTGTCATTTCCAATTTTTTTGGCGTAAGAGTGACAACAAATACACCCAATTCTTTAGGCTAGACACTAGTGTGCTGCACCTATTGATGCAAGGAATTGTGGGAACCCTGGAGGTGGCAGTAGCTCTAGGGTTCCTCTGCATCAATAGTTGCAACAGAGCTTGTTCCAGGAGGTAGAAGGAAACATTGACTGCAAGGAGCACATTTTGAACCCAAACACCTTTATTGAATGGGGTTTATAACTGTGCTTGCAGTTATAAATGACCACTACAGTCTACAAATCTTAAATACTTGACACCATGTGACACTCTTTTAAAATTACTCTGGAAGCACACACTCCTATACTGATCACAATTTGTAAAATAATTTTGGAATGACAGTGACTGATAACAGGTTTTCAATAAGTTACGATCAATCACAGAAAATCCTTTCTTGAGCTCCAATGGTTACACCATGACCATGTCAATCTGCAATGAGCTCCTAAAACCCACAAAATCCAAGACTCCTAAAATTGAGGAAAAAAAATCATGGAAAATAAGAAACATATTTATATCATAGTCAATGAAGTATTGTACATCCTCAGTTCTTTTACAAGCTGTATCTGATCACCAAAATTGCTAACACTGGAGTCATTTACAGGCATCAATGTGGGAGTTTCATGGTTAGATGGCCTTTTGTAGGCCTGCTGTAAAGCAATTGTAACATCCTGCCTGGAGTTCAACCAGGGACCTGGTGTTCCTGTGCCGTCTGCGTCGCAGCTGCCTTGCTTCACTCCTATGGCTATGCTTGCAATTGCAAGTAGGCATGGCTTGTATAACCTGTTGCCAATACATGTTATTATAGTTTTGCTAATGAAGGTGATTTGCCCTTTAAGATGAAAATCACACTTCCCCCAAGTTACAAAAGTATCTAACTATCTAAGCCAATTAAGTTAGAAATGTATCTTTTTCTGGCTGTTCAGTGCAGGAGATCAAAGAGAAAGTCAAGACCTTTCAGTAACAATCTGGAACTGTGGGTTGAACTGTCAAAAGCGGGACTGTCCCACTCAAAACAGTTGGGAGGTATGATACAGTAATACTAAAACTGCTGTTTCTTTAGAAGTGCTATTAATTTCAGTTCTGTTATTTGGGGAGGAAGTGGCACCATCGCATCTGCCCCGCATAATCTGCAGCGCTATGCAAAATATGGCTTCTCTTTTTCCTGTGTATGAAAAAATTCCAATGGCACACAGGACATATGCAACACCTTAAGAGTTTATTGCAAGTGCGGTGCAACGTTTTAGGGCGGACCCCTTTGTCTCTTTTTTCCTGTGGCCAGACATATGCTGTGCCCTACCCTTCCTTGTGAAAAGATATAATTCTTATGGGTACCATGTATCTTAAATGTATTTTCCCAGTGCTGCATATATAAATATTTACAGCACTTTGCACTCGAGTTGCTCCTCTGGGCAGCCTCATGGACAGACAAGGTAGAAAGTGTAAATGGGCCCCATTGACAAGCCTAGGCTGAATATCCATTTGCCCTTGGATCACATTAGGCTATTATTAAGATTTATATGCCAATGGTGGGTATCTGTACTATACTGGTAACTTCCATATGATGGTATTGTTATTACGGTCATCGTTATTTGCTAGAAAACATATTGGCCTTCCTGTAGGTTATATCTTTCTGCACAATTGATGCTTTTAAATTGAATTATATTTTAATAGTCAGGTCAGTAAAATATCGACTGACATCACTTATCATTATCCTAAGGTAAGGACACAGGTACCTGATTTGGCCCATCACAGAGACCAAACAAAAAAAAACTATTTAGACAGACATATATTTGCACGTTTGGTCAACTTAAAGTAAGAGCCCCATCTAGTGTCTAGTTTTTGAAAAAATTTTTTCACATTTTCATTGCTTTAAAGGAATTGTACAGTGTAAAAATAAAAACTGGGTAAAAGATAGGCTGTGCAAAATAAAAAAAATGTTTCTAATATAGTTAGTTAGGCAAAAATGTAATGTTTAAAGGCTGGAGTGATTTGATGTATAACATATCAGTCTGAACACTACTTCCTGCTTTTCAGCTTGGTTTACACTGACTGGTTACCCTGGCTACCAGGCAGTAACCAATCAGAGACTTGAGGGGGGGGGCCACATGGGTCATTTCAGCAGAAAAGAAGATGGGCCAACAATATAATGTAGAACATTTCTAGCCCACTTTTTTGGCTAAGCTTTTGTTCTCCTTTAAGTCTTGTTGCTACATCTAGTTGTAGTGAAGTTACAGCAAACAATTAAGCAACATCTTAAAGGGGACCTTTAGGATATCTCTGCAATACAGTTGGGATTATCTTGGACCCCCCCCCACCCTGCAACGGTGAGCATGGGGGAAGAGGGGGGCGGCATCAGAAAAGCCACTTCAGGGTGGCAGGAATCACCCCTGTCTACCATCTAGGCATTCAGAGCATTACAAAGTTTAAGATTAAACAGCTAACTTCCATACTGTTTTTAGAATTAGATGACACAAACCGTGAACCAAATGTTTCACATGATTAAGTGAATATGCAGAGCATGAGAGTAGCCAGAGTGCAGCCACTGAGCATTTGGCACTGACACACTTCCCATAAATGATCTTATGTGTGAGACACAAAATGCACTGGGCAATTTCTTGAGCTGCCAAAATGTAATGTAAAAATGTAATTATCATTGCTAGCATAAATGTGAGTTGACTTATACAGCAAGCTTAAAATTCTACATTGCAGCATGCACAGAATATATCCTTTTTTTGGATTCAGTGGATACGGAACTATATCTCATTTGCATATTCAAAGTTCAGTATTGGGGGTTATTTACTAGTTTTTGGGCAAAAACTAGAATAGAATCTTTTGCAATTTATTATATCCCGAAGCTGTTGAAAGTCTGAATCCTAAAATCCACCATCTCAAACCTGCGGAGGTCATGTATAATTCAATGACAGATGTCCCTTTTACAATTTAATGATGTCGTGATCTGCACTGGATTTCATCTGATCTGAAGAGATTCGGGTGTCAAATTGGAAAAATTGGTATGATTTGAGTTTTTGTGTTGTGTTGTTGACTCCATCGAAAACAAATGCTCTGTAAGGCTACAAATTAATTGTTATTGCTTCTTTTTATTACTCATCTTTCTATTTAGACTCTCTACTATTCATACTCAAGTTTCTTATTCAAATTGGTTCATGGTTGCTAGGGTAATTTCGGCCCTAGCAACCAGATTGCTGAAACTGCAAACTGGAGAGCTGCTGAATAAAAAGCTAAGTAATTCAAAAATAATTCCAAATTGTCTCAGAATATCAACCACTTTACTATTTCTATTAGTCTTATGGGATGCATAGAATGATCTGAGTTGGGATGCTGCTGCAGAAAGGTGTTTTTCTAATGTACAAAATGAAAATACCACCAAGCTATTAGTATAGCACATAAGCCATTTAATCTGACTGAGGAAAAGCTGTTCCACCTCTTTTCATTGGTCTGTCCCAGCTCCTTACCTTTTCCCCTGGAACTTTCTTGGGAAAACTGCTCTTCAGGAATCGACTCTGTTTTCACATTTGTCGAAGATGATTTTTTTAATGGTTTTCTTCTTCAGTTTCTTTTTGGTTTTTAGCATATTTACCAAGAGCACTGGCTTCTTTGTCTCGCCTCAGGGCGGCACACTGATAACATTTGTTTGTCTTGGTAACCAGGTGCAATGGAATCCTTCGAGAGCCTCCATTCCACCACTAGAGGGCACCCGCAGGCTGATTAGAAATTGGAGAGAACACTTTTCAAACATCTGGTTTCTTTAGAAAGGTGCACTTCACACTAATGTAACACCACGTAACCACCAAAAAAAAAAAAAGCATATGCTTTTACCTTCCCTGTAATAGTCATGTCATTTTTTCTGCTGCATCATTGGTTCACATTTAATGAATTCTAAACGCTAAATAAATGTAATTTCTCTGCCTTGTCTGTATTGTTTCCTACCCTGATAGTCAAACCATTTGCCTCTATCTTTATGAAACAGTGGTAATAACAGCAACATACCTTTCGGATAAAGTGTGGAGGGTATATCTAGATTCCCTGCCATAAAGAAGGGAGGGCAGCTGCGCCAGTACTTAATAGCAGATTATTCTGTAGCAGAGCAAATGCACACATGCTGCGGAGGTCCATAGGGGGGTCCCTGGGACAGCAGCACCAGTGGGCCCGGGCCCCTCAGTCCAACCTTGTCTCCCACACATACCTGTTTTGGCGGGTAGTTTGAGCAGGTCTGGATCACAATTTCCAGGGTCTACAGAGTTTTTTCCCAGTGTCCTGCCCAGTCAAACCTAAGCGTAAAGGAGTCAGTAAATTTCAAAAGAGAACATTATTTTTCATGTGTACATTACCTGCTAATACACAGCATTAACCATGTATACAACTGCTGCATTGAAAACGAGACACCTTATTCTCTACAGATACTAGATTAACACACACACCAAGAATATTACACATAAATGCAAATGTTTTCATTATATTCAGCTACAAAGTCCCATGGCATAGTGCTTAGATAGACAACAGTCCACACAGTAGGGTACATTAACTTTAAATGTAATTTACTGTACATAATACAGAGTCAGTTTACAATCTGTATGGACTGCTGTCTGTTGTATGTACTGAACACTGTGGATTGCCCTTTATCTGAACAACAACAACAGAAATGCCCCCAAACGATACTAATTTACATAATGCTATTGTTATCGGGTACAAATGTTGATTCACACATTACTCAATTGTTGCTGGGCTACAAATATTATAATATGCTAAGCTCTTATTAGGAGTTAAAACTGAATGAGGGCTGCAGTCCAGCAACATCAGGGTTCTATTCTTATTGTAATATTCCCACTAACTAACTTTTACCAACCTCTCCAGAGCTGCAGAGCCAGCGGATATATTTAAATGTAAAATATTTCTCCAAAGAATATCCCACCTATGTCTAAATCTAGCCCCAGGTTATTTGCTCCTACAATTGGAGTTGGAAGCATTGAACACAGTTTTTCCTGCACTGAACAATTAGTGCCTCCCTCCCCATGTCTAATTACACTGTTATATAATGAAGCCATTAAATAATCTCATTAATAGTGATGGGCGAATTAATTCTCCAGGCACGAATTTGCTGTGAATTTCCTCTTTTTTTACGCTGCCAGCGAATAAATTCACCAAAAATCTGCTGCAATAAAAAAAAAATCTAAATTATTCAGTTGCCCATTGACTTTAATAAATTTGGAGAAAATAGTCACGCGTATAAAAATTGTCGTTCGCGTCAAAATTTTGTTTCGTGAATTTTCTGGCGAAGTGACAAAGATTCGCCCATCACTACTCATTATGCAAGATAACAGTAAGATGCTACTAAGAAGCATTCTCATGAGTAAATTCAATTCATTGTAGAACTATGGGTGTGGTGATCACCTATTAATGTACGTAACGATCAGGCTCATTTGAAATTGATTAAAGATTAAGAAAGGTGTCAATGCCTCATCTATATCTTATTTTCTCCAGGACTGCAATTAAACTCGAATTCTGATCAGTAGGTGTGGGTTGTTGGATCATGAACCCACTTAAAGGGGTTGTTGACCTTTGAGATAACTGTTAGTATGATGTAGAGAGTGATATTCTGAGACAATTTGCAATTGTTTTTCATTTTTTATTTGTGTTTTTTGAGTTATTTAGCTTTTTATTCAGCAGCTTGTCAATTTGCATTTTAAGCAATCTGGTTGCTAAGATCCAAATTAGCCTAGCAACCATGCACTGATTTCATTAAGAGATTAGAATATGACTAAGCAAGGCCTGAATGGAAATCTGAGTAATATAAAATAGCAATACCAAAACATTTGTAGCCTTACAGAGCATTTATTTGAAAGCTGGAAAGAGACAAAAGAAGAAGGCAAATAATGATACTTTTAAAAAATAAATAATGAAGACCAATTGAAAAGTTGTTTAGAATTAGCCATTCTATGACATACTAAAAGTTGCCTTAAAGGTGAACCACCCTTTTAAGGATTTTTATATACCTATGGGATCAGTTATCCAAGAACCAATTATCTAGAAAGCTTCAAATTACGGGACTTCTATCTCATATAGACTCCATTTTAATCAAAGAATTACATTTTTTAAAATGCTTACTTTTTTCTCTGTAAAAACAAAACAGTACCTTGTACTTGATCCCAACTAAGATATAATTACTCCTAATTGGAGGCAAAACAATCCTACTGGGTTTATTTAATGTTTATTTTTTTAGCGGACTTAAGGTATGGAGATCGAAAATACAGAAATATCCCTTATCAGGCAAACCCAAGGTCCCAAAGATTGAGTATAACAGGTACCTATAGTGGTGGTACCTCCAGGGGGCGTAACTACGCAGTACATGTTTTGTAACATTATTTCTTGCTACCAGCAATTTTTTTTTGTTTTATGCCCAACTTCTGCTTATGTGAGAGAAAATGTGCTGTTTGTCCAGCCTCCCCCCCCCCCCAACCACTGGGTCTGCTTCCTCCACAGTTACGACAGCATGGATCTCTTAATAAATACCATGTAATCTGATTGCAAAAATGGAGGAGAACATAGGTTTTAATATTACCAAAATAAAAGCATAAAAATGAGTGTTTCATAGTTATGTTATATTGTACACTGTTCACTACATTTGTATTTTTCATTTCTATGTTCAAGATAAAATGTTCTGCTCTGTTCAAGTTCTTTTTAATATATTTCCTTCTTGTTGCTAGCACAGCTCCATGACTGTGAAGTAATTTCCCTAAATGTTTTGCAACATTATTTCGTGCTACCAGCAATTTTCTTTGTATTATGCCCAACTTCTGCTTACGTGAGGGAGAATATGCTGTTTGTCAGACCTTTCCCACAATCTTGCATTAATAAGAATACAAAGACATAATATAGCAAAAGGGTCCATGGTCACACAATGTATTAGAACTTTGCTTTTAACCTGTAGCAACTGCCTCCTTATAATTTGCTGTTATGGGTTACTTGGACGTGGAATAAACTTTATAATTGTGTTACTTTACCCGCCTAAGTGGCTATAACCCTACCCTCCTGGAAGTTATGCAATAAAGGGTTTTTAGATGTGTCTTTTTATGACACTTATTCAGAAAATCCCAAACCTCAAGTTTTCCAAATTCCTGTAGTGGCAAAGTACAGTTAAGCTTAGTTAATAAAGCATCTCTTGATCTGTTGCTATTACTAATATGAGCAGTATGGTTTAGTTATTAAAGGGTTCAACATGGAAGGCCACCACACTGCTGACCCCCATCAAAATTTTGCTAACATATTAAAAAATAGAGGGCCTGGCTGGGGCTAGTGAGGAACATTCCTGCTTCAATAAAACCCCCATAAACGCTTTATCCAAGGTGGTGTTACTCCAAATGGCTGCAATGGGGAGGAGAAAAGGAACCCACCCTTGGAACCCCAGCAGCTCCATTCATTGTTACCACCTGCCTAGCAGTGCAAAATACAAATAATGGAACACACAGTAGTATCTATCTCATGCAGATGAACCAGGGGACACTAATTATAGTCATTGGCTTCCTAAATGTTAATGTCATAAAGTACAGAAGTTCTATTTCCTGAGGGCATTGGGGCAGAGGAAAACATAAGGATGACCCACACCCCATAGGCAATGGCCAGGGTTACTTAAAACAATATTTATTCCAGCTAATATTCCAACTATATACAGGTATGGGATCCTTTATCCAGAAACCCATTATTCAGAATGCTCCAAATTATGGGAAGGCCGTCTGCCATAGACTCTAAATGTATCCAAATAATCCAAATTTTTAAAAACAATTTCTGTAATAATAAAACAGTACATTGTACCAAACTAAGATATAATTAATCCTTACTGGAAGCAAAACTATTCTACTTTTTATGTATCTTTTGCTTCAGGCCCTCTCCTTGTTATCTTTCAGTCTGTCATTTAAGCCTGGTTGCTTGGGTAAATTGGACCATAGCAACCAGACAGCTGAGGGTATTCGTAACCTCAAGAGCAGCAACGCAAAACGCTAAATAATTCAAAAACCACAAGAAATTATACAAGACCATCTGCAAATTGTTCCAGAACATTACTGTCTACATCATACTTAAAGTTCACTACCCCTTTACCTACAGTATCTCCCTTTCAAACCAAATATTCAAATATTCTTTATTTTCAAGTGACTGCAAGTTTAAATCTGTTTAAAGCCCCCACAAAGTCTATGCTTTAACCAGAATTACAGCTATAATGGCATTCCCTCCCAATTGCAGAATGAAAAAATAGCAATGAATTTTTCCGATATATATTAATTTAACAATTTCAGTGTTTTTTCAAAGTTAAATACAAATGTAACTGCCAACCCGAAAGCAGTATTTGTTAATGCCTAGCACTTCCAACTCTTGAAACAATATAGTGGAAGTCAGCTGTGTTCCAGATATATTTATCATCTGCTTTCTTCTACACTGGTTAAGGTATTAGAACCAGTACTAGAATCTAAACAGCCTGACATTCAGTATCCAGTAGCACACACAGCTGCTTAAAATAATTGTATATATATATATATACACACACATATATATATATTATTTTTGTCTTCACGTTCTGCCTTCAGCTTTCAAATGAGGGCAGTCAAAAAATACTCTGGGGCAAATTTACTTAAGGGCGAAGTGGCTAACGCTGGCGATAATTTCGCTAGCTATCGCAACTTCTCACTCTAACGCCAGGTGAATTTTCGCTCTGGTGAAAGAGCATTACTACGCAAATTCACAAAGTTTTTGATTTTACTGACTGTTACCTCTATCGCCAGACTTGCCTAAGCCACCTCAGACCGGGCGAAGTGCAATGGAGTAAATAGGACTTACTTGAAATTTTGTTTAAAAAGTCCCAAAAAACGCTGGTTTCTTTTCCTTTTTACAGGGCGATAGGCTGAAAAAGATCGAAAAATGTTTTGGGGTACCCTCCTTCCCCCCTACATTTGCTAACATATGGCACCTAAACTATACTGTGGACACATGTGTAGGGCATTATAACAACTTTATATAATTTTATTAAGGTTCCCTGGGCTTGTGTAGTGTAATGTATTTGCTGCAGCATATACGGCCATTGTACTTTAACTGCACGCCGTATGAAAATTAGCCAATGCTAGCAACAGCTGCTGGAGAGCTGCGAAACAAACAGCTAAATAATTTAAAGACCACAAAAATTAAAAATAAAGACTGCAAATTGTCTCTGAATACCTCTGTCTGCAACATACTTAACGATGAACTACCCCTTTAAAGGAATGTGACTTTAATTATTTTTTATCATTTTACTCAAATCAAAGTATGCAAATTAGGATTGATACCAGTCAGTAGTTTTGCAATACCACATTTCTTCACAGGAAAAAAAGTGGAGAGGAGTTCATAAAAAAGTCTACTTCACTCCAAGTTATGGACTGCCATTTCAGACTGTGCAAAGCCAACTGCTGCATACCTAGAAAACTTATTGTCAAAAACATTGAGTTTGGATAGGTTTACAAGGTAAATAATATGGAAAGAAACATAAAAGACTTAGGTCTTCCCTTGTCGCTGGGAAGTGTGGTATAAGAGATAAGAAAGGTTATATTTGGTGATGTAACCTAATTAGGAAGTTATTTGTACAAACTCTAGTCCAGTGGTTGTCAAACTGGGGCTTAGAGTTTTTATGTTTTTTTATTGAAAACTTTACAACAAAAAATGAACATTATTTACAACAACATTACAATAACACTGTATTACAGTCATACAGAATAGGGATGTAGCGAACTGCCGATTTGGTGTTCGCGAACGCCGTTCGCGAACACCGGCAAAAAATGCGAACGTTCACGAACAGTTTGCGAACTTCGAACACCCGCTAAAATCGTTCGATTCGAACGATCGAAGGATTTTAATCGTTCGATCGAAGGGTGGCAAATGTGTACTCTGGAATCATGGTACGGGAATACGAAGCTTGGTCAGCTCACTTACTATTGCCCTTACTACACAGTCTATGGGAGTGTTTGGATGACCCATAGTTTGCTTGCAGCGGAACTGCCAAAGAAAATACTTAAACACTGACACAATGATATAAGTATGGTCAGCACTGTAGACAGAGTTGTCCGTGACTCCATGGTTGTGCTCAGTCTTAAGGCCAGTAATGGTGAGAATTAGGGATAATGCCCCTTTGCGCCCCTAAATATACCCGAAAGCCCATTTTAAAGGTCAGTTAGGGTGAAATTCAGGGTCAGTCTGGCTCGCTGGGGTGCCGGGAGAAAACCTGGTGGTTAGCAACTTTTCATTTGGTCTTCATTTTTTATTCTGCATCGTTTTCGATTATTTGCTTTATTCTTCTGACTCAAACCACTCCCTGGCTGCTAGGGTAATTTCGATTCTAGAACACTGACCAGTGCTGAAATTCCAAACTGGAGAGTTGAACATGATATTTTAGCTTAATATTGTTATGGCCATTCTATTTATTTTTTAAATAAAAATGTTAATTTTGATTTTTATTGGTGGGCGCTGTTTTGTACTGTGTGGGGCCTTCAAATGAGGTTTCCTGGTGGGCCCCAGGCACCCCAGTCCGACAGTGGTGAGATTTGTGATGATTATACTTTTGTTGTCCTAGACACTCTTAAAACTATGGCTGACCAACTCTGCATCAAGTACTTAAAGATGCCCAATACAATATGTCAATGGAGGTATCCTTGGACTGTGATATCCAGAGAGCAACCCACAACACCGCTATTTGGAAAATTTGGAGACGTACACAATTGCTAGATCTATGTAGGCAAGCCGGCTCAATTTCAGGCTCATCGGTACCAATGGCCTGATCTACCGACACTGGGTATTTATGTGTTGGATTTTCCTTTGTCTGGAGCAATATGCTTTTGGGTTAAATTTGGAATGTGCCTTTTTCTTCCTTCTTTTGTTCTTTCTTTCTTGCTTTCCTTCTCACTAACAACCTTCTCCTTTTCTCAACGGTATACTTGATATTCGTAATGGAAATTGTATGATACATAAGACTGTGCTGTATACCTATACTGCGGTTTTTTTTTTCTCTCTTTGAAAATAATAAAGAATATTTGGAAATAAAACTATGGCTGAATGACAGATATACAGTTATTTTCTTACTAATTTCACGAGCTAAGGGAATTTCTTACTATAGGTTTAACTTTCAAAGGGTTGGCCAACCACTGCTCTAGACATTTGCTATTAGGAAAAAAGAAACAAATGAAAAGCATACCCAAAAAAGTATACCAAATATAGTATACCAAAGTATGAACTATCCATACAGAGTATTGTATGTGTAAAAACAATTGTATGTATTGTATGAGTAGGTAATTAAGTGTTGAGCCTGGCATTATTTTCTGAGACTACAACTTCCCCTTGTTAAGGCACTTCTTTGAAAGAAGATTACTCAATAACCACACATGACATTTTGCAATGTCTTAGGCAATGTTATGCAGATGAGAAGTAAAAAAACATTTTAACAATTTATGTTTCTCACTCTGATTATTGCCTGAAATGTGACAGATATCTTATCGTTTTGTGTTTACGTTAACATGGGAGATGTCTACATTATTAACATTTATGATCTTATGAAAAGATTTTTTGGCTATATGAATTTTTTGGAGATTCATATTACACAGAGCAGCTTCTTGAACTTCTGAAGCCATTTTATTGACAACCTGGTGGTCATTTGTCTACCCAGAAGAACCTGGCATCCTCAGCTACATAATAAGTTCTTGTTGATTGGACCCCCTGGACAACTGAGGTCAGTCAAGAATGTTAGAGTTGTGTTTATGCAGAATATTTAAAAATAAAAGACAAACAGTGAGCTTATATGTAATATATAGTCGATTTTGGTAGACTCAGATACAAAATTAGGAGAAAACTTCACACTAATGGAAAAATATTTAAACAAATGTAACAAAATAGTTTTTATACTTTATGAGCAAAACTCATAAAAAAGATTTAAAAAAATTGAAATAGTAATGTTACAGTACAGTATGTGCATGTAATTAAGTGGGTTCGATTCAGGTCGACCTACATTTCCTCTCATTTTGTGAAGACCACGGGGCATTTATCGAAGTCTGCAATTCAAAAGGATTCCCAGAAGTTTGATTTATATTCCCCATTTATCAAAACAATTTTTTCTACAGCGTTTTTCAGAAACTCTTTCTGTCTTTAACGTTTTTAACAAACTGAAACATTTATCAAAGCTAACAGATGTGTCAGCTTATCCTCATGTGTTTGACTGCTTTGTCTAGTTGTACAAATACATTTTTATGGGCTATTAGTGCTCAGCATGGCACAGCTCAGCAGCAGCATTAGTTTTTTTCTGCACTGGAATAGAACTGTCTCTGTATGATTTTTAAAGTGGGATGTATCACTATCAGACTCTTCGGGGCAGATTTACTAAGCTCGAGTGAATAATTCGAATTTCGAAGTATTTTTGTGGGTACTTCGACCATCGAATCGAATGATTTGAACAATTCGAAGTAGAAATCGTTCGACCATTCGATAATCGAAGTACTGTCTCTTTAAAAAAAACTTCAACTTCATACTTCACCAGTTTAAACCTACCGAAGTCCAATGTTAGCCTATGGGGACCTTCCCCAGCACTTTTCTACGTTTTTTGGGGTGAAATAAAAAATCCTTCGATCAATCGCTTAAAATTGTTCGATTCGAAGGATTTTATTGTTCGATCGAATGATTTTTATTCGATCGTTCAATCAAACGTTTTGCGCTAAAATCCTTTGAATTCGATATTCGAATTCGAAGGATTTTACTTCGAGGGTCGAATTCAAGGTTTTTTTAACACTCGAAATTCAACCCTAAATCTGCCCCTTCCTGTTGATATTTGGATTTAGTACTTAAGTACTGGGGCTGCTGTAGTTTTTAGTAAATAAGAGCACCGACCTGGGGTATCAGATAAGCATCAATAATCACTGACAGGTGCCTAGAATTTTGACCAACCAGTGATTCAACATTTCATGCTCCTGTAAGGGCAGATTTTTAAAAATTTGAGACTGAAGTTTTTTTTTTCGATTAGAGAAAAAACAAGGAGAAAAGGTGTGAATATTTTTGAAACCCTGAATAAGTCAAAAATTTGCATTAGAAAATTCAGCAAGTAAAGGCTGCCTTTTCTATAGAAGTCAATGGAAATTGTCTCTAAAGAGTTTAAGCAACTACATTTAATTTTTTCCCCCCAGTTTATTAAAACAGTTGATGGAACAATGGGATTTTCATTTGTGGGTGACTTTTTCTCTGCAACAAAACTATTCTGTCCAAGTATTTCCTTAAATATGCTAGTGTGTGAGAGTAGAAAAACAAAGTCTTAGAAAAAAAGTGATTTGATTTTTGTAACAGGTTTTTCTCTCTAAATCATATTTTTTTGCACCCCCCCTCTCTGCCAACTCACACCACCCATTGGTTTTTAGGCAGGAGAATGGCTGGGGGGATTTCAACAACTATAGAGGACGCTGACCTCTACTTCCTCAATAGTTACACCACTGCCTTTCATTTTCCTTAGGAATGGCTCAAACTGATACAGAGACCTGCAAAGATTGTGGAGCAAGAAAAGATGGTAAGTACAAACATGGTTGAAATTCTGCACTGAAATCCATTTCTCAAAATAGCAAACATATTTTTTTATATTCATTTTTGAAATCTGACATGGGGCTAGACATATTGTCAATTTCCCAGCTGCCCTGGTCATGTGACGTGTGCCTGCACTTTAGGAGAGAAATGCTTTCTGGCAGGCTGCTGTTTTTCCTTCTCAATGTAACTGAATGTGTCTCAGTGGGACATGGGTTTTCACTATTGAGTGTTGTTCTTAGATCTACCAAGCAAGCTGTTATTGTGTGCTAGGGAGCTGTTATCTGGTTACCTTCCTATTGTTCTGTTGTTTGGTTGCTGGGGGGGGAAAGGGAGGGGGGTGATATCACTCCAACTTGAAGTACAGCAGTAAAGAGTGATTGAAGTTTATCAGAGCACAAGTCACATGACATGGGGCAACTGGGAAATTGACAATATGTCTAGCCCCATGTCAGATTTCAAAATTGAATATAAAAAAATCTGTTTGCTCTTTTGAGAAATGGATTTCAGTGCAGAATTCTGCTGGAGCAGCACTATTAACTGATTCATTTTGAAAAAAAATTTTTTTCCCATGACAGTATCCCTTTAAAGTGGTGGTTTACCATTAAGTTAACTTAGTATGTTATAGAATGGCTAATTCTAAGAAACTTTTTAGTTAGCCTTTTTTTCTTTTTCATAAATTGCCTTCTTTTGACTCTATTCAACTTTCAAATGCTCTTAAGGATAAGAATTTATTGTTATTGCTACTTTTTATCATTCACCTTTCTGTGAAGTCCTTCTTTTCATTTTCGAGTCTCTCATTCAAATCAGTGCATGGCTGCTATGCTAATTTGGACCCTAGCAACCAGAATGCTGGAATTGCAAACTGGAAAAGCTGCTAAATTAATTGCTAAATAACTCAAGAACCACAAATAATAAAAACAAAATGAAAACCAATTGCCAATTGTCTCAGAATATAATTCTCTAAGAAGGGTATTTATTAAAACTTTAATTTATCTCATTATTTTAAAAATAAAAATTCGACCTAACTCCCAACCACGATTTGGCTTAATTTGCTATTAAATCCAAATGAAAATTGTACGTGCATGAAAAAGTCTTGCCAAAATTGTGCGACAATTCGAATTGCGTGACATTTTTTAATAATCATTTGGAAAAAAACTACTTTTTCGAGTTGTCTCCCGAAACCTTTTTCGGATATACAAACGAAAACCAGCTTCAAAGAGCTCAAAACCCTCGAACATCATGAAGGCAAAAACCATCTTCCAATTGTAAAAGGGACATCTGCCATTGACTTTTACATGATTTCAACAGGTTTTAGCTGGAGTATTTTCGAATTTTTAGCTGCTTAGGAGCACACTAATCTAATACAATTTTAGGTTTTTTCCCTCTAAAAATTTGGATACTTCCCTTAAAAACTCGACCAGAAAAATTCATGGCTTAATAAATCGGCCCCAAAAAAAGTTAACTCAAAGGTGAAAAATCCCTTTAAAAAGTCAATTTATTAGACATCTAAAATTATAGATAAATATATAGCAATAATAGCTAAAATTGATATTTACTTCCTGCTTATTTTAATTTCTTTACTTGTATAACATTTTTTAGCAGGTACGAATACAATTTTCCACCATTACTTTTGCTATGATATTTACATTGTATCAGCACCAGAACCACAATCTACAAAACAAAGAGTAATTGATGAGTTCATGGATGAGAGATTAGTAAAGCCACTCGAAGAACAAGGCTACAAATGTTTCCACGGCTGCAGAAACATGGTCGGTGGTGAACTTATTTTGCAGGCAATGAGTTATCCTATCACTTTAATACCTACAACCATCGTGCCTGTTTATAAAGACAAGGACTTTGCATCGATACGGAATTTACTCCTTCGACCTGACTTTTTGGAAAGAATTGTATTTCTTTCATTTGATTCAACTAAAGTTTTCCCCTCCATTCTTTCAAAGAATAGTTACTCAATAAACAGCAAAGATGTCAACTTATTACAGAAGCTTATACACACAATTAATAAAAACAGTTCCCAGATACCACTCTGCCAAAGGAAACGACAATATGAAATGCGGCATGACCCAGGTAAGCATTCTGGAGAGATTTTTTTTATACATTTTAAAAGTTAAAAGAAATGGAAAACAATTCCAAGTATTATGTTGCTCCCCCAGTAGACAAAAATCCCTGCAATTGCTACAAATGTAATTGACCAAACAGTTTTGTTATGTTGGATCTTTTGTATACAGGTATGGGATTCATTATCCGAAAACCCGTTATCCAGAAAGCTCAAATTACGGAAAGGCCGTCTCCCATAGACTCTACTTTATCCAAATAATCTGAACTTTAAAAAATAATTTTCTGTTTCTCTGTAATAATAAAACAGTAGCTTGTACTTGATCCAAATTTGTTCTTGAACCCAACTAAGACATAATTAATCCTTATTGGAAGCAAAACCAGCCTATTAGGTGTATTTAATGTTTAAATGATTTTCTAGTAGACTTAGGGGCAGATTAATTAAAGGTCGAATTCGGCCGACTACAGAGCTATTCGATCGAAAATGGACCTATTCTGCCAAAAAATCCTTTGACTTCATTTTGGTTGGTCTTTTTGAAATAGAAGTTTTTCAAATTCAAAATTCGACTCTTGATAAATATGCCCCTTAAGGTATGAAGATCCAAATTACGGAAAGATCCATTATCCGGAAAACCCCAGGTCCCGAGCATTCTGGATAACCGGTCCCATACATGTACCACTAACCTTTTTGAATTGATAACATCCTAAAACTGTATAATTTAATGAGTAGAAGTTAATTTAGGCTTTCAAAGAAATACATTTTTGTTGCAACATCCTGTAATATATACAGAACTTCCAAATGGTGCACTGAGCAGAAAACATTATCAGAAGAAAAGCAATAAAGGTATGGGACCTGTTATCCAGAATGCTAGGGACGTGGGGTTTTCCGGATAATGGATCTTTCCGTAATTTGGGTCTTCATGCCTTAAGTCTACTAGAAATTCATTTAAACATTAAATAAACCCAATAGGTTGGTTTTGCTTCCAATAAGGATTACTTATATCTTAGTTGGGATCAAGTACAAGCTACTGTTTTATTTTTACAGAGAAAAGGGAAATCATTTTTAAAAATTTGGATTATTTGGATAAAATTGAGTCCGTAATTCGGAGCTTTCTGGATATCGGGTTTCCGGATAAGGGATCCTACACCTGTACAAAGCAAATGCACATAAAAACACTGAACTCACGGTAAAGTTTGCTTGGAATATACCATTGTATATCTATATCTATAACTATCCATTCTTTATATAATACAGGTATGGGATCCATTATCTGGAAACCCTGTTATCCAGAAAGCTCCGAATTATGGGAATGCCATCTCCCATAGACTCCATTTCAATCAATCAATATACATTTTAAAAAATGATTTCCTTTTTCTCTGTAATAATGAAACAGTACAGAGTACTCAATCCCAACTAAGACATTATTGATCCTTATTGGAGACAAATCAATCCTACTGGTCACACATCTTTACCAATATTTTTTTGAGTTTTGTTCCAGTGGAATTCACTATCTAGTCACATCTACACTAACACAAGCTAGGGCTAATTTGATGAGAAACCATTCAATTTACCAGTAGTGATGAGCAAATTTGGCTAATTTTGATAAACATTTGGAAAACAGCAAACTATTGCTAAAATGCATTGGACTAAAGGCAAAATTATATTGAAGTTCCTTGTATGTTACAACTATTTTATTTATAAAAGTCCCCATGTAGCCAATCTGTTAAAAACACAAAGGTCATGCAGTTCTTTAGATAGTTATGGTGAGGGGAAGGCTCTGATCCCACTGGTTGATGTGGAAGACAAGGGGCTTTAAATAACAATGACTTTTTCTGTGTGTGTTTTTTTTTGGTTTTGCTTTTTGCAGGTGGAAATTTTAGTGTGGTTTGGAAAAAAAAATAAATATGGCAAAACCATGAATTTTGCCACTAAACTGTAGTGAGTAAAAAAGCTCTCTCATCCCTATTAACCAGTGCCTTTTTCATTATTTACACAGGAAATTAACACAAACACAGAGAGAAAATATAAATTGCACTTGGCTAGAGCCTTTGTTGAAATTGAACCTAAAACAACAGTAAATGGTTTAGATCACTTTTGACATAATTGGGCAGATTTACTAAGGGTCGAATTTCGAAGTATAAAAAACTTTGAAATTCGACCATCGAATTAAAAAACTTTGAATTCGAATATCCTGCGATATTCCTGCGATCGAATAAAAATCATTCGTTCGAGTGATTAAATTGTTCAAATCAAACGATTTTTAGCGATCGAGCGAAGGATTTTTATTCGACCAAAAAAAACTTAGAAAAGTGCTGTGGAAGGTCCCCATAGGCTAACATTGCACTTCGGTAGCTTTAATTTGGCGAGGGACAAAGTTTTTTTACAGAGACAGTACTTCGATTATCGAATGGTCGAATATTCGTGATTTTTACTTCGAATCGAAGTCGAAGTAAATTCGAAGTCGTAGTATCCTATTCGATGGTCGAAGTACCCAAAAAATTACTTCGAAATTCGTTCTTTTCTAACTTCGAAAATTAACTCGAGCTTAGTAAATCTGCCCTTAGAATTGGGAATTTTTTCCCTAATTTAAGTTTGTATTAATATGAAAAAGTTTAATTTGCATTTTAAACATTTGAACAAAAAAATTGTGAATAAATCTGCCCCGTGTCATGTGACAGGTTATCATGTAAGTGATACATTTTTCTCTAAATTCAATATAATTGAATACATTTTGCTCACATTTTAATATGCAAACTAATATATGGTTTGGTAAAATTAATGGATGTGACACATGCCTAACCAAAACCATTGTCATCATAAATAACATTTTATCTGCTACACAAAATGGCCCATAAACTCTAAGGTGGCCATACCATTGTATATCTGCTGTTTTGGCAGGTTGCAGACAGTTTTAACCAACTAAGCGTTGGGCCAAATCAGACTGATAATATTATTTGACCAATGTCATGGGGTGCCCATAAAGACATGTTGGGAGAGAATGGGCCCACATATTGTTGGGGCTATCCAGTGTGTTTAGAGATGACTTACTCCTAGATGTGATTACATCTGTTTTTAATCTTGTTACAAGAATTTTTATTGGGTTTTCATAAACACAACAGATTATAATTCACATATTAAATATGTCAAGATAAACATTGTTTTTAATCTTCACCTATCATTTTTAGGGTTTTTTTTTGCATTACTTTGAATATCCAGGATTTACATACATCCATGTTTATGGAAGTGAGAAATTATTTTTTGTTCAGAAGTAGATACTGTAAGTGATCAACACAAATCCTGTGACAGTTAAATGTGACAAAATGTTTTATTAAACTGTTTTTCAGAATCGACAGTCTCTACTACCGCATCTGAATTTCACAGAAACTGTAAGCAATTGATTTTTTTCACATCACGTATTTTTTTTAAAATCTGTATCATTTTTAGCTTTTGTTTCTTGATACTTTAAGAATACCAAATATATTTAACTTGCAGGTTTATTCCGAAGAACAAGTATATCACGAATAGTACCCATCCAGAGGATGACTAGCGTTGCTTCAGTTATCTCTGAAGGTATCTATTAAAGCATTAACATTCTATGTAGTCTACGGGGCATATTTATCAAGGGTCGAATTTCGAATTGAAAAAACTTCAAAATGGTAATTCAAAAAGACCAACTGAAATTAAGTTGAAGTTTTTTTTTGGGTCGGATAGGTCCGGTTTCGATCAAATAGGTCCGTATTCGGCTGAATTCGAATCGAATTAATAGTGCAATCGATCGATTTCGATTCAAAGTTTTTCCCAAAAAGTCCACCAAATTTTTCAAAGTCCACCAATTGACTCCAAATTGGTTCTAGGAGGTCCACCATAGGCTAAAACAGAAATTTGGCAGGTTTTATATGGCAAATGGTCGAAGTCGAATTTCCAAAAAGACTGTTTCTGCAAAAGCATTACAGTAACCATATATTACATTACAGTATACCAATATTTTTTTTTCTTAAAAAATTGGTATCACAAGATGAGGCATTATCCAGAAGAATATTATAACATTCTGTAATAATACAAATTTGCAAAATATGGAAAAAGAAGTCAGATCTATAGTAGAAACTGAAAACATGAAACAATGTGAAAAAGACTGCAACTTTCGGAAGCTGTATTTCTGGATACTGGCAGCTATCTATATTAGAATATACAAAAATAATGATGCTGACCTGAAAGCCTATACTGTATAAGGAGCCTGACATTAAATGAGTAGGAAAGTAGTTAACCACTTGGGGGTGCCAAATGTTAGGCACCCCCAAGTGAATGGATTTACTTACCTGAAACCCGGGGCTGGTGTTTCTATCAGCAGAAAACTGCACCGGCCCGGGGTTATTCCAGCGATCACTACAGAGTGCTTTCTCTTCTTCTGTCTTCAAATTTCCCGGTGCAAACGCATGCGCAGTAGAATGCGCGTGTGCAGCTGCACGAAGAAAGAGGAAGAGGATCCCTCTACATGGTGCTCACTGGAATAACCCCGTGCAGTTTATCTATGCCAACATAATGCAAGTGCACACAGTATTTATATTGAGCCTGCTACACCAAGACAAACATACGTCTTTGTGTACAGAATATTATCTTCAAACAAAAAACAGAAAAGACTGTGTGAGGATGCCTTTTTGCCCCATGTATACACATTCTCCCTAATTTCAATTTATGAGAGGGTATGGAATGTGCCTAAAGATGCTGAGCACAAGTATGTATAAGTGAAAGGATTGCCTTTTGCTGCATATACCTTTAATAAATGGGATATCTAATACAAATGACTGCAGCAAACTTGTACAACTGCAACTGCACTGAGCAGTCGTAAATGACCCCTTATGTGTTTCACACCATTCAGCCACAGGGCTTTGGTAACGGTCTAGAGGAAAAGTCATTTTCTAAGGGCAGGACTACACGGCCGATTCTGCCGCGATCCAACACGCTGTGCAAAATCGCAGGCGTCACGTCGGATGCGACGGAAATAAGGTAAGTAATTCAATTGTTGGATCGTGTCTCACCGTTGATGCGACACGACTGTCTGATGCAGACACTGCACGCTGCGTCTGCATCCGCCAGTAGTGTCGCGTTGCATCAACAATGCGACACGATCCGACACTGGCATTACTTACCTTATTTCCATTGCATCCGACGTGATGCCTTCGATTTTGCGCAATGTGGCGGAAACGGCCGTGTAGTCCTGCCCTAACTCATATAACAGAAAATACCGCATAAAAACTGGTTCAAAGGAAAATGGGTGCATCACTTGGAATGTACAGGAAATATTCCCCAGATTCTAAAAAACAATTTTAAATGCTTTTTTATATTTTAGAATATATTCCACAGAATCTATAATAAATTTTTAATTTTTTTTTTTTATATTTTAGAAATGACTATATATTCTGATTCTGAAGTTCAGAAAATAGGTAAGTGCCTTATTTTATTAAAAGTTGTATGTAATTTCCAGTCCAGGGGTCCCCAACCTTTTTACTCATGGGTCTCATTCAAATGTAGTTGGAGAGAAACATAAACATACAAAAACTCACTAGTGGTGCCAAATATGGACTGTTATTGGCTATTGGTAGCCCCTATATGGACTGGCAGCCTACAGGAGGTTCTGTTTGGCAGTACACATGGTTTTTATGTAACTAAAACTTGCCTTCAAACCAGGAATTCAAAAATAAGCACCTGCTTTGAGGTCATTGAGAGCAACATCTAATGGGTTGGTGAGCAACATGTTGCTCACAAACTGCTGGTTGGGGATTGCTGTTCTATGCAAAAGGACACAATGGAAACCAATGCCACAAAACAAATCATTGTCTGTGTACCATTCAATTGTAGCAATGTCTCTGAGTCAGCTCAAATCCCCCAGTTAAAGTGGATGTCGGTGCACGTACTGTCAGTGGTCCATCCTCCACTAATAATCAATCCAGAAGGAAATTCTTCAGAGAAGGAAATGCCTTTATTGAAAAATTACATGGCAAAACAAACTGGTCCTCAACGTTTCAGGCCCTCTATGGCCTTGAAAAAAGGCCATAGAGGGCCTGAAATGTTGAGGACCAGGTTGTTTTGCCATGTACTTTGTCAATAAAGGCATTTTTATACATTTGGTGCTGTACAAAGAATTTCCTTCTGCATACCATTCAAGGCACAATCATATACAATTTTTGAAACTAAAAAGTCAACTGACAAATGTATCATAATTAATTAATGAAACTTTTGTTATAAATGTTCCTGGGAATGATTCAGGATTTAAGTCTTAATAAAGTAATGCTCACACTCACCAAACTTGCCTGTTTTCCTTTACTTTTGCAGCTGCTCCATTTCTGTCTCGGTTCTAGATTAACCGTGTAGTCTAAATCATAGCAATAAAGAACAGCTCCACTAAGGAAGGTATAAAAGTTGCATGTCTGAGTTTATTTTGAGGCTACTTGCACATTGTGAATAACATCATGATAAACACAGGCACAGGTGTAAACTTCTGTATACATAAAGAAGGGCTATTGTTTGAAGGTAGTTGCCTTTTTAAAATATATTTTGGATGACTTACAGGAATATTTTATTTTCAGAAATTCTGAAAATATTTTTATGCTGAAGCAAATTTTTTCAAACTTTTAATTTTTTTTCTGCAGATGATGATGTTTTCCTTGAAGATCTAAAAAATGTTACCTCTCCAAATGAACTTCTGTGTCATTGCCATCACCACAATGACAAGATAAGGCATTATGCAGCCAACACATTAGTAAGAATTATCCAGAAGGACATTACAACATTCTGTAATAATACAAATTTGCAAAATGTGGAAAAAGAAGTCAGATCTATGGTAGAAACTGAAAACATGAAACAATGTGAAAAAGACTGCAACTTTCGGAAGCTGTATTTCTGGATACTGGCAGCTATTTATATTAGAATATACAAAAATAACGATGCTGACCTGAAAGCCCATATAAAGAGCCTGACATTAAAAAAATATAAGACAGGCACGAAAGCCTTTGATGATGTTTGCCAAAAGAACTATAATAAACTCACCATCTCCATACATGCAAAAATAAAAACCTGGCCTAAAAGCCTGGATAGTAATGATTTGCATATCCAAAAGCTGGAGAACTGTATAGCTTTACTAGATCAAAAAGCCTCTCACAATACTGAGAAATCTGATGATATGAACACCATGATAAAGTATTTAATTAACCTGCCCTGGGATATAAAATACATCTTTGTAGTCATCATTACAGAAAAGGTAAGCTCATTCATTTGTGAGTATATATATATATAATACACAAAAGCCATGAATATCTTGTCAATTATATCCTTATAAACGGTGAGTTCTGATGTCATCAGTTATAAACGGTGAGTTCTGATGTCATTTCCGTCACATGACTCACTGAAATTTGTGTATTATAATAAATAAAGTACCCCCTGTTGCAAAATATGAGGATATTAGAAGTTACCTCGGAGTTCCATGACCTGTATAAAAACACTCGGCCTTCGGCCTCGTGTTTTTATATGGTCATGAAACTCCTCGGTAACTTATAATATCCTTATAATACACAAAAGCCATGAATATCCTGTAAATTATATCCTTATAAACGGTGAGTTCTGATGTCATCAGTTATAAACGGTGAGTTCTGATGTCATTTCTGTCACATGACTTACTTAAATTTGTGTATTATAATAAATAAAGTACCCCCAGTTGCAAAATATGAGGATATTAGAAGTTACCTCGGAGTTCCATGACCTGTATAAAAACACTCGGCCTTCGGCCTCGTGTTTTTATATGGTCATGAAACTCCTCGGTAACTTATAATATCCTTATATTTTACAAGAGGGGGTACTTTATTCACTATATATTTTACAAGAGGGGGTACTTTATTCACTATATATTAAAACAAATATTGCCCTCTTGACTTGGAGAAACAAATTATCATAAAATGGTTATTTCTTTAAAATGCTATTGTTGTTATTTTCTCAACCATAAAGTCTTGGGATCTATTATCTGGAATGTTTGGGATTTTGCTCATGGGGAATCCATAATTTAGATCATCTTACATTATGTCCAACCAAAAGTCATTTAAACATTGAGGGGGTTATTAACTAAAACTCAAATGAATCTATTTTTTATTTATTTATTTTTATTAAAACAAAGCTGTCCTATCTCCTAACTCATTTCTTCTCCAAAAAACAAAATTGAGTGTCAATTCGAATCGTAGGATTGACACTCCCAAAACTCGACTTTATCGAATTGTTTCATTTGAAGTTTAAAGCCATTAACAGGGTCCTTGCAAACACGTGTTTTTACATTATGTTGTCTAGAAATAGAATTCAGAATGATCTTAAGAAGCACAAGTAATTATCTGACATTCCAAAAAGGATCCACCATCTTCAAAAAAGAAAATAACATATTAAAAAGAACCCACGTTTCCTATCTATGAAGAGTTCATCCTTTGGCTTTAAATGATAAAGTTTAATAAATGGGCCCCTTAATAAAACCCAATAGCATTGTTTTGCCATCAGTATGGATTCATGCATTTTACTTACCATCAATTACAAGCTACTGTTTTATTATTACAAAAAGGAAATCTTTTCTAAAATAATTATTTGCTCAAAATGGAGTGTTTGGGAGATGGCCTTCCCATAATTTGGAGCCTTCTAAATAACAGGTTTCTGCATAAGGGATCCATACCTGTCCTACCATCTTGTTTCCAAAAGGTGATGACAGTGATTTGCATGGAACTGTATTACCAACTCTATAGTGCGACACACAAATTGGTTTTGCTTTTTCTTTTTCTGCTGTACTCACCTCCATGCAATGAATGAGAGTTTTACACATAAATACACATTTCCCAGATTTAATGGAGTGTGGCAGCAGAGAGTCTAACATTAATTCATTAGAGTGCCCTGCTTATTCACTTTTGTAGAGGCAATGTGTGCCTTATATCTACAAACTATATTTGTTGGTTGTTGGATTCACAGTAAATTCAATTTACTCATTTTAAAATTCCTTTTAAAATGTATATAAACCCCCTGAAAAATAGCATGAATGTTACATGCTAACTTAAGCACCCCAATTTTTTCATTTATTCATTTTCAGCTAAAACTGTAAATCTCAAAACTTCGAGAATGGAAAAACTCAAATTTGAAATTCTTTTTTGCCCCAGCGCAGTAAACTAATCATATTTATGCTTTAAATAATCTTCATTGGTTAGGCTACTGCATTTTTGCCCTATATATGAAGAAAGAGAAGGCTCTTATCGATTACAATTTTTAAGAGATTGTCAAAGGGAAAAGTTACTGAGATCTGTAAAAGTGTTAAAAAATGGTACTTTCACCTGTTTGAATCTTTGTTACTACTATCCAGGTTTGCTACCCACAAGCTTGCTTAATAATTTGTAACAGTATTATTTATTTGCATAATTGTATCAACCATGATTATTGATCTGAGAAAAGTAGCAAATATTTTCTTTTTAAACATGAGGCCCATCTACTAACAATCGAATTTCGATGTTTTCCATGAATCTCTAAAAATTCGCTGATTTCCAATTTTTTTAAAAAAAGTTCTAAAAATTCGAGATTTATGAAGTGTAAAAACCACAAAAAACACATTTTTCACAAGGAATTGTCTGGAAAACTTTTTTTTTTAGAGGTATTTGGATTTTTTAGTGCATCATTCAGCGTAATTTTCCATTTGTATTTTTTTATTTAGATCTTTTAATAAATGCTACGACATTCTTAGTTTCAGATTTTACAAGTTTTGTCATGGTTTTAAAAACCTCTAAAATTTGACCTTTGATAAATAGGCCTCCACGTCTCATTCATTTTTAGATTTATTACAACGTTTAATTAAATTTCATAACTTGTATTTATACATTGCAAATCATTTCTATCAATTAGACATAAAGTCCTGGTGTTAGCGTGTTAGCTAGCATGATTATAATGGCTATAACAAGCAACTGTCCTTGGTTTCCTATAATTAAAACCTTATGCGAGGCAATCAGATTAAATGAGTTGAATTTTCTAGTATTCAAGTAGTTCTGTGAAACCACTGTGATTATCTTAACAAAAGCTTTTTCTAGAATTAAATAAGAAGTGATAAAATGTCCCAAAAGTAGAAAAATGCTCATTAGAACTTTCAAAATAATTTGCATAGCAAGTCTACTGATTTCATCAGGAGGATATAGTTCTTTTGTCTATACTTGGAGGGAATACTGCAGTTTAATAGGAATATGGGTTAAAAACAACCATTACAGTTATTTTGTTTACATATGAATAAAAAATAATTCAAAATAATTTTCAATTGCAAAACAAAAGGACAGATGGTTTGAATAAAAACACATTTTGCAGAGGATTAATCTAATGTTTTGAATATTTTTGTGTATTTAGATTTTTGAGAAGAAGTATACAGATGGCAGCATTTACTTTTTCTCCCAGATTTGTGCTTCAGTGGGGCAAAAACACAAAGAAATCCTTCTTGATGTGGTCGAAAGAACAACTGAGCATATTCTACAGAGCTACACTAAAGGTACAGGTGCCTTATAGTCAATAAATTCTGTTGGAATTTGAATACATGCAAATAAAAACTAGTTTTAATTAGCTGTATTTGTGTATTATCCTAAAGTATTATTTCATAACATGGGTAGAATTTCCCACAGGGGGCCATGTGCCATTTTTAAGCTGCTCCTGATCCAAATCACGTGGAAAACTTTCCTGAGATGGACCCAGACCCCAAACATTACCCAACTGCCGCAGATTCAAGTTCTGGGTAAATGATTTCCAAAGGGTGTAATCATCTGCCTCTAAATGCTTTATCACTAAGGGGGTTATTTATTAAACTCCGAATGCCAAAACCCGAAAATCCATGTTTTTTTACTTTCAAATCCGAATTTTTAGTGGGAAAAAAACATGAATTTTTCTGGATTTATTATACTCTGAGGATGGAAGAAGTCCGAATCCGAAAATCCAGCATTTCAGAACTGCCAAGGTTGCTGTCACGGTCGGCACCCAACACAAGACCCAACAGATGCCAAGCACCCTGGTCTCGGCTCATACTTCATCAGTTAAGTGACCGCCTTTGGCCTCGGGAGGAGCCCTCGGCCTACTCAGATGCAACCTGGACTTAACGAGAGGTGCAAGGCATAAGTTCTGGCAGGCAATGGGACACGACTGTTTACAAGGCTGCTGGAAGATAGGAAGCCACCAGGAACAGGCAGGCCGGGCCAGCACAAGCAGTAAGAATCGTCAGGCAGGCAAGGGTCTAAACCAGGTTATCAATCAGAAGGATTCAGCAAGAGAATAGTAGAGATTCAGGCAAAGGTCAGGATTGGAGAGATCAGCGTAGTAAGCAGGTATGGGTCAAACACGAAGTATCAGTCAGGATTCACAACAATAAGCTCCCAGGAACAAGTTAATTGAACCTACAACAGGTAATGAGCTAATACTAAAAATCCCCTTTTATACATTTGAATTTCCGCGCCAATGCATGAAGAAATGCACGCGCACAGCGTGGCGTGCCCTAGAGGACCGGAACCAGCAGGGAGCAACGCAGCGGGCGTCCACGCCGAGGACACAGTGTGGACCCCGCTGTAGCTAGACCACCAGGGTAAGTTCCTTACAGTTGCATATAAGTCAACGGGAGAAGTCCCAAAGATATCTTGATCTGCGTTGGGTTTCGTGCAATAATCGGAAGATTTTGTAGTTTTCGGGCAAAAAAATCTGATTTTTTTTTCACAAAGGTGCAGGTTTTTTCCTGCACAGGACATTTTCGGGAAATGTATTGATAAATAAGGGGTAAAAACCTGTGTATTTTTCAGAAAATAATGAGACAAATTCTTACCTATGTGAGTCATTGAAATTTTTAGAAATATTGTTTCTATTAACTTATTACACTGTGTTGGTTGTTTCAACTGTGTTTGGCTTATATAATATTTCCTGCTTTTAATCTCACCTGCATTTTTTTTTAGGTTCTATAAAAGCAAGTTTGAAACTTCTCTCAATCATCTGGGATTTGCATGTGAAAAAAAGAAAACAAGATGAACATTTAAACACCATTCTTAAACACTTCTTTAAAAAATTAATTTATCATCCTTTAAATGATGTCAGAAATTTTGTTGCTCCGCTGCTCTTCAGTGGAGATATGGACAATTTTGAGGTTCAGCATTTGGGAAGTACTTGTGTCATAGCTGACGAAGACCTTGTTGAGTCCTGTATCCGTGAAAAGCTATCCATTGACCACCCTGATATGATAATGAAGGGAAAAGTTCAGACAATCTCAAAAGCTTCTGTATTTGAGGTCGACACTCAAGATGGCAAAGCCCTACTGTACATGTTTCGGCAAAAAACATTAAATGATATTTTGCAGACTAATTCTACAGATGAAGCATATGAAAGCTTTGATGAAATGTTAAAAGTTGTAAAATTATGCCAAGGGAACGATTGCATTGCATCACTGAAGAACATAATTTCAAATGGCATACCTCCCTTTTATGTGGTTGAAGATAACAAACCACTGTTACATTTTCTTCATGCGATAGAAAACCAGCTTACATGGTCGCAAATGACAGGAATACTCATTGATATTAGTAAAGCTGTTGAACATTGCCATAACAATTTTGTCATTCTTCGAGACATAACGCCTGCTAGTTTCTTTGTTGTTCCCAAAGCTGATGGATCTTTTCAAGCAAAACTTGCAAATTTTACATATGCCAAGTGCTTATCCAAAGATGGTAGCAATTTTAACCAAGAAGACAGTGACGATATAAATCTGTTGTGCTTTCGAGGTATTAATCACGTGAACAAAAGGGTCAAAAGAATTGATAATGTGAAAGATTTTGTTGTTATTGGATTAATCATGGGTTTTATCTTAAAAATACCTAGCTGTTTAATATAATATGTGGTCATTGCTTTGGGGATTGTCTACATAACTACCATAATAAGAGCCCCTGTAGCCATGATTAATTGTAGGGATGCATTAAACACTACACATCTGAATTTAGCTGAATCTCCCCATAATGGATCAGGCTGAATACCAAAGCGAATCCAAACCCTCATTGTAAGTGGAAATTGATGATGCGCACAAAAAGCATACACAGGACTTGGCTTGAACAGCACATTTTTGCCATTTTGTAGGGTTTGAATTAAATTCTGCCAGGCTCTTGGATTCAGCTAAATCTGGATCCTGTGTTCAGTGAGTCTGGTCTTCTATTGGTCTTACCTACATAAGGGAATATATCAATTTATTAATTTATCCTGAATACTGCATAGTGTCCATGAATCATATATTTATGAACACAATATGGATGTGGGCAATACCTTCAATCATAACACTGCAACAATTATAGCACTTATAGCAACCAATTTTGTCACAAGATGTTTAGGCACTGCATATTTATAATCAGAAATCCTCATATTTATAAACAGAATCCTTCTATTGACTTACTCTTATATACATGGGTACAGAAGGTGAATGTTTTACTTCACTGCATAAAGCTGTCTCAGGTGATATTATGTTTCCAGTTTTTTAATGTTTTTTGTTACACTTTTTTTTAATTTAGGGGCAGATGCATCAAGGTTCGAATATCGAGGGTTAATTAACTTCGAATATCGAAGTCGAAGGATTTTGCGCAAATACTTCGATCGAACGATCAAAGGATTTTAATCCAACGATCGAAGGATTATCCAACGATCGAAGGATTATCCTTCGACCAAAAAAAGTTAGGCAAGCCTATGGGGACCTTCCCCATAGGCTAACATTGAGTTCGGTAGCTTTTAGGTGGCGAACTAGGGGGTCGAAGTTTTTTCTTAAAGAGACAGTACTTCGACTATCGAATGGTCGAATATTCGAACGATTTTTAGTTCGAATCATTCGATTCGAAGTCGTAGTCGAAGGTCAAAGTAGCGCATTCGATGGTCGAAGTAGCCAAAAAAAAACATTCGAAATTCAAAGTTTTTTTTCTTCTATTCCTTCACTTGAAGTTAATGAATGGGCCCCTAAGTGTGCCAATCATTATGCATGATTCAGGGACATTATGGCTGCCATACAACTTTTCTGGTTTGCTGAAAAGTTCTCCTGTTTGGGGTTCTATAGCAGGAGCTCAATGCCGCCACTTTCTTGTTCTCGATCTTCTTCTACTGTTTCATTTCAGGTGCACATGCACAATTGAGAAAATAATCAAATTTACAAGCAAAAAGTTAGCTTTCTCAATCTACTGCATATGTGCACCCACAAAGAAGACCTGGAAAGATAAGACGATTGCAGGGTGGTGTTCCTACAGAAACATCCATGTTTTTAGCTAAAGGAGGCACCTGCCTGGGGGTGGTAACTACTTAAAGTCACTGGGAGGTTGCCTAACATTTGGCACCCCCAGTGATTATAACTTTCCTTCACCTTTAAGTATAAGTTCTCATGTACTTACAATCTGAGACTAACAATATCCATACAATGCATTGATTTTTCTTTTTTTAAAATTAAATCTAGCTGCATATTTTCAAAATATGTAAATTGCTTTCTCTAACCATTAGATTATAGTCAGTACATATTATAAAAAGTGCTACCTGCATTTCATCATGGTATCATCAATATCCTTTATCTCAATATTGCTGTGTATTCCCTCCTCTAAAGTTTTTATAAAAACAACATATGGCACTTGTTTCTTATAGAAAAAATATCAGTTGAATTAATATAAAAAGTAAGTGTACAGTTCATTTTAAAAGCCCCAGGATAAACCTTTATTCATAGATAGGGAACATGTGGGTTCTGTTTCATATGTTATTCTCTTTTTTAACTGAAGAAGATGGTGAATCCTTTTTGGGGTGTCACATAATTACATGTCCTTCTTAAGATCATTCTGAATTCTATTTATAGACAACATCATGTAAAAGCACGTGTGTGCAAGGACCCTGTTAATAGCTTTATACTTGAAATGAAACATTTTTTATTAGGAGAGAGGAATACCTGCTGTTTTAATATAATACTTTCCTAAATTGTGCAGACTCCTAGGTATACAGCAATTATTTGGCGCATAATCATGGATGCCCCTCTCCAAATATTGTTTTTTTTTATAATTTTGCAGGTGACTCAAATATGTAGCCTAATAATGCATTGCATGAGTCATCAACTTGTAACAGTACTTTTTACCATTCTATATACTGTATATTATAATTTAACATTATGTCTTCCTGTTTGTAAGGTGACACCCATGAGCCAGTTGCAGCCTATTTCAGCTCTCCAGAAACCCTGAAAAATAAAGAGTTTTCCATCTTTTCGGAATCATGGATGTTGAATGCCACATTCTATTCAGTTGTTCTTTATGGAAAACAGCCATTTCAGGAGTTGGCTCATCTCAACACTATTCAATTCGTAAACGAGGTAAACTGTTGATATCTATCTATTGAAAATATGAAAGCAAATCAAATTGATCTTCTTGTCATGTTTTCTGACAGATCCCCAAAAGTCATATTGTTTCCTTGTGTACTTCGAGTATCTGGAGATGCTAAGGCAATTTTAACTCTACCACCTAGGCAAAAATAAGACTGACAGTAATTCTATTAACAAAAAAAAAAAAAAAAAAAAAAAAGTGTTTGGGAACCATTATCAGGAAACCCATTATCCAGAATGCTCAGAATTTGAGGAAGACCATCTCCCATAGACTCCATTATAATCAAATAATTAAACATTTTAAAAATGATTTTGGGTTTCTTTGTAATAATAAAATAGCACCTTGTACTTTATCCTAATGAGATATAATGAAGTGCAACAAAACAATCCTATTGAGTTTATTTCATGTTTAAATTATTTTTCTAATAGACTTAAAGCACGGAGATCCAAATTTTAGAAAGATCCCTTATCTGGAAAAACCATTAGGCAGGGGTGCAAGGAGGCTGTGACCACAAAATACAAGAGGTCCTCTGCACTCAACCCATCAACAATATATTTTAGACATTGATACATTTTGTGCATACTGCTACTAAAAAATAACCTAACCTTTAAACAAAACTGGGATTATTTGTCCATATATTGCAATACATTTAAACTGGCCAACTACGTTAAAGTCATTATTAGTAGCTGTATGCACAAAATGTTTCAATGTCTTAAATATATTGGTAATGGGTTGAGTGCAGAGCACTTCTTGTATTTGTCTATTAATATATAGAACAGCAGAACAGTCCTATTGACTAATGTTTAAAGGGATCCTGTCATCGGAAAACATGTTTTTTTTCAAAATGCATCAGTTAATAGTGCTACTCCAGCAGAATTCTGCACTGAAATCCATTTCTGAAAAGAACAAACAGATTTTTTTATATTCAATTTTGAAATCTGACATGGGGCTAGACATTTTGTCAATTTCCCAGCTGCCCCTGGTCATGTGACTTGTGCCTGCACTTTAGGAGAGAAATGCTTTCTGGCAGGCTGCTGTTTTTCCTTCTCAATGTAACTGAAGGAGTCTCAGTGGGACATGGGTTTTTACTATTGAGTTGTATGTTGTTCTTAGATCTACCAGGCAGCTGTTATCTTGTGTTAGGGAGCTGTTATCTGGTTACCTTCCTATTGTTCTTTTGTTTGGCTGCTGGGGGGGGAAGGGAGGAGGTGATATCACTTCAACTTGCAATACAGCAGTAAAGAGTGATTGAAGTTTATCAGAGCACAAGTCACATGACTTGGGGCAGCTGGGAAATTGACAATATGTCTAGCCCCATGTCAGATTTCAAAATTGAATATAAAAAAATTTGTTTGCTCTTTTGAGAAATGGATTTCAGTGCAGAATTCTGCTGGAGCAGCACTACTAACTGATTCATTTTGAAAAAAACTTTTCCCCCATGACAGTATCCCTTTAATTAATTAATTAATTTAATTAATTAATTAATTAATTAATGTTTAAATTATATTTTAGTAGACTTGAGGTATGAAGATCCAAATTATGGAAAACTCCAGGTTCTGAGCATTCTGGATAACAGATCTCATACCTGTACTCGGCTTGCTCAATATATGTAGATTTGATGGAATGAAAATAGTAAAGTACTCCACTGTCAGTATCTTCTTATTTATATACAGTTCACAGCCATGGATTAATTGCTCATTCATATAGTTACAGTATCTAGTATGATAATAAATAAAACATTCACTTAGCTATATGGCATTAAAGATGCATTTTTCTTACCAGCTCTTCCCCCAAAGGCCTGCTAGGTGAGTTATAAGTGATCCAATCTGTCTGTGCACTAGCAGGACATTGTGCTGATCAGTTACTGCTGATTACAAATTTTACACCCAGTCCCAGGATACAGACACTTTTACAACAAGTAGACCTTTCCTTTGCATTTCTATATTTGTTTTGCAGATAATATCAAACCATGATGCAATAATTCCAGCTTCCTTTCCTCCTGAATTGTGGAAAATCCTGAAAACAAATTTTGCCTATGTAAACCTACATCGCATGGCACCTGAAAGAGTACTAGCGGAACTAGAGAAATACAAGAACAATTTGGGTATGTTCACTACTGATAAAGCAGCAACTACAATTCTTTACAAAATAATTAAATAATCACAATTATAATCACCCCCATCCTCAATTGGGACAGCACATGATCCAACATCAGATAATACGCATTTTGGCATTAGGATATTGTTAAACAAATGTTAACAATCAGATGGACTTGGCAAAAGTAAAATACTGACTAAAAAAAAGATTAATGTATATGAAGTTGTATCCATTGCTGCTCAGTTAATCCAGGGGAAGGCAAACCTTACCAATACTTTCCTATGGCAGTCAGAAGGGAAGGATACTCTTATTGACTTCAGTATAGCCATTTCATCAGACTTAAAGGCAACTTCATCAAAGTCAAGATGCAAATTTGTGCTTGATGACATATTTTTCTCTAATTTTTGACTTATTCTTATTATCTGTTAGAATAATACAATACTGTGTACTTGACTATAACGTAGTTAACAAATTAATGTTGATAGCAAAAAAATCGTAACAATTTGATTTTGTTTATAAATTTTTTAATCGCCAAATGGCACAGTACTTCACAGTATAAAAAGATCCCAATATCGAGAAAACCTGAAGTCCCAAGCATTCCTGATAATAGATCCCATACCTATAAAAGGAAATTGCTTACACCATCCCAGGTGTATAAATTGCCCTGTACTATACAATGAACCCTTTGGGGCAAATTCACTAAGGTTCGTAGTTGCGCCAGAGTCCGCTTCGCCGCACTTCGGCAGGCGTATTTTCGCCAGCGCTACGCAAATTCACTAAAATCCGAAGTTACGCTCAGGGGAAGCGTAAGGTTGCGAAGTTGCACTAGCGTTAATTCGCCAAGCAAAGCGAAGTTACATACAGCGCCAAATTGAAGTTACAATGGAGGTATATGTAGCAGCACTACACAAGCCTGGGAAACCTTCAAAACAGCAAATAAAATTTTTATTTTGCCCTACACATGTGCCCACTGTATAGTTAAGGTGCCATGAGTTAGGAAATGTAGGGGGGAAGGAGGGTAGCCCCAAAAAATTTTTCGATCTTTTTCAGCCTATCACTAGGGATGTAGCGAACTGTTCTGCGGCGAACTTGTTCGCGCGAACATCGGCTGTTCGCGTCCGCCGCAAGTTCGCGAATGTCGCGCGACGTTCGCCAATAGGCGTTCGCGTCAAAATCGTTCGACCATTCGACCATTCGATTCCTTCGATCGCTAAAATCGAAGGATTTTCGTTCGAATCGAACGATCGAAGCCATTGGATTGAATGAAATCATTCGATCGAATGGCTTCAATCGTTCCATTCGAACGAAAATCGTTCGATCGAACGATTAAAATCCTTCGATCGTTCGAATCGAACGATTTTCGGATGTTCGAAGTTCGCGAACAGTTCGCGAACTGTTCGCATTTTTTGCCGGTGTTCGCGAACGGCGTTCGCGAACACATAAACGGCAGTTCGCTACATCCCAGGCTATCACCCATAAAAAAAGAAAAAACGCCAGCTTTTTTTGGGACTTAGAAAAATGTTTAACTTTTTTTGAAGCAATCCCTATCTACTCTATTGCACTTCGCCTGGTCTGAGGTGGCGAAGGAAGTCTGGCGTAAAAAGTAGTGTTCAGAAAAATGCGCGTGTCAGTGAATTTGCATAGTTACGTCCGTTGCGCAAATTCGCCAGGCGTAAGGGTGCGAAGTAACACTAGCGAATTTACGCCAGTGTCCGTTAGTGAATCGGCAATTAACGAAAATGCGATACGCTAGCGAATTAACGCTAGTGTTAGGCGCTTCGTCCTTTAGTGAATTTGCCCCAATGTGTTTCATATTTCCAGTGCTTAAAGGGATTCTGTCATGGAAAAACATGTTTTTTACAAAATGCAACAGTCAATAGCACTCCTCCAATCTTGCATTTAAATCCATTTTTCAAAAGTTAATGCTGAAATCCGACATGGGGCTAAATGTCCGTTTCCCAGGTGACCCCAGCCATGTGACTTGTGCTCTAATAAACTTACATCACTCTTCACTGCTGCACTACAAGTTGGAGTGATGTAACCTCCTCCCTTTACCGCCCAGCAGCCCATCAGCAGAACCATGGTAAGGTAACAAGATAACAGCTCCTTGACACTTGCATTGCTAAAAATACTCCCATGCCCCATAGTGATGGATATGGCAACAGCACTCAATAGTAAAAATCCAAATCTGGCTCACCCAAGTCATGGCTCCTTAAATTACATTTGAGTTGGAGAAACAATAGCTTGTGTCAAAGTAGTTCCATTGTGCTGGCTCTTTCTGAAAGCATATGAACAGGCAAAATGCACTAAGATGGCTGCCTACACACCAATATTACAATAAAAAAATATACATTAATTAGTTCAAGAATAAAATTTTAAATGGTACAACCAATTACATGCATACACAGTGTGATTTAGTAATAAAAACCATACCATAAAAATCAAGACAGAATCCTATCTGTAAAAGTGAATGATTGTTGGGTTGCAGTAGGAAATGCGAAATAACCATTTGCTTACTTTCCAGGAGTTGTAAGAGATACAGTTCATTCTATAAACTCAATTTGCTGCTATATTAATCCAGAAGATATCCAAAAGGTATGGTTCTGATTTATTTTTTCATTATGCTTGGGTTTTAGCATAACAATTACAGCTTAAAAGTGCATATTTTCCTGTTTTAGCCCAATTATGTGTTTGTGCCAGTTTCAATAACTTCTTTCAAAATATTTTTATATTTCTCTGCATTTCAATATCAGTCATTAGAGTCTAATTGTAAAGCACCAAAAAATATATTTTTAACTAGAATTATTAAACTGTGTTCAAGGTGAGTATTTACTATTTACTTGGTCAACAGGAAAGAAAATCAGTCAAAAATATCAACAGAAATTATGTAATGTGTTTTGTTTTTTTTTTTGCTAAAATTATATTATTTGATAATTTTTTTTTGCTAAAACTAGACATACAAACTATTATACACACCAATCTTGTTAATGTAAAGTGTTAGAATATTTAGTACAGCAAAACAGGTCAGACTATACCAGGAGGGTATATGGGGCCAAGTAGTGTGACCCAATAGGTGGCATGACACCCGAAAAAAAACAGTGGGTCCTGGCCCTCAGGGGCCTGGGGGGTTGTGAGTGTCGGCTATTGTTGTGGTAGACCCGGTGGGCCTGGACCCCCCAGTCTGACACTGCTTACCTAAAGCAAGCACAGACTATACTGAGCAGGTGCAGTGTCTCAGACACCAAGGGGTACCAACCAATATTACAGAGGTGGAAAGATGGAGAGGGCTGATAATTTTAATAGTGTGTATCATGACAGTAATATAATTGTTATAATTCTGGACTATAATAATGAACTCTGTGAATACATAAGTGTACCTTATCCATAGCACTAATTCCTGCTAATTCAACGTACTGCTCCTTGCTTTCTGCAACTCACCACTCAAATCAGCTGCAAAAAATTTGTATTACCATTGCCAATTATTCAATTGTGAGGTATGTGTTAAATATTATATTGGTTTAAGTTTATTTAGCAATTTCCTACTTGCTTTAGTGAATGGTTGGTGTGTCCATTTTATTGCCACATCTGGCTCAGTCCCCTCAATTGTTGAATTACTGTTGTTCTGTTAGATAACCAGACTAGGAGATTCTTCTGTCTTTAAACTTGTCTTAATTAATCAACTGCCGGCCTTCACCCATGTGACCCCCTTGCTGTATATCAGGACATTCAGCATGGCAGGGGTGAGCATGGCAGGAGAGCTATGGCAGATTTAACAACTTAAAGTCAAGGCAAGTTAAAGTACAGAAATTACAACAAAAACAAAAGAAAGTACAACATAAAGAGTTAGACAGAGCTGGACAGCAGTTGGATCAGAGTTGGACTGGAATCTCCCAGCAAACATTGGACATCTCATCAGGACTTCAATACTCATCATTCATCTATCAGATAAAACGGATTATACAATTTAACTATGTTTAATTTGATTGCCTTCTTTTTCTCTCTGTCCTCTATACTTCTCCATATATCCTTTGCACTCCAACATCCATCAAACTATCCTGAAATTGTAATATCCTCTTCACTTGCTCGCATCACCCTCTCTCAATCTAAGCACACTGTCTTGTATTGTTAAATCTCTTATTCCTTCTCAACCCGTTAAATGATACAATGCTTGCAAGGTCAAATCTAGGTCACACTTTGTCTCACTTTCATTATTACTGTTACTTGCAGCTGGGGACATCTCCCCAAACCCTGGTCCCACACACTCGTTTGTACCCTCACCTATTCCTACTCTCAGGTATTCAACAATGTCTTTTCCAGTCTCTAAGACTCTACGCACTTCTAATCCTGCAAACCTGATTCACATAAAGCCAGCACCCTCTCTGCCTTTCTCATGTGCCCTCTGGAATGCACGGTCAATCAGCAATAAACTCACAGCAATCCATGATCTCTTTATATCCAAATCGATTCACCTTCTGGCTATCACTGAAACATGGCTCTCTCCCTCAGACACTGTTTCACCTGCTGCCCTCTGCTATGGAGGCTTCTCACTTAGTCACACCCCTACCTAGACTGGCTGTCATGGCGGTGGGGTAGGATTTCTTCTCTTCCCCCAAATGTAGGTTTCAAAATCTAACCACACCAACTTCTCTTTCCTTCACTTCTTTTGAAGTCCACAGCATACGTTTGTTTACTCCATTCTCTCTGCGTGTTGCTGTCATATATCGACCCCCTGGCCCCTACTCTACTTTCTTGGATCATTTTGCTGCTTGGCTTCCATACTTTCTCTCCAGTGAGACACCTGCTCTCATTTTAGGTGTCTTCAACATCCCTATTGACAACTCTGCTTTTCCTGCCACCTCTAAACTCCTCTCTCTAACAACTTCATTTGGTCTCTCTCAGTGGACCGACTCCCCCACCCACATCGACGGTCATGCTCATTATCTTATATTCTGCCACTTGTGCCACCCATCCAACCTTACTAACTCTCCTTATCCCCTATCTGACCATCACCTACTCTCCTTTCACATAACACTTTCACCTGCACTATCACAACCATCTCTCTCTACCCACACGTACAGAAACCTTAACGCCTTTGATCCACAACAATTATCATCAGTATCAGCACAATCCATCTCTCATATTAATAATCTTTTCTGTCCTAATATAGCATCTTCTCTCTACAATGATGCTCTTTCAACAGCTCTTGACTCCCTTGCTCCTTCTACCACCCGTCACAGCCGACCAGCTAAACCCCAACCCTGGCACACTGGTGTAACCCGGTACCTCAGAAGATGCAGTAGATCAGCTGAGCGACTGTGGAGAAAGTCACGAACTGATCCTGACTTCATCCATTTCAAATTCATGCTCTCCTGCTACAATCATGCTCTATCATTAGCTAAAGAACAATACTTCTCTTCTTTAATCTCCACTCTGTCCTCTAAACCACAGCAACTGTTTGCAACATTTAACTCACTCCTATGCCCCCCTCCACCCCCTCCACCCATTAATGTAACTGCCCAAGACCATGCTCATTTCTTTAATGAAAAAATTGATCTCATTAGGCTGAGCATACCGTCTGACAACAATCTCAGACTAACGTGCAGTCCACATCCACTTTGCATTCCTTCACTCTTGCAACACTAGAAGAAGTTAGTAAACGTCTAGCCTGCTCAAAACCCACAACCTGCTCCCTTGACCCCATGCCCTCTCACCTCCTCTATCCAATCTCTGATACACTCTCTCCTGCACTTACCCACATATTTAACCTTTCTACTGGTACTTTTCCATCCTTATACAAACAAGCACTAATCACTCCTATTCCCAAAAAACCTTCCCTTGATCCCAGCACTCCCACTAACTATCGTCCGGTTTCCCTTCTTCCATTCGCAACCAAATTACTAGAAAGGCTTGTTTACAAACGCCTGATCCAGCATCTCACTCACAACTCCATTCTCGACCACCTGCAATCTGGCATCCGCCCAACACACTCAACTGAAACTGCACTCACCAAAGTAACCAATGATCTTCTACTGGCAAAGTCTAAAGGTCACTATTCCATACTATTCCTTCTAGATCTCTCTGCAGCTTTTGACACAGTTGACCATACTCTCCTCCTATACATTCTATACTCAGCTGGGATTCGTGACACTGCTCTTTCATGGTTTACATCTTATTTGTCTGACTGTTCCTTTAAAGTTTCCTTCTCTAACTCTACTTCTACTATGTTCCCTCTCTCTGTCAAAGTTCCTCAATGCTCTGTTCTAGGCCCTCTGCTGTTCTCGCTCTATACAACTTCACTGGGAAAACTTATTCAGTCGTTTGGACTTCAGTATCACCTTTATGCTGATGACACCCAACTCTATTTGTCTACTCCTGATCTTTCTACTTCTGTCCTTTTCCAAGTTACAGACTATCTCTCTGCTGTCTCCTCCTGGATGTCACAGCACCACTGAACCTTTCAAAAACAGAACTCATTATATTTCCTCCAAAATCTTCCCCTGTCCCTCAGATATCACTCACAGTAAACAACACCACCTTTCATTCCACCACACAGGCATGCTGCCTAGGAGTTATCTTAGACTCACATCTGTCTTTTTCACCACACATTCAAACACTTGCAAAATCTTGTCGTTTTCAACTGCGCAACATTGCTCGAATACGACCATATCTCAGTTCAGAATCAACTAAAACACTGAATCAGTTTCTCATCATCTATCGCCTTGATTACTGCAACCTACTCCTAGCAGATATTCCAACAAGTCACCTTTCACAACTCCAATCTGTTCGAAATGCGGCTGCTAGACTCATTCATCTATCTCACCGCTCAACATCAGCTGCTCCCATATGCATGTCCCTTCACTGGCTCCCAATCTCCTCTAGAATCAAATTCAAATTACTGACACTCACATTCAAGGCCCTTAATAACAAAGCCCCTCCCTATATTTCAACTCTGATCTCCAAATGCACTCCGTCATGCAACCTTCTCTCTGCTTCTGATCTTCACCTCGCTTCTCCTTTCATCACTTCTGCCCATTCTCATCTACAAGACTTCTCTCAGGGGTCTGCTTTTCTCTGGAACTCTCTGCCTCGAGCTGTCAGACTTTCTCCTTCTTTCCAAACTTTCAAATGCTCCTTAAAGATCCACCTGTTTAAAGAAGCTTATTCAATGTACCTTAATTAATCAATCATTGCTGTATCATAAATCACAAATGGTTTCAAAAATCCTAATGTCTCAATTGTACCCTAACCTTTACTTTGTAAACTCTAACGTGTAGGGCCCTCTAGTTCTATTGAACTCTGTAACCCTTGTTTGTTATCCACCATTGATTCCCTGTTTGTTATAACTATGGTAAAGCACTGCGTATCTTGTTGGCGCTATATAAATAAATGATGATGATGATGCTGATGATAGCACTACGATAAGCTTTCTGAACAAGGTCCTATAAACTTTTTTAACATAAACATTCTTTTTAATTACCTGCCAACCCTGACCTTTTTTGTTACACGCTAACTAATGAAATAACTAAAGAACTAACTAACTAACTAACTGATTTTATCCATGCATGAGTGATAAGAAGTGACTTGTGCACCCTTTCTGTTTATCTCAATTTCTTGCACTCCTACCATTCAGAAACCAGAAAAAAATTAAATTACAGTAACATAAATAACAGTAACATAAATAACAGTACAAGATATAGTATTTTGTTTATAACTTGTTAACATTTTCATTTTTTTCAGGACTACGTGGACTTAAATGGTAGGTTTGTCAAAATCATAGGTCCCTATTTGATTTCCATTACGTGTATCACAAAATTGATTTTGTGATTTGCTACTTTAGTCCCTATATATGAATCTTGGATGGAAACAGAGAGGTCACATGCATATACAGTAGGTTCCAATCAGATGGAAGACTGATGGAGAAAGGATGTCTTCAATGCAAATACTGCCTAATTTATTTCTGCATATCAGCTATAGTCCTGCTTGTCATGTACTACTTCCCTACTTTTTCCATATATGGTGGCTCTTTATCCAATATTCTTCATTTGAATTCATGTTTGTAACAAAATGATAATGTTATGCAAATAAATCCTTGGCTGGGCATCCAGTAGGACAGCTTCATACCAAATATTTACTCTAACATGGCATGCACATATTAATCTAAGTTTCATATTACTTTACTGCTGATTAATAATACAGTATGCGGTATATAGTAATTTTTATATATATGCACCTGCATTGCTTTTGACAATATTTAGATAGCTGTGTTCTTTCTTCTCCCCATAGATGGTTTAATTCTGGAGGAAACAAAACAACAGGACCAAAAAGTATTCCGAGATTTTTTTGATCGGGTGAGCTATCCTATATCTTAAACATTCATGCAAAACTTTAGATGTACAGTACCTGCAGTTGAATGCAAAAGTAGGGGCATCCCATGCCAAATAACATATGTAGTTAATTTTGTAATAAAAAAGTATTAAAAAAACTGTAGAGGCCAGTGTGTTTAAAAAAATATTTGTAACGTTTAATGCTTAATTGCATTTTATTTTAGGAACATAAGAACAAAGAAAATAATAATTGTGACATGTGCAAATGTTTGAACACCCTTCCACTTGTCCAGTGATAAACACTTTTTTTTTTGCAAGGTCCCTGACAATTGAAGAGCTCTGGCTCCTACAAAAAGACAATGTTCCTAAACATTTGACTATGAAGGTTTTCATTCATCCTGGTCATGATTTACAGTATCTGTTGTGAGGGCAACATTTTTAAACACGATTCCAGAGTTGCAAACATGGCACATTGGGGGGCATGGCACATTGTACCTTAGTAAATAAGCCCATAATTTAAGTACCAATATCTTGCATTGCTGGGTAAAGTTTTAGAAGAAAAAAATATTTTTTGTGTAATAACCAGATAACCAAAACAACCAGTACATGATAAATTAAAGGTATTTGAGTGTTTTTCATTTATCAGTCAAATTAATACTAAAAATATAACTGGAATTCAACTTTGTAGACCAATCATAGAGAAACAGTGTCAATAAGAATGAACCTGAATACAAGAAAAAAAATTAAAGCATTGAAACATAAAAACATCTTATGTGTAGCTGAGATTCTAACTGGCTTATATACAACAACACTGGTAAGTTCCCAATTATAGGTAAGTACATATTCAAAACAAAAATTGTGATTTCTTTGCTAATGCTCTAAATGCAATCAATTAAAAATTCTGTACTGTTTCTGAAAGGGGAAACATGTAAAAATGAAAATCTAATATAAGCTTCAGCATAATGAAATAAGAAACTTTCTAAATACAATCACTTAAAAATTCTGTACTGTTTCTGGAATAATCAGGTTTATCTTCACTATTCCTCTCTCAGCATCTGCTTCTCTTCATTCTGTCTTCATGCAGCAGTTGGTTGTCAGATATCATTGACAGTTAAATCCAATATATCTTATAGGGGGGCTTCCTTTCCCAGCAGATGTATTAGAGCTCACTCAAATAATTGATTCCAGTACAAACAAAATCTAACAAAATAACTGCCTTTTGCACAAATTCTGCATGTAGAGAGACAGGATTTCTGGGGATTTTAATAGAGTGAGCTCTAATACATCTTCTAGGCAAAATGAGCCCCCCCTATAAGATATATTGGATCTAACTGTCAATGAATATCTGTCACCCAACAACTGCATGAAGATAGAATGAAGAGAGCAGATACTGAGAGAGGAATACTGAAAATGAACTTGATTATTCCAGAAACAGTACAGAATTTTTAAGTGATTTTATTTAGAAAGTTTCTTATTTCATTATGCTGAAGCTTATATTAGATTTTCATTTTTACATGTTTCCCCTTTAACTATTAAGGTTTACTTTATACAGTGGAACCTGTAAACAAATACCAAGTAAAAGTACATGTTAAATTTAATTCTGTTTGTCCAAGAGACCTTTTTTCAGCAGTTCATATATTGGACAGTTTATTTGTGATTTACAAACAACACTCATGATGTGAGTCACTGATAGATCTCACCTGCTCTAAATATCTGATGCCAGCAGTATTTGATGCACTACTGACTCCCAGCATGACTGTTGTTTGCAGCAGAAACAAAAATGTGTGCTGAGAGCTTAAGGTTTATGTAAGGCTAAAAAACATATGAAAAACGTATGAAACCTATTTGTTAAGATAGAATTATCACACATCCAATACAATAAAGCTGCACTTTGATTATTGTATGATTTTTAGTACATGTATTTTGGGCAGACTTTGATGAACAATGTTGGTTTGCTAATCGTGCAGGTTTAACTGACTTTCTTTTGATCTAAGCTGCCTAAATTCAAACATTGCGTTTTCTAATGTTTAAATGTTTTTAATAGCCATATGTCAGCATAAACTTTCTAGGCATCTTTAACCTGTGATCATCTGTATCCATTGTAGGATGGCTTTTAAGCCACTTTACCTTTAAAGATGGTGAGATGATGATGAGAATATTAAACATTGTAAAATTCGACTTGCAATTGATGCCCATTTTTTTCTGATAGTTTTCATTGTAATAGTAATTTAATGCCTTTCCTTACTTTTTACACGTCCTGTATAAATAACACTTTCTCTGCTTTACAGGTGTCCTATCCTTTTGAAATATACACCTATACTTTGGACAACATTGATGCCTTTACACCAGTAGATGAACTTCTGTCTTACTTTGAGCAAATTACTGCCGCTTTGCAAGAACTACACTCCCAGAACATTCTTCATTGTGATTTGCGCTGCAGTCACATATATGTCAGCCCGTGTGACGTAATTAACATTCGTTTACTAACATATTTATATATACGAATATAGGGGCAGATTTACTACGGGTCGAAGTGAATTTGAGGGAATTTTTGAAGTAAAAAAAATTCGAAATTCGAAGTAATTTTTTGGATACTTCGACCATCGAATAGGATACTACGACTTCGAATTTACTTTGATTCAAAGTAAAAATCATTTGATTGTTTGACCATTTGATAATCGAAGTACTGTCTCTTTAAAAAATATTCGACTTCAATACTTCGCCAAATTAAACCTGCTGAAGTACTATGATAGCCTATAGGGACCTTCTACAACATTTTTCTTTATACATAGAATAAAAATCCTTAGATCGATTGATAAAATAGTTAGAATCGTTCGATTCGAACAATTTAATCGTTCGATCGAACGATTTTTATTCGATAACACGATTGCCAAATTTGCTGAAAAAACTTTCAATTTGATATTCTAATTCAAAGTTTTTTAATTCGATGGTCGGGTTTTGCAGTAGACTGAGAAAAAAATTGACTGGTACAAAGGAAACACACAGTAACGTGCATAAAGATATAGATATACATACATATATATATATAATATGGATTAAAAAAGCAGACAGGCATTTGAGAACTATACTGAAATTACTGAAAACAGATGGAGTTCCTGGAATCCATGTTTCCACTTTGGCTTTCAATAAACAATAATCTGGAGTTCTAGTCCAAGCAATGAGGTCCCTTGAATCTCACACCTAGCAATTCCATATACTAGTCACTCAGCACAGTATAGCATGTTTCCACCATAACTTAATAAATTACTTCTACAAATAATTTCCTTTCCCCATGCATCTCACTGTATTTCACAGTATGCACTGTGAAGGAAAAACAATGGGGCAGATTCACTAATGGAGCCAACGCTAGAGACAGTTCGCCAAAAATCCCATCCGCCAATTTACTAACAGGTGTAGAGGACAATTCGCTAGCAAAGAAGACCATTGCTAATGTACGGTTGCACCCTATCGGCAGACGACTTTTCGCTCTGGTAAAAGGTTGTTACTCCGCAAATTCACCAAGATGCGAATTTTGCTGAACGTTACCTCTTTCGCCAGAGTTTACTTCTTCACCTCAGAACAGGCAAACTAATAAAACAAAGCTATGTCTTCCTCAATCTTATGTCAGTGACATCATATCCTGTATGCTAGAAATTCATTAAAGTTGTAAAAAACAATGGCGACATTTACTCTTTTAAAGCGGGATTGCCTTCAAAAGTCCAAACTATTAAGATTTTTGTGTTAACAGTTTTCCAGACCAGAGGAGCATGGCACAATTGTTTTAGGGTGGGCTCATGTCTAAGGCATTAGAGGATCTCCTCTGTCTTTATTATGGTTCCTTGGACATTTGTAATGAAAAGTGGCCACTTCAAGCATTTGCACCAACATTACTAATAAAGACGTCCATAAGACTTCTATGTACCTGCAGTATTCAAATTGACCTAAGCGTTACAGTACTAACGAAGTTTTGCTAGGCAGAATTGAATGCTAGCAAAAATTCGCTATGGAATGCGTGCACTGCCGATGTAATGCTAGCGAAAATTCGCCAGCATTTGGCTGCTGAGACGCAACTTCTCATTTTAGTGAATTAGCGTAGTGGTAACGAATTTGCACCAGGTGAATTGGCATGAAGTGTGGCATAGTAAATTTACCCCAATGGACTAAGATTGAGATTTTGTCAATATTCTTTGGTCTATCTGTTTTTTTCTGTATGTTTTGAATTACATTGTCTTTGCTTGGATTAAAAGTCTTCTTCTTCTTCTACAGGGCACTTTGAAACTTGGCCATTTTGGAAGAGCTGTATCTTTAGAGGGTCAAAGCTGTGTTTTCAAAATGATGCCTCCAGATGCAGAAAAATGGTATTACACAATGTTAAATACATTTTATTTTTGTGGGATAAGTATGCCATAGTAACTAAATTATCAGTTGCATTATTTATTTTAATGTATGACCGAAACAGTGTTTTCAGGGCTGTAGGTACTCAAATAAACCCGAATAATAAAACCCCCCATATTATTTAATGTTAAGCCACATACTTTAGTTAAACACATATGCAGCCTCATGTAAACACAGGAGTTTCTACACACACACATATATGTTCCACAGTGCCTGCACTCGAACCATGGGGCAAATTCACGAACCGGCGAAAATTCACCAGCGCTGGCTTTGCGTACATCCCAACACATCGCTAGGCGAAAATTCGCCTGGACAACGGTAATTCATGAAGATCAGAAGTTGCGCACAGGGTACCGAACGATGGCGAAATTACGCCAGTGAAATTACGCTCAGCAGTTCGAAGTTACGCTAGCGTTGGCTAATTAACATACAGCGTGCAGTTAATGTACAATGGCCGTATATGCTGCAGCAAATACATTACACTACACAAGCCCAGGGAACCTTAATAAAATTATATAAAGTTGTTATAAAGCCCTACACAGTATAGTTTAGGTGCCATATGTTAGCAAATGTAGGGGGGAAGGAGGGTACCCCAAAAAAAAATTTACGATCTTTTTCAGTCTATCACCCTTTAAATAGGAAAAAATGCCAGCGTTTCAACTTGGTGGCAAAGGCAAGTCTGGCGATAGAGGTAACGGTCAGTAAAATCAAAAACTTAGTGAATTTGCATAGTAACGCTGATTCACCAGACTGAAAATTCGCCTGGTGTAAGAGTGCGAAGTTGCGGCAGAGTCTATCTCCTTGGCAAAATTGCACCAGCGAAATTACGCCAGCTACAGTTAAATCGTCGAAGTGCCAAAATGACGTCACGCTGGCAAATCTTCACCCTTTAGTAAATTCGCCCCCATGTGAAGCCAGAGGTGCACAATCAGTTATAGTGATATATGCATATGGAGGATCAGCACACTGTGAATATATGCTCTTATATTTCAATTTATTTCACATTTATTTATTTCAGATTTGGGTTTTAGATTACAGATTATTCTCCTAGTGCTTACAAACTTGACATTGATGGCTGAGTCTTTTTTTTCGTTATTCCTTTCCTTTGAATTATTACAGAAGTGGAATAGATGTTTAACTTTAAAAGCACATATATTCCTACAATAAGATTTGCTTAATTTAAGTCCTGTAGCTGCATTGAGTTACTAAATTCCAGGTTCATAAGCATTATGCTGTCAAAGGATTTATTGCAATAATCCTCCTCATGACTGTGTAAGCCATAACTTTGTTTGTATGTATGTGGAACCTCTACTACTCTTTTGGAGACACTTGGAAAATTTCAGAATGGAGAAAAGTTGTACAGAGATTCCTTCCAAAAGGTACAGGAATGAAGAGGACAGTGTCTAACAAATGTTGTGGCTCCACCCATTAATACAAACCCCAGAATCATTTAAGACTAGACTGACCTTGCTTTGCAAGCAAGGCAACCCAAATACAGCATTTCTGAGTTTTGCCATATACTGAAGAGCCAGATAATAGACATAGAAGATCCAATGTTCCTTCTAAACCATACCCACATTAGTCTGCACATAAATTGTGGTGCACACACAGAATTTGAAAATACTGTACCCTAAGTAGTTAATATAATGTCTCTCAACTGCTAAGACAAATACCTGTTACACAGTCTTTATTCTTACCCTCTTCAGTTTCCTAATATGTTGGTCAACCTACATTTGCACTATTTACACTAACAGGTTTCCAATGGTATAATAAAAAGTAGTGACTGTAATAATGGTACTGGTTGTGCTCTGTATCTTGAACAAATCTGGCACAAGGGCCCAGAGCAAATCTCTGGCATAATGGAGCCCTGTACATAACATTTGCCAAAATATCCTGTAGTTTGCTGGTGTCATAAAGCTTTCACATGATAAAGTATGTGCAAATATAGAGCATTCCAGTAGATGCCAATTTGCTATCCCTTCTATATGCAGGCAGTACTGAATACACAGTGAGAAATGCAAAGGGCTGCACAACCAACGAAGGTGCAAGGTACAACGTGTAAAAAGCATAGTACTGTAGCGCTGCAAATCTATCTAGCCTTATCTGCCTATTGCACCTTCAACACTACTGAGATACTAGACTTTAATCTGCTCTTCATTCATATATAAGCTGTCCTCTGATATGATTATACATTTTCTAGGGTCCTATACTACCCTTGGCTCTTAACACACTCTCTCCACCAGACGAGACAGACCTTAATCCTGAAAAGTTTTTTAATGCTACATGTTTGGACTGAATATAAATTAGTAGAACAGAACCTTGTAGGCACAACACTTCCAGAGGAAAATAATCACTTCCTCCCTATCTCTAACAGATTCAACACAATCTACTGAAGGTCAAAGAGCAAACATAGCTGAATCGTACAAGGGACATATCATTTGACGCAGATTAAATAATTGTAAATATTAGTGTATATTTTGGATTGATAATGTAAAATATGGTATCCCATTTTTAAACAACAGGTCAGCTCCAGAAGTAAGAACCAATGGGATGTACTCAAAATTATCTGACATTTTTAACCTGGCAGCAGTTTTTTGGGAAGCCTTAGGTTATCAGAAAACAGTAATCTATGGTAATCACCCACTTGTACCATTTGCAGCATCTAATATCCATATGGTAAGTTGTTTTCTTTGTTTCTGTAATCTGCATACATTACTTCGAGAAACGCATACAATATATATTTAGATTTCTTGGGATAGATCTTAGGGTACTGCCACAGCAGCCTGTTTTTCAGCATGTCTGTGCACCCATAGGCACTGTGTAGGCCTAGCTGCAGACACACGGAGCGGCTTTCAGGGCGAAAATACGTACAAGTTTCTGCACACAAATTCGCTCAGTGTGAGACACAGAACGGTATAGATGCAAGCAGAGGGGCTGTTTCATGGTCTGCACTTTTACACAGGCTGAGAACCAGCCCCATATGACATTAGTCTTAAACAGAGGTCATCCCACTTCTTTTTTCCTAAAATGTGCCTTTTGAATATATCTGCAGCAATACATGGTAAGTGTTTTGTTGATTTAGGGCCTGATTTATCAAAACTTGTATTTGTGTAATTAAAAAAAACACTTTTTATAAAACTGTAAATGTGAAGTTATTTATTAAAAGATGCAAATATTAAAAATTGTGAACGAATCAGAATAAGAATACGAAGACATCAAAATCCTAAAAATTTGTGAGCAGCCAACAAACGAAACCTAAAAGAACAAATAAATTGTGTTTTAAACTATTTAACATTTTTATAGGGGGTTACTTATCAAAGGTCGAGGTTTTTTATACCTTGAATGAACTCACAACTCGAATGGTTTCTAATTTTAAAAAAAATGGCAAAAGCTGAAATCAGTGAGTTCGGGGTTAACAACACGAAAACTAAGATTAATAGAAATTTTGTATTGTTTTTTTCATGGTTTTTACACTTAGGCGCACATTTACTAAGGGTCGAAATATTTGATACTTCGATAGTCGAAGTATTTTTTCGATCGTTTTAGCTCAAAGTAAAAATCGTTCGATCAATTAAATCGTTCGATTCGAACGATTTTACAAAAAAATACTTTGACTACTCAAAACTTAGCCAAACACTCATGAAAGGTTATAGGAAGTCCCCCATAGGCTAAACAGCAATTCGGCAGATTTAAGGTGGTGAAGTGTCGAAGTCGAAGTTTTTTCAATTCAAATCAAATTTTAGCCTATTCGATGGTCGAAGTACCCAAAAATTACTTTGAAATTCTAAGTTTTCGAATTAGAAAATTCACTTCGACTCTTAGTAAATGGGCCCCTTAATAAAATACAATTCTTTGTGGTTTAGAGTAATTAGTACAATCCACAATTTGTAGCAATACAAAGATTAGAATCAGGGAAACAAACAAAATCTGCAAAAAATAGCTAATATTTATATTAGTTATAAGTATCTTTGTAAACACTCACAAACATATGGGGCCATACGTTTTTCTTTGTTAAAAAAGCCTGTTTGGGTAGAATAACAAAACCCTGCATGATTATGAAACTTACATGGGGTTTTCTTGCTTGTGCTGCAATCTTCAAATGGCCCCTATAGGGCAGATTTATTAGTGACGGGCGAATTTGTCCTGTTTCGCCACAAAATTGGCGAATTTCCCAAAATTGTCGACAGCGTCGAAGTTGACGCCGGCGCCCATTAAAGTCACTTTGACGCCGCCGAATTTTCGTGGCAAATATCGCAAATTTATTCACCGGCAGCGAATGAGGAAATTCGATGCAAATTCGCGCCTGCAGAATAAATTCGCCCATCACTGACCATGATTAAACTCTTTTTCTCTAAAACCACAAATGCCATGAAAGTTATTAAACGATCAGAATATAAAGTGTATAAATTAATTAATATGAAAACCTAAACTAAAACCTAACTAAAAATGAGTTCATAGTTTTCCAGACATTTACTAGCAAAAAAATCTGAAAACCTCTAAAAGTCTGAATTGATTAAAAATGTTCAAACAGGATCAGTGCAATTGCCATTGACTTATATGGGACCTTTACAGCTTTTACTTGGCAACGTTTTGTATTACAGTTTTTCAGAGTTTCACAGAAATAAAAAAAAAACACAAAAATGATGATTTGTGAAAAAAACAGAAATCTGGGTGTAAGTAAATAGGCCCCTGTGTGTCTTTGTGGAACATGTTTAAAAAGCAGTTATGTAAAAGTATAAATGTAGTGTTTAATTCCCCCCAAAACATACGTGTAAATGTTGTGCAATTTGTATTTTACTTTGGTTAAATTTAATGAAACAAAAAAAAAATTCCAACAGGAAAAAAATTCGACACCCACCACAGAAAATTGGAAAGATTCTGTCAGTGAACTGGTAATATGGATGCAAAAATGCTGGCATCCCAATCCAACAAAAAGACCTTCACTGGAATGCATTAGTGAAACCATCAAGAATCTGAGCACAAATTATAAAGGGCACAGGTAAATATATCATGCTTTGTGTGTGTTTAAATAGTGTTTGTGCAAAAGCCACCAATAGCCTTTAAAATATATAGTGAATAACCATATTAAACAGGTTATTGAACTTGGAGATGCTTTCTAATATTCTCATATTCTGCAACAGGTGGTACTTTATTTATTATAATACATGAGTTTCAGTGAGTCATGTGACAGAAGTGACATCACTAAGCTCCGATTATAACCGATGACATCACTAAGTACTGTTATTTTGCCCCTCTTTGCTGATTTCAGCTTTATCCTTATGTTTCCCTATAGTTCGTTTTTTGGGGCAAAGTACCATTATTTGAATTTCTTTGCTTTATTCTGCCCCTTTCCTTCTTGCTTGCCATGGTTGACATCATCAGTTGCAAGTTAAGGAGATTGGAGGAGGGGGAAAGGCAGAGAAGGACAGAGATCGAGACTGGGGATCGAGAGTGGGCGGGAGTGCTAAACTTGAGGCAATGGGCAGAAGGGAGGGGAGAGCGAGACCGGAGAGGGACCATGAAGGGAGGAAGCCAGACAGAGCTGACATAAGGAGTAGGGTTGCCAACTTTTTTCTGATAAAATGGGCAGGGGGGGCGGGCTGGTGACGTATGGGGGAGGGCAGTGGATGTCAGGGGCGGGAACGGTGATTTTAGAGGTGGAGCAGGTGATGACGTGGTGATCAGTGATTGTCTGATCTCCGAGTCATTCACTTCAATGTCCTGTCCAGTTTTCCTAATTTGGAAAAGGGATATTATAGGGATATTAAAATATGTAGTGATATAAAAAGTCTCTTTGGTGTCTTCCAATATAGACTATTTTAATTAGGGATGCACCGAATCCACTATTTTGGATTCGGCCGAACCCCCAAATCCTTCATGAAAGATTCGGCCAAATACCGAACCTGATCCAAACCCTAATTTGCATATGCAAATTAGGTGTGGGAAGGGGATAAGACTTTTTACTTCCTTGTTTTCTAACAAAAAGTCACGTGATTTCCCTCCCACTCCTAATTTGCATATGCAAATTTTTAGGGTTTTTTAGAACCTTTTAAAAATCTTGAATTTTTTTGAGAAAAAATACAATTTGTGAAAAAAAGGAACTCCGAATGCTAGTAAATAGGTTCCTAAAGGTATGATGATCCAAAGTACAGAAGGATCCCTAATTTGGAAAACCCCCGGGTCCCAAGAATTCTGGGTATGCAATCCTATACCTGATATCAATAAAAAATAGCTATGTAAAAATGTTTAATTCGTCATTATTAACATGATCAATAACTTATTCTTTTTAAACACAGAAAAGAGACTTCAGGAAGTTTAGAAGACATTTACAATATAGATGAAGAATATGATGACATATATGAAGAAATACCTTCAAATTCAAATGTTGTCCCTTTGAGATATGACTCAGATCAAAACATTGCCTCTGCAGAAGATGCATCGAATGAAAATCATCTCAATGTAGAATATGCCTGGCTCCGTGTAGTTGATGAACTTGTATCAGAAAAAGGAATTGTAAACAATACCACAAAGTTTATTTTCTTTAAAGAAAACACAGAATACAGCGATGTGGGTATTAACTACAAAAAATCAAGAAAAAACAGAGGCATAGTTCTATAAATGTATATTTCAATTTTCCCTTTAAAATGCGAGTTTTCAATACAACATAATGCAACTACCAGAGTGCCACATAGGCCAAGTGTCTGAACTCTAAGGGTTTTTTTTACTAAACCACAAATTTTTCTGGGCGGGCATTTTGTGGCAAAAACATTTTTTTTCATGTAAAAAAAAAACTAAAATTTTTTGAGATTTACTATACCCCAATGCTGCAAATAGCCTGAATCAGAACATCCACCATCTCAGACCTGTCGAGGTCCTGTAAGGTCAATGGGAGAGGCACCTATCCTAATTTGAAGAAATTGTGTTTTGCTCTGGGGTTAGTCCGATAATCCAATACATTTGGGGTTTTATGGAGAAACCCTGAAAAAATTGAGAGATTCAGGAAAAAACGTACGATTCGGGATTTCGACTGATTTTATCGGGTTTTTTCCCAATCCGATTCATTCGAGTTATTTTATTGATAAATAAGGCAAAATCGGGCCAGGGAGTTTGGTAGAGGTTTTTTTATTTTAGTTATGAGATAAATTTAGATTTTAGTAAATACCCGCTAAATGTCTTCCCATAAAACTGGAAATTGTGCTAATGTATGAAAGGGAACATTTCTTGGAAACCTTGAAAAATGAAAGAGAAACAATTGTTGAAGTTTACTGGCCAGCACATACATAATGTGAACCAATGAGCATTGGCAAAAAATAACAGAATCATTTTATAACACTAGGGGGGTTATTTGCTAAACTCCAAATGCAAAAATCATGAAAAATTCATCATTTTTTTTTATAAAATTGGACTTTTAAAAAATCATGATTTTTTTCGGAATTTCTGTCAAGGTTGCATATACTGTAAGTCAATGGGAGAAGTCCCAATGATTTTTTGATGTGCACTGGGTTTCGTGCAATACCCCGAAGTTGTTGGAGTTTTTGGGCAAAAATCTGAGCTTTCGGGTGAAAAATCCAAAAAACCATGAAAATCGGATGAAAACTTTAAAAAAAAATTCGTGATAATTTGATTTTTTTCCTGCAAAGCAAATTTTCGGGAAAATATATTAATAAATAAGCGTAAAAAACCTAAGCGGATTTGATCGGAGTTTGTAGCAGAAAATCTTGAGATAAATTCGGACTTTGAATATGGACAACATCATAAGGGGTGCAACATAAGGTTCACCTAGGGAGTTATTTATCAAAGTATAAAGCCCTAAAATGTACCACTATTCACATTCAGCAATAGTTGCCACTCCATGCAGAATGGGGCCAGGTCCACGAAAGGCATAAATTCTGACAAACACTGGTGCAATGGTTTTCCTTGCTATTGTTTTTATGGAAACTGCTAATTTTCTGGTGATATTCTCTCACATTTAAAAAAAAAATCACAAATCTATTCCATATGCCAATGTCTGATTATTGTTCTAAAACTGTATCTACTCACCTTAACTCAGACTGTGTTTAGTCCACACAAACATGAAAGTACCAATAGGTATTTGATTAACAGAAAAATGATTTTTGTCCTTTGGTTTTTATATTAGCAAAGAATGTTGTTGTTGCCTGCTTAAAGGAACAGTACCACAAATAAAAGAAAATGTTTAAAAGTAATTAAAATGTAATGTACTGTTGCTCTGCACTGCTAAAACTGGTGTGTTTGATTCAGAAACTCTACTATAGTTTAAATAAACAAGCTGCTGTGTAGCAATGGGGCAGCCATTCAAAGCTGGAAACATAGAAAAGGCACAGGATACACAGCAGATAACGGATAAGCTCTTTAGTATACAATGGGATTCTTCCGAACTTATCTGTTATCTACCTGTGTGTCTCCTGTGCTTGAATGGCTGCCCACATGGCTACACAGCAGCTTTTCTATATAAACTATATTACACACTTTATTATATACCAAATATAACTTTTATGCTAATTAAAAGGGGAAGTAAAACTTTACATTTTCATTAATAGAAATGCCCACTACCCTAGGAACCTTTAGCAGTCCAGTCCTGGTAATTCCCTGCCAGGAAAAGTCCATTTTGGCAGCCCAAGAGTCTCAATCTCTTGTCCCCAAAGGAGTACCAGTCCTAGGTAGTGCTACCTGCCCAAATACCCTTCCCGATGGAAAGTATTTGCTACCACGTGGCAGGCAGCCTGTTTCTCCAAAATAGGAGATCGCTGGATCCTCATCCTTTCCTACCCCTTCCCTCAGGTAACACTCACCCCAAAGGAGTCACACAGACGGGTAGTCTCACACAGAGCTGACAGACATCCACAGCACAGAAAAAACACAGAAATCTTTATAGGCTCCAGACTCTCCCAGTCGAGCACATCACTTGCTTGATCCATTGGATGAACTGTAGCTCCCAGTACTGTCTATAGCATGAGCCTTTAAAGTCCAGTGTCTGGCATTAATCTTCCGGAATATCAGGGTCTAGTTATCCCTGAGCCCACACAGGGCATAGCAGTCATGTGGTGTGTCTCCATAGCCTTAGGTCTGCCACTGCAGCACCCCAGCCGACTATCACTCCATCCAAATCAAGATCCAAATCAAGATGGATGTGTGAGCAACATGGCAATCTCCTTTTATATTGGTGCACAGCAACACCAAAGAGCTCTGCCCCTGGAAACTCTAGGAGACCCCACTCTCAGCCATGAGGCTCCGACCAGAGGGGAAATTAACCCTCTGGGTCCCGACATTATCATTAATTTTAAACCCCTTTTTTATGTTAATGTTCCTTTAACATTTCAAGACCTCATTCACATGTTGTGCTGTGAAATGCAACTGTAAAAGAATATAAGAAACTTAACAAACCTATCACATAAAACATTAACAACACTGTGGTAGAGATAAATGAACTGGGAAGTAAATAATGGTTACAAATAAATAAAACATTAGAACAGCCTTAACTGGAGTATCTAGCACACATTAATACATTTATCCCTCTGAAATGAATATGTGATGTGCACAAGATTTATCTGCTTGTATCATGAGTGAAGGGGGGACCTGAACAACGTTTGGACTTCCAATTGGGCAGCAACGTGTTATGTGCAAGACAATGAGATCTCCAACTGGCACCTTCTATTTAGAGAGGAACTACATGAACAATTTCGGCGTTGTCCAACGCGCTGTGCAGAAATGCAGGCGTCATGTTAGATGCGACGGAAATAAGGTAAGCATGCAGCATCTGCATCCGACAGTCGTGTCGCGTCCGATCAAAGCTGTGACACCATCCGACAGTGCTATTACTTACCTTATTTCCGTCACATCCGACATGTACCTGCGTTTTTGCACAACGCGACGGATCACGCGGAAATTGTCTGTGGAGTCCTACCATAAATGGGAACTTTTAATTAAATGTCTGTGATGCACATGTGGGAGCAATGTCCTTCACTGGACTTCACTGGACTGTAGCACTGGTGAGTGTGTTTAAAATTGCCCCTGTTTCCACTAAAATGAAGACTTTAATATTACTGCTAAGTATAAAGGAATAAATTATACAGTGAATTATACTTATCATACCTATGAAGCAGGCCCGGACTGGCCATTTGTGAATACGGGCAAATGCCTATTGGGCGCTGCCTCTGTATGGTAATTGGGCCGCACGGACAGTGTGAGATCTCTTGTGCGCAGGGCCATTGCGCTCAGGTGAAGAGAGTCCCCACATGTGTGCAGCGCGTGCAGAAATTTAATTTAGCAGGACCCGCACTAAAATTTTCTACCACTAGAGGGCGTGCAGCAGAAGTTAGCCAGAAACTGAAGAGCTGCACAGGGAAAACATTAGCAAGTTTGCAGTGCTTTTGAAACGCCCCATTAGTTCCTGCTGATGAAGGCAGGGATGGAATTTTCTGCTGCTGTTCTGCATTTCCCCCCTTGCCCCCCCCCCCAACTGTTCAGAGAAAGGGCAGGTAAGAACAACTACTTCCTGCTACTTAAAGTGATACTGACATGAAAAAAATAAAAATACATATATATAAATAAATAATAAATAAATAATGTACATTTTGAAATCTGCACTGTGTGTGAGTTTGCTGTCTATTAATCATGTGAATGTTGCCTTCTATGTTAGAAAAAGTGTTTTTAGTTTACTTTTGAGAAATAATTCTTCATTTGCGCCTGTGTAATAACAAATTACAAGCAGTCTTGTGTCCTACAGATCTCTGTTTCAAAGCACTCCCCCACTCTTTGATGCCACATACAGCCCAGAATGATATGTGTCAACACACTGCTCCTATAGATCACAGCCTCCTTTGCTGTTAAAAAAGTTTGGAGTTCAATTTTGCAATCTGTTCTAATCTGCCATCATAAATCTAGCTTCTCAGCACGATCCCACATGGAATAGCCCAAGCTCATGCTGCTGTAAATAGTTATAGTTCAGCAGATTAATAATAGTAATATTATGGTGTGGTAAATAGATCTTTATGAAAATCCTGTTTGGAGACATTTTAATGCAGATTTATTTATCCCATTTGGGATACTTGTCATAACTGTGTTATATCATCATACTGATACAGGCCCGGATTTGTGGAAAGGCCACCTAGGCCCGGGCCTAGGGCAGCAGGATTTTAGGGGTGCGGCATGCTGCCCAAACACACCCACATAGGTTCAAAAACACTGGGGATATGCTGGAGATACAACTATTTTTTAAATTTCCCATGCGCCAATCCCCATTGCTCGAAATCTGCACGAATAAAGTGGAGCGGACAGGGGCGACGAACGGCAGTGGGCCTAGGGGTGCCCGTTATGTAAATCCAGCCCTGTACTGATACTATCACTGCACAGTTTATTTATTCACAGCAGTCTTGCCCTGCTTAATGGCAGCTGAGATTCTAGCTATTTATGTGCAGTTTTCTATGCAAGAGATCCTCTGCACTCAGCCCATTATCAATATATTAAGGACATTGAAACATTTTGAGCCTTAAGCTACTAAAAATGCCTTACCCTTTAAACAAAACAGGGATTGTTTGTCCATATATTGCAATATATTTAAGCTGAACAACTACGTCACAGTCATCCCATATCTGGCCAGTTTTCTATGCAGGACATGGCAGGCTTTGGGCATCTGTTGACAGGTTGTTATCTAATATTCCCCTGTATAATTGTCTCCAAGGAACGGATTAAATTATTGCTCCCAATAAAGACTAATTATATCTTAGTTTGGCTAAAACTACTGTTTTATTATTATAGAGAAAATGAAATCAATTTTAAACATTTGGATTGTTTGCATATAATGGAGTCTATGGGAGATGGCCTTTCCTAATTTGGAGCTTTCTGAAAAATGGGTTTCCAGATAACCAATCCAATACCTGAAGTGGGCTGCTTTAATTTTTTTTGCCAGGGCTGCTTTTTCTCCCAGTCCGGCCCTGCTATGAAGGTCAAATTACATCTATTGGAGTCGGCAGCTGGTTAATCATTGTCCAGGGCAATTCCTGGAATAATTCAAACACATTTATGATGCAGTTGTGCAAATGGGATTTTCCAGCTACACGCTCTACCTTAAAAGCTTAGGAGGTACAGTGAAGCAATATGATTCAGCAAATTCAGAAATGATTTAGATTGGAGCTTGGACATTTGACAGAAAATAGCAGAAAGAGAGTGTAACAGAAGTGACTTTATTCAGATAATGTAGCCCTTTTACTTCTCAGCTAAACGCTGAATTCCCCTTTTATAGTTTTGAATCTCGCACCAATGCGCGATTACATCATCACACCGGCGCATAAACCAGGAATCGCGCCGGCGCGCGCACCATAGGGGAACCAAACACAGAAGTGAAAGGACGCATGCGGCGTGTGTCCCGGCCGAAGGCACGGCGGACGCCCCCGCATGGCAGAGGGTACACCGCTGGACCACCAGTTTAAGCGATAATTATTAGAATTTTGTTGTCTACCTAGATGGTATAACAGATGCCGTGCATCAAATGTTGGCCTTTAATCTCTGTACCAATAGTCCATCTAAAGGCACCATAACTCTGAATGTCTGCTGCCCTTGTCTATAAGTGCAGCTTCCAATTGGGTACCACTTTCCCTTGGAACAGGACCTATATTATTCTTGACTAGTGATGGGCGAATCTGTCCCGTTTCACTTCACAGAAAAATTTGTGAAACAGTGAAAAATTTGCAAAACTGCAAAAAATGTGTGAAATGCTTGAAGTCAATGGGTGTCAAAATAATTTTCACGCGAGCGACCATTTTTATACGTGTCTATTTTGACCAAATGTATTAAAGTCCATGGCCATCCGAATAATTTTGACGCGCGCCAACTTTTATGCGTGACAATTTTTTGCCACAGCAACATTTTCGCGAAAACTTTAGAGATGGCAAAGCGCAGAAATTAGCCGCAAATCCATGCCTAGCAAATAAATTAGCCTATCGCTATTCTTGACAAATTCTCCTTTCACCTGGCTGAGTGATCCCCACTTTTTCTGACTCACTAACTGTCTAACAATAAACATTTTCAGCGCAGTGACTTAACCATCACTTTTAGAATCATCCTATAAGGGATCTTTGAACCTCGTATTCACTACTTGATTTTGCCTAGCTACACTACATCCAATAAAAATTTCCCCATTCAGCTACACATCTTTATACCTTGGGTCTCACATATATTGTAATTTCTCCTACCACACACCTGTCGTTCACCAATCCTGCAACTGGTGGTGCATTTCTTCCGTTGACCCGACCGGGTCCCTTAGCAACATATGTGTATAGAAAACGGATCCACACACACTCTGGTTAATGCAGTCGGGGAGTATCCCCTTTTATTTAGCCACCAAACATTCAACGTTTCGGGGTGGAAGACCCACCCTTCATCAGGATGAAGGGTGGGTGTTCCCCCCTGAAACGTTGAATGTTTGGTGGCTAAATAAAAGGGGATACTCTCTCATAGATTGTACATCAATTATTTTTTTATTAATTAAAGTCGCTCCTTCAATTGTTTGGCAATACATGTGATATGAATTATAGGGACTAAAGAAGTTACCAATAAAAGCTTCATAAATTGTTACATTTCAGGATTCGTTGGTATGTAAAACATAACCTTATGGCTCCCTTAGAATTTATTTTATTTGGTTCATGTACTGAGATTAGAGTACAACCATTGCAGATTGTGTTTAAAAATAAAAAAAAAATTCCAATGAAACCACACTACTAGTACAGAGCACAATATTAACTAACAATAATAGACTTTAAAGACATTGAGAAACCTGCACACTGTCCTTTTTACTTTTTCTGCCTTTTCTTGTCTGTGATATTATGTAGTGATTCTTAGATTAAATCTTCAAGGGAGACAAAAGATACAAAAATACAACAGATAGTGTAACGGCCCCCATACATGGGCAGATAAAAGCAGCTTATTGGCCTGTGTGTGGGACCATCAGACGGACTTCCCCGATCGATATCTGGCCAAAAGTTGCCCAGATCTCGATTGGGCAGGTTGAAAAATCCCGTCGGCGGCACATCTGTGTGTATGTGCTCCTATGATCCAACTGCCCCCGACCGCGTATCGGATCTATTATAAACCCATCATTGGGCCCTAGGGCCCACGATCAGATCAGCCCGATATCGCCCACTTCACCTTTTATGAATTGATTTACAGCATTTAGCATTATCTCCCTGTCGCCTCCCAACGCCTTCTCATAATCTTATTATGCTCCTCTCCCAGCACAGCTTGTCGGCTTCTTAATGTATTACTTTTCTGTTGCTCCATTCTCTTGAACTTTCACCGTATTTCTCTCTCCCACCTGCTCCTCCTTACTCCAGCGTCCTTGTTAAATTGGTAAGCGCACAAATAATAAAATAATTCTGAAAGGAAGATACAGGCTGTAAATCAATTCATGAAAGGTGAGCACAATCTGAATAGGATATAGGATTGCAACATTTCATCACAGTGTTACACTATTGGTTGTCTTTTTGTATCTTTTGTCTCCCTTTAAGATTTCACATAAGAACACTACGTAACATCGCAAACAAGAAAAGGCAGAGGAAGTAAAAAGGACAGTGCTCGGGTTTCTCAATGTTTAAAACTTTTATATGTAAATGTAGTAAGCAGGGCCGGAACTAGGGGTAGGCAGAAGAGGCAGTTGCCTAGGGCGCAACGATTGGGGGGCACTGGAGAGCTACCTCTGCTACCTACCCCTAGCCCGGACCTGGCACTGGACTTGTGCCGGTGAATGGTGCTGGGCCTGGAACGCATGCCCACAGGAACGCTGCTGCATGCATGCGCACAAGAAACAACAGCTCTTGAAAGTGTCTGTGTGGGTGGCTCTGAAAATAGCCTTTAGGTGCGAGTGGATTGGTAGCGGGGAGAGGAGCAGATTTAGCCATCAAAGCTGTAGAGAGTGAGGCCCTGGCATACAAGACATCTGCACAAGTACGCTGCTGACGCGGATGCGCGAGATATAGAGATGGGGGGCGACATAGGAGGTACGGCCGGTAAGGCCCGCCTCTGGTGGTAAGAGCTGTGGTCTTTCCATTTTAACACGCAGCACTACTGTTACATGGTGAATTATCTCCAATTGCAATTAGCGCAGTTCCAACTTTTGTATCTAATAATAGACTTTTGATTCTGCAGCATTAACTGAAGAATATACTGTAAAGGACACAGTGCAAAAAGTGTGTAAGGAAACTGTCTCCACTATTTTTATCAGTGTTGCCAGGTAGACACCAATAAGCACTCTTTATGAAAATCTTTATGAGAATAATAATTCTCTTGTAGCAGAATAAGGATTTGTTAAAATCAGGCAAATCATCTACTCTTAGTATACTTTGAAATAAGGAAGTAATAATGCGCTATAAATAAAAAAAATTAAATAGTAACTTAGGTTGAAAAAAGACACACTTCCATCAAGTTCAACCTTTTAACTTTTTTTAACCTACCTAACTGCCAGTTGATATAGAGGAAGGCAAAAAAAAACATCTAAAGCCTCTCCAATTCCTGACTCCGAAATGGCAATTGGACTAGTCCCTGGATCAACTTGTAATATGAGCTATCTTCCATGACCCTGTATTCCTTCACTTGCTAAAAAGCCATCTAACCCCTTCTTAAAGCTATCTAATGTATCAGCCAGTACCACTGATTCAGGGAGAGAATTCCACATCTTCACAGCTCTCACTGTAAAAAAAAACCCCTTCGGAATATTTAGGCGGAACCTCTATTCTTCTAATAGGAATCAGGCCCGGATTTGTGGTGAGGCCACAAAGGACCGGGGCCTACAATTTTAGGGGCGCTCAGCCACATCGATGCACCTCACCGGGAGCAGAGCTGGGAGTAGAAGGATTATTTCATCCTTTGGCCTAGGGGCAGCCCAAAAAGAAATCCGGCCCTGATCAGAATGTCAGCTGGAAAGACCCACTGCTAAATAAAGCATTAGATAAAGCATTAGAGAGATTATTGTGATCCCCTTATATATTTATACATAGTTATTATATCACCCCTTAATCGCCTTTGCTCCCCCAATTTAGCCAGTCTTTCTTCATAGCTAAGATTTTCAATACCTTTTACCAGCTTAGTTGCCCTTCTCTGTACCCTCTCTAATACAATAATGTCCTGTTTGAGTGATGGAAACCAAAACTGTACGGCATATTCTAGATGGGGCCTTACCAGTGCTCTATACAGTGGAAGAATGACCGGAAGAATGACCCTCCCCACTTGCCTAGTTTAAAATCTCCTCCAACCATCTAGCCATCTTCTCCCCCAAAAGCATCATCTTTGAGGTGCAGCCCATCCCTGGCAAAGAGCCTGTAACCAACTGAGAAATCAGCCCAGTTCTCCAAAAACCCAAACTCTCCTCCCTACACCAATCTCTCAGTCACGCATTAATCTCCTAAACTCCCGCTGTCTTCTTAGCGTTGCTAGTGGCACAGGTAATATCTCTGAGAAAATGACCTTGGAAGTCCTCGCCCTCAACTTTACACCTAGTTTTTAAAATTGTTCTTGAGGACTTCACCACCTCCTCTAACTTTGTGATTGGTACAAAGACCGTTGGGTCTTCCCCAGCCCCTCACAAAAATCTGTCCACTCGTTCCACCACATGCCAAACCCTAGCAACAGGCAAGCAGCAGACTGTTCAGCATGAAGGGTCCTTACAATTACCCTATCCACCTTTTTAATAATTGAATCCCCTATAACTAGAACCTGACTTTCCTTCCTTGCACTCCCCCCCACCAGCCTTATTCAAACCTCTGCCTGCAGGGTGCTCTGAGAGTCAGTCTGCTCCATACACACCAGTTCAGAGCTTTCCTCCCCAGCATCTTCAACCAAAATGGCTGTTTTGGACAAGCTGTGGACCAGCCCTCCTCCCCTTCTGTCCCCTACTTCCCCTCCTGACTGTCACAATCCTTCCTCCCTTATTAACCTCCACTGCCCTGTTCCTCCCCCCACTCCGCTTGCCCCTGCCAGTGATTGCTCTGTGAGCCTCCTTTCTTCCCCCACGTTTGCCGCTGCCCTCAGTGCTGCAAGTTCCCCCCTTAGAGTCTGCACTGCAGTTCAGATTCCAAGATGAATAGCTTTAAACATTAACACACCTGGTTACTGGTAGAAGACAATTGGAAATACCATAAATCTCCATCATTCTGAATCAATAAGGGGAAGAGAAAGATTCATAGAATTAATTTACTAGACATTTTGCAGTTTTTCTCTGCTACTACATTATATGAACTATTCTCTAAGCAAATCAGCAAAAAGGGCCTAGTAAAGGGTCTCCATATTGATAACATATATATGTATGTAGCACTATAGTAAACTGCTTTATGTGAAGACAGTTTTAGCTACTTTTCTTTGTGGGCTGGGACCACAGATGAGCTCTCTTTCTCAGGGGTAAGCCCTCGCTGCGGGGTGGAGGCAGGGTGTAGTGTAACTGTAACTGTGTGCAATGCACAAGAGATTGGGCGCCAGTAGTTTTATTTGCTTAAACAATAAACGGAGTTTATTAACCAAAACCAAAGTTCACCATGGAGCATGAAACATAGAGTAAAACAGAGATCAATCAAGGTTACACAATATACTCACTGTGTGAATATAGAACAACTCTCTGAAGAGTAAGAAGTACATGTAGAGAACAATGCAGCTTGTTGGAAGGTATTTCCCCAATCTTCAGGATTACCTTAAGTGGAACTCAGAAACTCTTACTTCCCTGAGTTTAACACTTAGGCCCTACTATGGGGTCAGTAATACCCGGGATCTTAATCCCTCTAATGTTCTCGGCGGAGCTTTGAGCTGCTCAACTAAATACCCTATCTATCACTCCTAGAGTGATCTATTAAAGGGTATAACTATCACTTCACTAAACTCAGGATGAGTTCCACCACCCTAACCTCTGTGGCCTAACAGAGGAAAGGTTCAGCAGCAATGGCCTCTACCTCATGGCTTTCAAGCCCTTTTATATTATACCACAGTGCCATCTAGCATCCACTGTGAGAACTGCAGGGATGACATAAGCACAAGGTCCCCATAAGGACCCACTGAGGTGTCCATATTACTAGGGATTTGCCTGTCTGTAAAGTGTAAGGGTGTCTAAGATTTTCACATCCCTACATATATATATATATATATATATTGCTATTCTTTTTTATCATAACTGGAAAATAATTGAGGGCTTTCTGTTTAAATATAATTTCCTAACTGGCTTTTGCATTATGTAACAATATTTGCAGTTGCCACATACCTGTTTGCAAAGGCAAGATCTGATAATAGCAGCATTCAGAGCTGTAGCACATTAGCACAGCTACAAAAAACCCTTTTATTAGGGAAAGTTATTGGGGTGCTACGTGTAACCATCCCCCTGGTGCCAAGGTGGTACATCACAATATTTCTGACTTACAGGTCCTGAGTCCCCTTTGCAAGGTGAAAGGCTACAGGGAATTCTTCTTCGGCAGTGCCTTCACCAAATGGGATCCGAGAATACACCTGCGGGTGGCTCCATTAGGAATAACATGCAACACACACTTTGCTTTTAGAAAAACAACAACTTTATATAAAGAAAGTGTAATTTAAAGGGTAAGTAAAAACACATTTACATCACACAATATATCCCACTCCCCAGGGAACCTGTGGCAGTCCATTTCCTGGCCCTCCATGCCAGGCAAAGTCCCGCACTACTCATTTGCAGATTAAAGTCTCAGTCCCTTATCCCAAATGAGTACAATAGGTCCCAAGTAGCACTAGCAGCCCAAATACCTCTCCCTCCAGATTTAGTATTGGCTCCCTCGTGGCAGGCATAAACAAAGCCTGGGTCACTAATGGAATATTGCTGGATCCTCTCTTTTTCCACCCTCCCCTGGCATCACTCACCCTGAGGATTCACTCAGATGGGCAGGCTCACCTAGAGCTGCAGCAGGCATCCAGAGCAATGAATCCATTCCATGAACATATGCAGCATGTGTTATCCTTCAGACATAGCTCCCAGCACTGTCTATAGTGCCAGCACACTGTTGGTGAATCCATAGCTGAACTGTAGCTCCCAGCACTGCATATAGCATGAGTATTTCACATTCAGTTGGGAAAATCGGAAGCTTCCGACCCTCTTGATCAAGCTCCCAGGCATGGGGTCACCACCCCAGCCGCAGAGGCCTTACTGTTTCTACATAGTGGAGTGTTGTAGGGGGTGAGAGACCTGTGTATTTTTGGTGTAGGGCCTCCATCATTTGGCTTCTCTGAATATACTACTCTAGTACTACTAAAATAATGTATATGTATGGGACCTATTATACAGATTGCTCAGGACTTGGTTTTTTCCAAATAAGGGATTTTTCTGTAATTTTGATCTATATACCTTAAGTCTACTAGAAAATAATTTAAACATTAAATAAGGCTGATTCTACTTCCAATATCCTGGTTTGGTACAAGGTACTATTTTATTAATACAGAGAAAAATGAAATAATTTTTTTAAATTTTTATTTTTTTTGGATAAAATGGAGTCACTGGGAAACATCCTTCCCATAATTCTGAGCTTTCTGGAAAATCGGTTTCCAGATAACAGATCCCTTACCTGCACCAACACAATATTATGCAAAAATGATAAGCCTCACAGAAGGCACACTCCTATCACTGGGAAAAATGTCTGGCTTTTATCTCTCCTTTGTGAACAGTATATACAAAGTATACGGTGCTCGAAATCCAGTGGCCAACATTATTTAGATGGTGACCATTAAGCACTTGTCAGCTCAGTTCTCTTACAGCAGGAAACTAAGCAGGAGAAAATGATCAGGCAGATTGCCCATCAGTTGTTAGTCATCGCGTTCTTAGGACAGTGTGCATGGAATCTGACTTTACAAGAAGGAAGTAAAAATGTACTATTAAAGTAAAAACATATTCATACCTTTGAACCTCAACAGGTATTAGACGGGAACTAACACTGGATAAACAGCAAAATACAGACATGTAAAGGTAAGGTTATATCTCCATTCTCATTCTAATACAAAATAAATAGCAGTACCATATGTGTATAGAGTTGTTGGGTGATTTGTAATTAATGACTGCTGCTTCTGACTTCAGATGAACAGATTCAAAATGAAATGTGACTCAGCAAAGTGTAAATGTAAAGCAGAAGTGGAGATTGGAGATACAGAGATAATATAAGTGGATAACATTCTACTTTTAATATATTCATATATATATATATATATATATATATATATATATATATATATATATATATATATATAAACATGTTAGTATATTTGAGAATATAATTGCATTAATTACTCATATATTAATGGCCATTTGACTTCTTTAATCATTTGTTTCATGGTGAAATGAATCTAATCATTTGTTAAAGTCATTTAGTTATTTTTTTCATCTGAGGGACATTTTTACTAAAAGTCAAATTTTCCCCTCTCAAATTCTTGTAAATTGAGGGGGTTATATAGTAAACCTTGATTTTTTTTCTGGTCAAGGTTTTTTGAGCACAAACTGAATTTTTTTGTGGGAAAAAAACTCAAATTTTTCGAGATTTATTATACCCCAAAGCTTCAAAAAATCTGAATCCAAAAATCCGCCATCTCGAACACGTCGAGGTCATGTATAAGTCAATGGGAGATGCCCCTTTTACAATTTGAAGACATCATTATCTGTGATGGGTTGTGTCCAATAATCGGAAAAATCAGGGTTTTTGGGTGATACCTGAAAAAATGTAGGAATTCAGGCATCAAATCTGAAAAATTCGTACAATTTGGAGTTTGCTCGATTTTATAAAGTTTTTTCCCAACGTTTAGTAAATAAACCCCAAAAAATTGACGCCCATGGACTTCAATATGTTACTTAATATTTCGATGTTTCTGTAATTTTTTCACCAGTTTTCGAATTTTTCGGCAAAGCGAAACGGGACAGCTTCACTAATCACTACTCAGCACCACTGTGACACTGTGTACAGAATGGTGATAAATGGAGAACAAGAACTAGGAAGGGCACTATCTTGTTTTTCCAGTTTATGATATTCTAGCAGTTTTCATTTTAACAAAAGCTGGAAAGCACCTCTACATTGAACATCACATAATATTGATATATACATTTCTGTACAATAATATTTACGAGGGGGCGGGGCGAGATGCACCAAGGGAGACGGAGGGAGGGACGCACACAGGGAGGGAGGCGACACACGCAGGGAGGAAGACGGAAGGAGGGCACATAGGGAGGGAGGAAGGAAGATGGAGGGAGGAAACATGGGGAGGTGGGACCGGTTTCAAAATGTTCTGGCACGCTGCGCGCCAGACCTATGGGGGGCCCACTAGTTGACTCTTTGCCCAGGGCCCACCAAGGCCTTAAAATGGCCCTGCCTATATCCTACAGACCCCCAATTCGGGCCCAGGAGGGCTTATATTGATCATTTCTAGGCAGGGCTGCCATCAGCTGGTACTTGGCCGTGGTCTAATATGAGGGCAAAATGTCACAAAAGGGGCTTCCTGATAAAGGACATAGTGTGGAGAGATCAAGTTAGAATTTGGGTTTATTGGGATGTGAGTAGAAAGGTGCACGGTGTCTCTGACACAAGCCATGCTTACATTTCAGATTGGGTGCACTGAAAGCCTAGGGTAAAGGAGTTGGGGTCACATTATAAGACTAATATTATCCCTACCAGTGGCATCACTAGATATTACTGGGCCCCACAGCAAATTATTTTTCAGGCCCCCAAAATGTCTAGAAGTTGACTTGTTTTACCAATATCTATTGAAATTGTATATGAATTAGGGCCTCATGGGGCCCCTATACTTCCTGCCCCCCCCTGCAGCCACAGGGTCTGCTTCCTCTGTAGTTATGCCCCTGATCCCTACTGATCCTTCCCATACAATTAAAACCTGTAATTGACTCCTCCCCTATTAGGCCTGTGAAGTAGGACCGTTTGTACCCTGAAAATCGGATTTACTGTTATGGATAAAAGAATAATGCTTACTAAAGAAAACGCCTACCTTTGTTCATTTATAGGGCAGCTATACAAGGAATCAACAGTGAATCAAAGATTTTGCAAACATATCAGCTCCAAGTATTAATAAAGCAGTGTCCCATGGAAGGGTTCACTGCTCTATTAAATGCTACGAGAAGGCTTTCAAATTTGGGGAAACATGGGATGAGATCTACTGAAATGCCTGTTGTCCCTGGCTGTATATTTAGAGATCCATTGCATTGAATGACGGCTCTGGTCTCTGTACAGTTTCTGGATCTTGAAAAGCTTCTACATCAGACCACCAATGCCCTTGCTCATTCAATCAATTGCTGGTGCAGTGGTATATTCAAATAAACTTTATCTTTTCACCTCAAGTAGTCTCCGGTTGTTGAAGTTCCACAACACGGTTTATCACGTGAAAACTCTAAAATTCGGAATACATTTTTACTCCTCAAATTGAATCCATGAGTTTTCCTGTGATAAACTATGAGATATCTTTTTCTCACTTAATTGAATATGGCCCAATGTATGGAAGCTAGTAGAAAAATAACATTTTCCGTTAGCTTGATCCCTTGACTTAAAGGTATTGTTCACCTTTAAATTAACCTTTAGCATGATGTAGATGTGCTATTCTGAGTTTTCATTTTTTTTATTTCCGGTTTTTGAGTTATTTCGCTTTTTATTCAGCAGCACTCCAGTTTGCCCTTTCAGCAATCTGGTTGCTAGAATCCAAATTATCATAGTAACCATGCATTGATTTGAATAAGGGAATGGATTAAGAATAGGAGAGGCCTAAATAGAAAGATGAGTAATACAAAGTAGCAATAACTGTATATTTGTAGCCTTACAGAACATTTGTTTTTAGATGGGTCAGTGACCCCCATTTTAAAGTTAGAAAAGAAAAAAGCAAATAATTAAAAAACAAATTGAAAAGTTTCTTAGAACTAGTCATTGTATACCATACTAAAAGTTAACGTAAATGTGAACCACCCATTTAGAAGGATTGTACACCTTCAAATTAATATTTAGTATGTTGTAGAGAGTGTTATTCAGAGAGAATTTAAAATTGGTCTAAATTTTTTATTACTTGTGTAATAAATTATTATTATTTTTTAGCAGCTCTCCAGTTTGGCATTTTAGCAGCTATCTAGATGCTAGGGTCCAAATTAACCTAGCAACCATGCATTGAATAAGATTTGAATAAGAAACTTTTATGTAAATAGAAGAGGGCCTGAATAGCAAGCTGAGATATAAAGAGTAACAGTAACATAGAGCAGAGTGTCATAGAGCAATCGTTTTTTTGACTGCCATGTTCATTGGCCCCAGTTGAAAGCTGTAAAGAGTGAAAAAAAGAAAGGAAATAATTTGAAAAAGTTGCTAATTAAAAAGGTGCTTAGAATTGGCCAATTTATAACATACTAAGGGGCCGATTCTCTAAGGGTCGAATATTGAGGGTTAATTAACCCTCGATATTCGACTAGGAACTAAAATCCTTCGACTTCGAATATCGAAGTCGAAGGATTTAGCGCAGATAGTACGATCGAACGATCGAAGGATTATTCCTTCGATCGAACGATTAAATCCGCCGAATCGAACAATTCGAAGGATTTAAGTCCAACGATCGAAGGAATATCCTTCGATCAAAAAAAGTTAACCAAGCCTATGGGGACCTTCCCCATAGGCTAACATTGACTTCGGTAGCTTTTAGATGCCGAACTAGGGGGTCGAAGTTTTTTTTAAAGAGACAGTACTTCGACTATCGAATGGTCGAATAGTCGAATGATTGTTACTTCGAATCCTTCGATTCAAAGTCGTAGTTGAAGGTCGAAGTAGCCCATTCGATGGTCGAAGTAGCCCAAAAAAAACTTTGAAATTCGAAGTTTTTTTACTTCGAATCCTTCACTCGAAGTTAGTGAATCGGCCCCTAAGAGTTAATTCAAAGGTGAACCACAATGTCACAAAATAGTGCCATTACTGTGAAGCTATTTATTATGAGTAATGATGAGTGAAACTGTCTGATTTTGCTTCAGTGAAAAATTCACAGAAATTAGGGATGCACCAAATCCACTATTTTGGATTCGGCCGAACCCCTGAATCCTTCGTGAAAGATTCGGCCGAAAACCGAACCTAATCTGAACCCTTATTTGCATATGTAAATTAGGGGTGGGAAGGTGAAAACAGTTTTTACTTCCTTGTTTTCTGACAAAAAGTCACGCAATTTCTCTCTCCGCCCCTAATTTGCATATGCAAATTTGGATTCGGATTCGGTTCGGCTGGGCAGAAGGATCCGGCCGAATCCGAATCCTGCTGAAAAAGGCAAAATCCTGGCCGAATCCCGAACCAAATCCTGGATTCGGTGCATCCCTAACAGAAATACCAAATTTTGTTGGAGTACATTGAAGTAAATGAAAAGGCGATTACATTTCAGTTAAAGGGGAACTATTGTGAAAATGAAAATGTAATATAAGCTTCAGCATACTGAAGTAAGAAACTTTATAAATACGATCAATTAAAAATTCTGTACCATTTCTGAAATAATCAAGTTTATCTTCACTATCCCTCTCTCAGCATCTGTTTCTCTTCAGACTGTCTTCATTCAGGAGTTGGATGTCAGATAATCATTGACAGTTAGACCCAATATATCTTATAGGGGGGCTCCCAATTCTCATCCCGCCTCCACCCTCCCGTGTCCCGCCCCACCGAGATTATGGCCACTCCCACCTGATTTGCGCCCCCTTCCTTGCTGCAGGAAAAAATTGGCTAGGGAGGAGGGATTTTTTAATTAGCTATAGAGGAAGCAGACACCACAGTCCAGACGGACCCCCCTGTTCCCTGAGCCCCCCTGCAACTGCGGGGTCTGCCTCCTCTATAGTTAAGCCACTGGCTGCTGGTGGAATTGTAAATGTTGCCACTGTAACAAGAGGATTAGTGAGACTTACTCCCTTCAGTCAATTCATTTCTAGGAAAGAGAGCTCAGAAACAGAAATCAACGTAAAAACCCTATACAGATATTGGAATTTCCTAGGTATTGATTTTCAGGTTTTTCTGCTTAGGTATACACGTGACATTTCAGTAAGGAAGTAAAATACCTCTCAAGATCAGCAAGCTCCAAAAGTGGTACATAAACAGTAAACACCGGATAATAGGTCTACAATACGCTGCCTCTTCAATGTGAAAGCCTGTCTTCATAAATGTAAGTAGTTTTGTTTAATAATAGCTTAAAGGGAATGTCAATCAACCCACAATTTTGCCTAATTAAAGAAAACGTAACTCTAATCAACTTTGCAATTTACATTCATTGCATATTTTCTATGGTTTTTAACTTATTTGTATTCAATCAGCGTGACTGACTGCTATTGAAAGCAGTGTTTGTCTGTCACTTTCTAGTCTCTGTCCTGATATCTCAAACTGTTGATACAATGTAAGACATACTGTATCAGTTGATTAACAGACCTGTCTTCGCTGGGGAACTGACTTTTGCAACATTGTTTGAAAAGCAACAAGCAGAAGTTAAAGGGGTTGTTCACCTTTAAATCAACATTTAGGGGCAGCTTTACTAAGGTTAGAGTGAATTTTTGAAGTACAAAAAGTTCGAATTTCCAAGTAATTTTTTGAATACTTCGACCATTGAATAGGATACTACGACTTAGAATTTACTTCAACTACAATTCGAAGTAAAAATCATTCGACCATTCGATAATCGAAGTACTGTCTCTTTAAAAAAACTTTGACTTCAATACTTCGTCAACTTAAACCTGCCAAAGTGCTATGTTAGCCTATGGGGACCTTCCAGAGCAAGTTTATAATTTTCGAAGGAAAATCTTACGATCGTAAGATAAAATCATTCGAATTGTACGATTCGAAGTATGATCGGAATACGATCGTACAATGATTAAAATCCTCCGACTTCGAATTCAAATGTCGGAGGATTCTATTCGATATTTTCCACTTCGAAATTCGACCCTTGATAAATCTGCCCCTTAATATGATGCAGAGAGTGATATTCTGAGACAATTTGCAATTGTAAAAGGACAATATTTACTTAAAAAAACATATTCCAGTTTGGTAAGAATCTTAAATATGCCACTTAATTTGATATAAACGCTCTGTTGCTCAAGTATTCATTTTGGGGGTATAGTTTTCCTTTAATTAATAAAAAGTAGTAGTAAAAATAAATTTGTAGCCTCACAGAGCATTTGTTTTTTTAGATGGGGTCAGTGACCCCATTTGAAAGCGGGAAACTGTCATTTGAATAAGGCAAATTATTAAAAAACAGTAAAAAAGAAAAATGAAGATCAATTGAAAAGTTAGAATTTGCCATTTTTTTAACATACTAAAAGTTAACTTAAAGGTGAACCACTCCTTTAAGCAAATGCTGCAAATAGCAATTGTTTTTACAAACTTTAAATTATTATTTGGAATTATGTTTTATTTTATCATGCCACTTCTTGGGGGGTTGACTTGCTCTTTAAGACTTTATCTGCTTTGACTTTTTAAGAACTTAGTGAAATGAGTAGAAGTTATCATCATTAGCTGCAATGGCATTTATGAAATAAGATATATAAATGGTTAAAGTGGAGATGAGTTGTGCTTTTGTTACAAACGGAGCAAACCTTGTTTCACATCACTAGGATTACAGAGAGTTCAATGGAATACCATGAAGCAACACGGAGCAATGCAATGACTGAAAGACTAGATAATATTTCCCCTTTGACTTTTTTTCCCTTTTCCGTGACCATAAAATATTGTTTGGACTTTTACTGTTCTTGATCAATACTGGTAATTACTGTAATCATGATGCTGACATACAATGAGTCAGATTCCAGTAGTCGAGAAATTACAATTACCCTTTCATTCAGAATAATCGGTATCGCACATATTTCAACATTTTCTTTAATTTTATTTACTTTCAAAAGCCAAGAGCTGAATTGAGAATGGAACAGGGATGACTGTTTTTATATTCTGATTTCTTATTTATTACTTATCGCCTGCTGAATTTCTGTATTGATCTTATAGGAGCATGCTTTAAACCTTGGTCCCTGCTGTAACACTCCACCCATGAATGGAATGGTTTATACAGCTTTTGAACAGCAAGAAAACAAAAGAAAAACAAACTTGAGTACTATTACAAACTTGGCGTGGGGGATGGGCATACAAAGAAGTGTATTTATATACTGAATAAAGTGCCCCCTCTTGTAAAATATAAGGATATTATAAGTTACAGAGGAGTTCCATGGCATTACTACAGGTCATGGAACTCCGAGGGGCAGGCCCGGATTTGTGTAAAGGCCACCAAGGCCCGGGCCTAGGGCGGCAGGAATTTAGGGGGCGGTATGCTGCCCAACCACACCTACATTGGTTCTTAATAGTGGGAATGAGCAGAAGATAAAATAGTTTTTTTTTTTTTAATTTGACAAGTTTTATTGATTAACATAGCATTACCATAGCATTTGAGTGGGTTTTCGCAACATGCGGCACCCTATTCTCAATATTGGCATATAAACATAGCATTATTGTGTAATGGAACATAGAGATAGAAAAAGAAAAAAAGAAAACAAAAATAAAAGTAAAATATTACCTGGTATTAACAGAACAGGGTTAATATGGCGTTGGGGTATTATTTACCATCTTACCATGGTGGTTACTTATAAGTGAAATTGTTAAGTATATTTTAAACCTGTGATTAAATAGTTTTTTAAATTTCCAGTGCACCAATCCCCGTGCTCCAGTCCAAATTATGAAAATGTGTGTGAATAAAAGGGAGGGGACAGGGCGATGAACGTTCGCGGGCCTAGGGATGTCTGCTATGTAGATCCAGACCTGCCGAGGTGACTTATAATATCCACATATTTTGCAACAGGGGGTACATTATTTATTATAAATGTTTTATATACTTCATATATATATATATATATATATATATATATATTTTTTTTTTTTATATATATATATATATAAAATATATAATACATTTAGAATCCCAACGGATTTGAGGAAACTTTATGCATTGAATTTTACCCCAGCATTCAATAAAGTGTTTTCGCTTTGTCAGAAATGGAAAAATGCTCCACTAAATCTAAAAGGGAAAATAGCATTTTTTAAAATGCTAATTTTTCCCAAAATAATCTACCTTTTATTACATTTACCACTCCTAATAAAGCACTCAGATATCAAAAAGCTTGATTCCTCGCTGACTAACTTTATCTGGGGGAATAAGAAACCTAAAATTTCCCTTTCCAAATTACGTTGCCCCTACGATTTGGGGGGGGGGTTAGCAGTTCCGAACTTCAGGGTATTTAATCTAGCTTCTATAACCCGTTATCTAGTCGAATGGGTGTCAGGTGGAGATAGATATATAAACCCTAAATTAGAAATAACTCAAGAAAATCATTCCAATATAGTGAATATTCTTCATTACAAATGGAGTGAGATTCCTTCAGATTTCAAAAAAGACCCTCTATTCAGAGACTCGCTATTCACGTGGAAATTTCTCTTCTCAAGTCATGGCTTTAATCATATGCAAACCCCATTTATGCCTTTAGAACTTCTTTGGAAAAAATCAAGATCGGGATATCCTTGGTTCCTCCCATTCAGAAGGAAATATCCACCTTTTATGATCAAAGATGTAGTGGACCCCACAAATGGCAATTTAATTAGTTGGAGTGATTTTAAGAGTCAAAATAACCTGAAGTCATGTGATCACTTCATTTACATGTTTATTAAGAGTGGTTTGCTGAGATTTCCAAATAGAGAGTCACTTGACCTCCAGAAACACTGGCTAGCCGACTCAATAAATAAATTTATAGAGAAATTCTATCCATTGAACATGCATTTTATTTCTCAAAAACTATGGCCATCATCAGGTAAACAAAATCACCCTCTTGCTAAAGTGGCGGATAAATGGTCGGGTTATTTACAAACAGAAATCTCACCAAACCAACTTTCTCAATCCATTTGTAAGTATAATTTGAACTTTACATCTGAAAATTGGAGAGTTCAACATTTTAAAATGGTCCATTTGGGGTATGGGAAAATGTTCAAAAAGTTTTCAGGTTCATGCTCCCAATCCTTTTGTCCTAAATGTACTCAATTAAATGTTGACTTGTTTCATTACTTGTGGAGCTGCCCTGAAATCCATAAAGTCTGGCTCGCCCTAGAAAAGTTTCTGAACCACAAACTTAACCTCCATATCAAATTAAACCCAGTTTGGGCATTACTACACCTGAATTATCCTGATTCATCTTTGAAGCCACAACCAAAATCTTTATTCAATAATCTTAACAACGTTATTACATTGTTGACAGCAGCTACAAAGAAATTGTTATTCTTAAACTGGTTACCTGTATCTACACCTACGATAAAGGATATCTTGTCCTTCTTAAATCACTTATGCTGGCAAGAAGCGATAAGGATTAAGATTGCTGACCCTCACCTTAAACAAGATTTCATTAATAATTGGTCGTTATATTGGGACTTTTTTGACTCTACTAACAAACTCCATTCACTTGGACTGCTACATTTATAATTGTAGATTGTAACTCATTTTAAAATGTTTATTTACATTTGTGATGTGTTTGTAGTCACTTATATGTTCCAGCATATCCTTAATTTTATCTTTCTTGTTCAACTTTCAAGATTAGCTGAGCATTATTAGGTTTATATGTTTTGTTTTACTTTTGTTTTCTTACTTAGTTCTAATAACAGCTTAGGTGTATTCTCCATCATCAAATTCTTCTAGGACACCTAACTCTCTAAGCTGTATAAGTTTGTGTTATAGTCCTTCAATGGACAAATGTTATATCTTGCTTGTTTTTGTAAAACCCAATAAAACTTTAATAAAATAAAAAATCTTTACAGATTTACAGTTGGCTGCCCTGACCTTCATAGTGCTCTTAGAGCAAATTGACATTAGTTAGTCCTGACCATGATCTAATTTTGTATTCACATACTGTGAGGCCACACTCACTGCAATTCTGGCAAAGCCTGGGTGGGGTCAAGTACAAAACTGAAAATGAAAAAATATACTGTATAATACCATGATTTTATTTAGTTAATTTTATTAATTTTAGACTTATATATTTTACAATAGGGCGGAAAGTATATATGATGATATCGGCAATAACTACTCAAAGAGATGTGAGAGATGTGGGAAAGGCTATTTTGGTAAGTACAAATATTGCTGATAGGGTTTATAATGATTCTCTATCTGTAACCTGCATTATTGTGTGATTGTAATGTGTCCATACTGCACACTTTATTCATATAGGGAGGAGGGAGGAGTTCCCAAAACTTTACAGAGATCCCAAAGATGGGGTCAATAAAAAATGTGGCACAGTCTGTCAAGAGAAAACAAAAAAACATTGGATGTAAATGTTTTTGCACTTTTCACCAGCCCCACAGTTGATGCCTGAAGAGTCATTCCTTCCTGTTAATACAGTGCTACCTGCTTGTGACATGTATTTACTGTATGTATTTATAAGAAGCATGTGAGAGGCATGTGGATGCCTCATGTGAACACTAGGGAGCGCTATGGGATGCCTTGCACATGTCTGCTTCTCATATTAATCCAGTGAAGGCGCAGAAAGCAGAGTGCAAGAACTATTACCCCAGCCGCAGCAGGTAAATTCAGCCCCTCAGAACACTAATCTATATTTTTATTCACCCCTTTCACCCTTTGAAGAATGTAATACAGGTATGTAATATATGATACAGAAAAACCATTATCGAGTTAGCTCTGAAATATGTAAATGTCATTGTTTTATTAAAGGAGGGTCATTTTTTTATAGAAAGACCCAAACCTATAAGTAGGGTTGCCACCTGTCCGTTTTTTTTAAAGGGCAGTCCGGGTCAAAACTGCCCGGTTTTCCAAATTAGGAGAACTAGGCAGAATTTCCTACGATTGACGTGGCGATAGGCCAATTACTGACTGCCAGGTCATAGCTCCGCCCTTGACATCATGACCCGTCCCCATTACGTTGAGCCTCTGCCCCCTGCCCGGAGTTCCACGAGACAGAAGGTTGCAACACTACCTACTGTATTTGTGATTTGGAATTGGACTTCATTACTCAAAAAAAGAAATCTGCCCATTCTTAATTAGCCAGACATTATTCAAAAAATAAATAAATAAATATATATATATATATATATATATATATATATATATATATATATATATATATATATATATATATATAATATGAGCCCCTTTTAGTGATGGGTGAATTTGGGGAGTTTTGGTTTTCCAAAAAAATTGGAAATTCGCAAAACGGTGAAAAATTTGCAAAACGGCGTTTTTAGAATGCCGGCCAATTCGCGCCTGGCGAATAAGTTCGCCCATCACTAGCCCCTTTGCATTTCACTTAACAGTTAATTATTAATAACATACAGGTACTCGATCCGTTATCCTGAAACCCATTATTCAGAAAGCTCCAAATTACTGGAGGGCCATCTCCAATAGACTCCATGTTAAGCGTATAATTCAGATTTTTGAAAATGACTTCCTTTTTCTCTGTAATAATAGAACAATACCTTGTACTTGATCTCAGCTAAGATAGAATTAATCCTTATTTCAGGTAAAACATTCCTACTAAGTTTATGTAATCTTTATAGAATTATTTTAGTAGACTTGAAGCATGGAGATCCAAATTACCGAATGGTCCCTTAACCCGGAAAACCCCAGGTCCCAAGCATTCTGGATAACAGGCCCCATATTTGTTAATTTTCTTTTTTAATTGCCTAATATATTTATGAATACATAGAGGTTGTACAAATATCTTAAGTACTTTAGTTCACAAATGATCGTGCTAAAAAATGTCTGCGAATGGCTTTGTCTCATCGTTGCTTATGTAAAAATTCAAGTGGCCAATGTCATTTAATCTGCTTTCATTTTATTTATTAAGCACAATGTGTGCTGGAAAGTCCTTGGAGTTAAGGGTATCGCAGTATTGCCATTCACTTTTCCTTTTTTAAAATCTAACTTACAGAGTGGGCCACTTATTTACTCAAGTGTCCCTTGACCAGTTGTATTCTTGTCTACAGCCAGCTTAATTATACCTTGGGCTCTGTTCCAGTGTTCCACTTTGTTATCACTGTATAGTAACAGCTAACACTCTGTCTAGAAGAGATCAAAACACCCTACATGTGAGTCAAAAAAAAAAAACAGAAAAAAAGAGTATGCAAGAAAAAGTAGAAAGATGGAAACCAAATATTTGTCCTACAGCAGGCAAAGAAAAGTATTCCTAGATTGCAATCTTTCTGACGGGAACCTCAAATATGTATTGAAAATACTAGCACTTGTGTATTATTCCAGCTAAAGCTGTATCCTAGTTTGTGTTTAAGCCTTAAAGAATCACATACATCTATGGTGCTATGTAGTTTAAAAATACAAATGTGTGTTTATGCTCTGTGTGGAATCCTCAGTGCAATAAAAGGAAAAGCAAAGCTTAAAGGGATCCTGTCATGGGAAAACATGTTTATTTTCAAAACGCATCAGTTAAAGGATAAGTAAACCTTTAAAACAAGTGAATGTAAAATTGATGAGAGTGTTATTCTAAGAACTTTTGCAATCTACATTTATTATTTATTTTCTTTTAATTCCAAGATATTAAGGGATACATGTACTGTTAATATGAATGAATTTTGTTACAACAGCACCACCTGCTGGTCAGTTTCCCACCAGTCTGACCACCAAGTAGTCAAGGAAGTTGTCAGGAGAAAGAAAGAGGCTGCTCTGATGTTCTTCTGCTTAGGAAACCAAATAGAAACCTTTCTCAAATCTTTCCTAAGCAGAAGAACATCAGAGCAGCCTCTTTCTTTCTCCTGACAACTTCCTTGACTACTTGGTGGTCAGACTGGTGGGAAACTGACCAGCAGGTGGCACTGTTGGAACAAAATTCATTCAAAATAACAGTATATGTATCCCTTAATATCTTGGAATTAATAGAAAATAAATAATAAATGTACATTGCAAAAGTGCTAAGAATAGCTCCCTCGTCAATTTTACATTCACTTATTTTAAAGGTTTACTTATCCTTTAATAGTGCTTCTCCAGCAGAATTCTGCACTGAAATCCATTTCTCAAAAGAGCAAACAGATTTTTTTTATATTCAATTTTGAAATCTGACATGGGGCTAGACATTTTGTCAATTTCCCAGCTGCCCCCAGTCATTTGACTTGTGCCTGCTCTTTAGGAGAGGAAGAGTGATTGAAGTTTATCAGAGCACAAGTCACATGACTTGGAGCAGCTGGGAAATTGACCATATGTCTAGCCCCATGTCAGATTTCAAAATTGAATATAAAAAAATCTGTTTGCTCTTTTGAGAAATGGATTTCAGTGCAGAATTCTGCTGGAGCAGCACTATTAACCTCCCTGTTGTGATTTGCCATAGTGTACTGAGCAGTGTCTTAGCCAATGACAGTATAGCTTTGATGAAGCTCTTTTAAATGGCATTTTTTTCTACTGATTTTAGGGATATTAGGGATAGGGATACTATTAACTGATTCATTTTGAAAAAAAGAAAATTTCCCATGACAGTATCCCTTTAAAGTTTTTGGGGAACATCCTCACAGCACCAAGGAGTAAGGGGTAGAGAACTTTGTGTAAAGTAAAAAAGTCCAACTCAAATCTTAGAAGGAACAGGTTCTGCTGGTATAAATCAGCCAGTGTAATATAATAAAAGCCAGAGACAGAGGACAAACACCAAGCAGGCCAGAGAGCATAACGTATTCAAGTCTATAGAATTATAAGTGCCTGAAAGAGTTTAATGGTGTGGTATTATTTGAACCAAGTGTTCTGACAGACGGCTGTGTTATAAGCATTTGTTAGAACTTGCACATATAGATGAGAGAGAAAGAGAAACTGGGCTAGTAAAACGTTACTGTATAAAACAGGCACTCAGTATAAACAATCACAGGCCAACTAGCTGCTTGAACAGTAGAAGAACAAAGCAAAGAGCCTTATTTATGAGAGGAGGCCGTAACAATTTGCCCAGTGTTGGTAAAAAGGCCAAAGGTTTCAGGTTTGCTGGTCATCCTTGGTACAGGATCAGTCAAGGATGAAGAAGTATGCAGAATTATTGTCCAATTACTGCCACCAAGTCTGAATTTTTGGCTTGCTAGTATTATTTTAGCATTAGAAGGACAAAAATTAATGGTAACACAGAGTTTACCTGTGAACTTCTAGTTATACCAGTCCATTCAGGGATGTAATTGTGCTCCCATGCAAAAAAAGATTTTGTTGCCCAGAGACCCTTGTTATCACTCACAACTCAGCCCCACCCTTGCCCACTTTTAAATACATTTGCACACCCAGTGGACAAAACTGGGGTATAGTATAATAATTGAGTTTCTGAGTCATCAGTGAGCTACCTATCTATCAAGTAGGCCCTTAAGGACCACAAGTGGTTGTGGGAAATGTAGTTCAGCAGGGGATTGGCTAGAGGGCAAAGGAGGATGAGAAGTGGAGCAGTACGAGATTAGCACCATTTTACCTTTGCAGCTGCACCCACCTCTCCCTTTTAGGTCAGGAGGGAGGGGCTATTTAGTCACAGCCATTGGGGAAGGAGGGGAGGGAGAAAGACAACAGGACTAGCCTCAGGATTTGGATATGTTAGTAAGCAAGGGGATTTCTATATGAGCAGCCTATAGCGGCTAATAGTGGAGATTCTGCTGGATAGCTGTTCTAATGTTAACATGTTTGAAATGTTAAGAGATGTAACCCTAATTTGGTTACTGTCTCTTTAAATGACAATTAACCCTTGGCAATCCAGGGGCCCTGAGTCCGTTTTGCATATGAAAAGTACTGGGAACTGGGAATTACAGCGCAGTGCCTCCACCTAGGCAGGGCCGGTCTTACCAACTGCGGGGCCCAATTGGTGCAACTTTGGGGGGGCCCCAGATTTAAAGAGCTAGTAACATTTTCTATTAGACTTAGGGGCAAATTTACTTATGGTCGGATATCGAGGGTTAATTAACCCTCGATATTCGACTGTCGAAGTTAAATCCTTCGACTTCGAATATAGAAGTTGAAGGAATTAGCGCTATTCATTCGATCGAATGATTAAATCCTTCGAATCATTTTAATCCATCGATCGAACGATTTTTGTTCGACCAAAAAAAGATAGGCTAACATTGACTTCGGTAGCTTTTAGGTGGCGAACTAGGGGGTCGAAGTTTTTTTAAAGAGACAGTACTTCGACTATCGAATGGTCAAATAGTTGAACAATTTTTACTTCGAATCGTTCGATTCAAAGTTGTAGTCGAAGGTCGAAGTAGCCAATTCCATGGTCGAAGTAGCCAAAAAAATACTTCGAAATTCGAAGTATTTTTTATTCTATTCCTAGTAGGAAGAGATGGTGTCTATAGTAACAGTGGATAATAGTCTCTGGGAAGGGAGTGTGACTGTGGGATACTACTACTTTTCTTTCACTTTTATTTTCTCATACATCTATGTCTTGCACCTCTGCTGTCTTTTTTTCTTGCAGCATTTCTTTACTTCATACATATTGCTTTACCTCCTCCTGTTCAGCTAGCAGCGCACCTCTTTCTTTGTATCTCTCACTTTCTCGTCACAGAGGGTTTTTACTATAAAGCTGAACCTGTTCTTCTCTCCTTTTGCATTTATCTTGTTTAAACAATTTAATCCAGCCATTAAATACTGTTTATCTCTAACCTTTTCTGCCATAATTGTCCATGGAAACAAAAATCCTTTTACATAGCAGCCAGTAATGCTTCCTAATTTGAATACACGTTATGTATAAATGGAGTGTTAATTGTGTACTGACAGATGTGTATTAGTGATTGTATTTGCCCATGGAAACAAAAATATTTTCACATAGTAGCAATGTGATTTCTCCTGCCTCAGCTCTGTGGAAAAGCTCTTGCCTTACTTAGCTCCCTGAAACTTCTTTAAACCGCAGCTGGTAAGAGTGCACACTTTTTCTAATACAGTGCATGCGGGAGACAAGAACTGAAGGAGCTCATGCAGGCCATTCCTCCCACATACTGTGCACTCATACCGGTTGCTGTTTAAAGCAGTTAAATGTTAGACTGAACTGCGGCAGCAGAAGATAGCAATGTTGCTCTGTGCGAAGAGATTTACGTTTTCAGTGGCAAGGTTAGGGCAAAAGTTCTCCTCACGGCCCTCCACCTTCTCTGAAGTTGCAAAAAACGTTCCGGAATTCTGAATAATTGCAGCGCCAACAGGATGGAAATAGTGGGGAAAAAAAGAAGTGTGGGGCCTCAATTCCAGAACTGATAAGGTGTACAGATGATGTACTGCCGGGCCCGGGCAGGCAGAGAAACAAGATTAGAGGCTCTGTTACTGCAGTCTGTGTGGTGCATGGCGAGTGTAGCAGGATATTTGCCTGGTACAAGTCACGTCGCGTCATGATGATCCAGTCTGGCCCAAACCGTCCAATCCCAGTGTGCGCAGCAGGCTACACAGGAAGGATTTATATCTTCTCGGGCCAGTCCATGTTGAAAAATAAATGGGGGTGTTGTTTCACGTTCGCTCAAGGAGGCTTTCTTCCAGCCAGGGTGCGGGGCCCCCATTGGCGCGGGCCCAATTGCGCCCAATTGGCCCAATCGGCCTAAAACCGGCCCTGCACCTAGGGAACACTGAGGAGCACACCTCAGGGAACTTCCACTAGAACAAATAAAACACACAGATTGCAAATGAAACAGATATAAACTTTATATAAACACAATAGTGAACTTGGGCAATCTAATACACAATGGACTCCTGCACTGGGGACATGTGGGAAACTACCTAACTCACTATTACTTCCATTCATATTTCAGCAGCACCCCCGTATAGTGAAAATGTAATTTATTTGTGTAACAGGTGAAGCAACGTTTCGGGCTTCACCAGCCCTTTATCAAGCTTGATAAAGGGCTGGTTAAGCCCGAAACATTGCTTCACCTGTTGCACAAATAAATGAAATTTTCACTATACCGGAGTGATGCTGAAATATGTTTGGAAGTATGGATCGACCTGAGCAGACAGAGTCACAGTCAGCACCTGATGCTACAAAAACGGAGAGGATTGTGTAGCACTACTTTGTGTGTTTGTGAATAGATTTACCTAACTCACTATTAGGTACCATACTGTTTCTGCAACACAGTCCTTTTTATTATAAAAGTCACAATATCCTCCCTTGGGTGGCTCACTCACCAGGGTGCTCTCAGAGGCAATCACACTGGAGATTACAGACAGCTTGGCAGCAGGATAAATCTCACCGGGGGCACCTTTCTCCTTCTGAGTCTCTAGCATCTTGGCAGGGAACAGGATGGGCTCTTTCTGTATCCCCACAGATTCAACAGCTTGGACAGTTTCACAAGACTTGGTTCTGGCTGGATCTTGGCTGAGTGCTTAGTAAAGGGGTGAGGTGGTTTTGGGGAAAGGGTCCAAGACTTGACACTGCCTGTGTCATGGTTTTGTTTTAATGTAGACATATTGATACTCAAGCTGGTTCTACTTGGTTGGTTCTTCTTGGACACTGGCTCCATTAGTAAATTTTATATAATCCCATACCATGCTTTTTTTTAAAAACATATTTGAAAAAATAAACATAATATACAATGTGTTTAGGACTTGTTACTAATGATTGTGTATTGTGTTTTCCAGGTGTTATGAATTCCCAACATTGGCTGTGCTATGATTACTATGTGGTATCAGCACCAGAACCTCGTAATAAGAGGAATGAGGATATAGATGAATTTCTGACTGAGAAAGTTATCAAGCCACTTGAAACTCAAGGATATAACTGTTTCCATGGCTGCAGAGATCTGATTGGAGGCCAACTAATCCTTGAAGCCTTGAGTGAACCAATGATCAACATCCCTACAACTATTGTACCGATCTATAATGACAATAAATTTACAAAATTGTGGAATTTACTTTTCAGACCAGGCCTACAAAAAAGAATTGTATTCATTTTATTTGATTCAGCAAAAATCCCTTGTATTTTGGACTCAAGTAATCTTTTCTCACTAAAGTCAAGCGACAGTGACCTAGTGAACAGAATAAGTAAAACAATAAACGCCAATAAAATTCGGAACCCACACAGCATTTCAGGTAAATTTCACAGTAAATGTATATATATTACATACGTATATATGTAATACCGCAACTGGGTAGTCTACCTAACATTTATTATAAATAATGCTCCCAACAGAGTATAAGCCAGTAGGGTTGCTATTGGCATTGTGCCCTATACACATTGCAATTTATTCTGGCAATAAAATGGGTAAATTATGAAACAGATGGCAAAGCCTTCTGCTCTTTTAGTATTGGTTAGTTGCAGCAGAAGGGTGGCACATAGCCCCCCCCCCACCTCAGTGTGCCACCAGTATTGCTTGATCTCTTAATGGAGTTAAGGCTGGCTAAACCCAGTGCTACCATTTCCCTATTCTGTTTTTGCAGACAAAGGTATTTAAATGTAATTGATGTTTGTTTCCATACTACAGGGCCAATTTATTAAACCTTGATTTTTTTCTAGTCGTTTTTTTTTAGTGGGAAAACTTTAATTTTTGGTGGAAAATAATTTTAGAGATTTATCATACCCCAAAGTGGCTAAAAACCTAAATTTGAAATCTGAAACCTGTTGAGGTCATGTAGAAGTCAATGGCAGATGTCCCTGAAGTTGTTTTTGACATCGTGATCTGAGCTGGATAATCCAAAAGAGTCGGGGGTTTCATCTAAGAATCGGAAAAAGTCGAGTTTCCGCAGTCAGTCGTACGATAAGAATTGACACTCAATTTTGTTGTGAAGTTTTGTCGTTCTGACTTTTTAGAGACAAATTATTGATAAATTAGTTAAATTCATGGAAGGTGTTAGGTCAACCTTTTTTTCAGAAAAAATTGGATAAATTTGAGTTTTAGTAAATCAACCTCAAATATTAATCATTTCTATTGTTACTTTTCAGAAACGACGTCTGATTGTTTGTCAGAAAGTCACAGAAATGGTAGGTTGTATTATGTTAAATACGTTACATATAAATTCATCACATTTGTTTAACCTATTCTAATTTTCACGAAAGAAAGAATATGATTTTTAACATTCACGGAAACATATGCAATATTTCACTTCATTTCACATCTTATTATTTAGTCTATTTTAATATGTGCTTAAAACTAGATATGAACAAAATGGTCCATTTCATTTTGAAGTAAAGGTATGGAATCTGTTATCCGGAAACCCGTTATCCAGAAAGCTCCAAATTATGTTAAAGTCATAGCTCATAGACTCCATTTTAACCAAATAATCCAAAATGATTTCCTTTTTCTCTGTAATAATAAAACAGTAGCTTGTACTTGATCCAAACTAAGATATAATTAATCTTTACTGGAAGCAAAATCAGCCTATTGGGTTTATTTAATGTGATTTCTTTTAGCAGCGCAAGGTATGAAGATCCAAATTACAGAAAGATCTGTTCTCCAGAAAAACACAGGTCCCAAGCATTCTGGATAACATACCTGTATCAGTTTGCCAGTACTGTAAATTTTATTCTTCTAGGGTTCACATTAACTCATACCAAACTGTGTGTTATCTAATAACATGGATGTTGAAATACAAGAAAAGAAAAGTGTTAAAGGGACACTATAATAATAAACATTGGAAAAGGGTTAGACTTACATTTAGTTATAGTCAAAGTTGTATGAGAAAGTAAAATCAGATGGTTAAGTCAAGTGTTGAACTATGGATCCTATGGGTCAAAAGAGAACCTAAAATCAGGACACATTGTAAAAACCATCAGATACAGAGACTGCTTAAGGGTACCAGCCAAGGGTAAGACCAATCCTAGTTAAGTGCATTTATCATCTTTTATACCTAAAACTCTGGTAATTTAGAACACAGTGATCATAGATTGTGATTGATACCAAACAGAATTATTGTAGGATGTAGACTTGTTTTAGACTTGTTAAGACTTGTAGCAATAAATTGCATGGTTATATATTGACAAAAGAAACCACTCATAATTATGAACATAGAATCCAGATCTGGTTTTAAATGATGAAACTGGCGTTGCTGCCTAGGGCCCTGCACAAAATGGGGTGACTAGAATCTTTATTGTTTGCTAAAATAGTCACAGTTGAGCAAGATGGCTAGAGTAGGGAAAAAAATATTTAAAAAACATAAAGAATTAATGTAGTGTAGTAGTGTAGCAAGCTTAATTTTTTCTGTTTTTTTCCCCTCAAAAACCCTTTTTGAAGAGTACAGCGATTCACTTTTGAAATTTGGCTAGAGTAGGGCACAGGTCCATCATCAGAGAGAAGTCCTGTCAGTATGGGGCCCAGACAGATTTAGCGGTCTTAATTTTGGAACAAAAAAAGAAGGGTTTGTTTTTTTAGCTGACCTGGCTGACTAGCCATGTTCTCAGTTTTTTAAAATTTACCAGTTGTTTTTTCTTCCGGTTCTTCATTGTTCCTGATATCGCCCATGTCAAGGTGGACATATGCGTGAAAGATCATTTGGTGATCTTGATCTTTTCTCTGATATGTATGGCCATCTTAAAAGAAAAACAAACCCTTTATTAAAAAAAACCCTACTTCCCTCGCAGGCTAGCTGCTACCCCAAGCAAATGCCCCTAACTTTTACTTACCCCTTGTTGAAGATTCAGGTATCGGTGTTCACGGCAGCAATCTTCCGGGTCTTTGTGTCTTCTTCTGGCGCTTCTGCAATTTCTGTAAATTTCGGCGCATGCGCAGTTGTCGCAAGCCGGGATATTGCTCCAACTGCGCATGCGCTGCCCCGCCGGACTCATTGTCAGATTACCGAAGACCTGGAAGATGGCTGCCGTGAACTCCGATCCCTGAATCTGCACTGAGGGGTAAGTAAAAAGTTAGGGGGCATTTGCCCGGGGTAGCAGCTAGGCTGGGGGGGGGAGGTAGGGGGATCTATGTGGGGTAGGGGGTAGGAGTTTTTTTAATAAGTGGTTTGTTTCTCCTTTAAGACATCTGTCTTAAGAGTAAAGGTCTGCGAGAAAGTTTTTTAGTGGCAAGAGGGTCTTTTCTCTGACTTCACCTTTATCAGACAAATATATCAAGGTTACTTTTACCAAATTAATATATATTCTGCCTTTCTAACATTTTTTACAGACCATGCCAGGCACCCCACAGAAATGGAGTCACATGGATTTTCTCTTCATCCTCAAGGCCATAAGTGTAATGAACATTAATTTATTCTGATACATTAAAAACTTTTTTAGCATCTAGAATTTAAAGTTTCCAGATACTTCAGACATCTACACATATGGTCCATCATATATATATATATATATATATATCTATCTATCTATCTATCTATCTATCTATATATATATATATATATATATATATATATATATAAACACACACACACACAGGGCTGCCATCAGAAATCACAGGGCCCCATATGACAACATTTCTTGGGCCCCTTGGGCTGCATCCACCGCAAGCCCCACCTACAAGTCCGCCCTCCCCACCCCACAGGTCAGGGACCCCCATAAAAAACATTTTTGGTCAGGGCCCCCCATTAAAAAATATTTGCGGTAAGGGCCCCCATTAAAAATATTTGTGGTCAGGGCGCCCACATTAAAAAAAACATTTGTGGTCAGGGACCCCCATAAAAAAAACATTTGTGGTCAGGGCCCCCCATAAAAAAAACATTTGAGGTTAGGACCACCCATAAAAAAACATTTGTGGTCAGGGCCCCCCATAAAAAAATATTGGTGGCTAGGACCCCACATGGTAAATAAAAAATTGGTGCCCAGGGCCCCCCCCCATGTTATAAGAACATTGGTGGTCGGGCCCCCCTTAAATGTCCATGTAAAAAAAAAAACTTGCCCCCCCCCAGAAGTTTCAAAAAATGGTGCCCAGGGCCCCCCTCCCTCAAGTTATAAGAACATTGGTGGCCGGGCCCCCCTTAATTGTCCATATAAAAAAAACTTGCCCCCCCCTGAAGTTTAAAAAAAAGTGCTGCCCAGGGCCCCACCACACAACAGGGACCACAAAGGGTTACCAAATTCAAATGCAGTACTGCCCTCCAGGGGCCTACTCCAAAAGTACACGACAACTTGAGGCAATAGTTGCAATAGTATCTGTATAAACATTGTTGCAATTGTTTCCTACCTGTATCAATATATCAATATATTCAATGTAGCAAAAGTTCATTTTCCTGTAATAGATAAATAAAATGTTTCATTATAAAAAACATTTCAGGCTGTGTGCATCATTTAAACCAAGTGGTTCAAGTGTATTAAGTATGTCGATCCATGTTGCCTCACATTGCAATAACAGTTTTTTGCGGTCACCTACTTTAGTAGGTAGTTCAACCTCTTAAACTACCTACTAGAGGTTAAACTACCTACTAGAGGAGGTGACCGCAAAAAACTCTTTTGCCCACACCATACTGATCCAACTTTTTTTTTTTACAGACCATGTCAGACATCCCACAGAAATGGAGACACATGGATTCTCTTTTCATCCTGCAGGCCATAAACGTAATAACATTTTTTGATGAATTGATTTATTCTGATACAGCTTGAAACTTGATTTTTTTTGGGGACCTAGAAATTTTTAGATACTTTAAACAGTGTTGTACATATTAATTTGTTTAAAAATGGTCTTTAAAGGAGAAGTAAAGGTTAAAAAAAGTAGGCTTTATCAGAAAGGTCTTTATAAATATACCAGTAAACCTCAAAATAAAGCTGCTCTGAGTCCTCTGTCAAAAGATACACAACATTTCTTTCCTTTTATTGTGTACACATGGGCTTCTGTATCAGACTTCCTGTTTTCAGCATAAACCTCCAGGGCAGGGCTTGAGCATGCTCAGTTTGTTCCTCTCCCCCTCCCTCCGCCCATCCCTGCTGTAATCTGAGCTCAGAGCTGTATGTGAGCAGGGAGAGACTCAGGCAGGAAGTGATGTCAAACCAAGCTTAAATGGCAGCTTCTATCCTAACCAAACAGAGACAGTGTATAGAGCTGTTTACGCAGGTATGGTAAAGCATTCTGCAGAGTAAAAATAGTGTTCTAACTAGCACTATTGTGGCTAATCTGTTGGCAATAAACTGGCTTGGACCTTTCCTTCTCCTTTAAAGATATGAGGGTGATGAAATGTTTTTATTAGTTTTGCGCAAGTGCTTGAAACCTCACCACTGCCATAAGCAAAGATCTTTGTGTCAATTTACGTGCAATCACGAAAATGCAATCATGAAAATGCAATCATGAAAATGAATCATTCAGTCCCTAAGTCAAAAGTTAGTCTTTTCATTGCTGCAAACACAGCATTTTCCTGTACTATTCTGGAAAGGTTTTCTTTAGATGTAGGAACATTGTTGGTTCCATTTATACTTAAAAGGTCCGGGTATGGTGATCAGGTCTGGTTTGCATTGCCATTCCAAATCACAGGTGTTCAGTTGGGTTGAGTTCAGCACTCTGTGCAGACCAGTCAAGTTCTTACATTTTCATCTCGGGAAACCCATTCTGTACGGACCTTACTCACTTTGTTCTGAAACAGGAAAGGGCATTGTCCAAACTGTTGCCTCAAAGTGGAAAGTGCACAATTTTCTGTAATGTAGTGGGACCCGTTCACATTCTTTTGAAAATATGCATATAATGTAGATACTATAGATAAGATAAAGTTGTTTGTGCTTGATGAATATTTGAGTGCATATATATACTGTATATATATATAAAAATTAGATGAACAAACATGTCTTTGTAGGAATCTATGACAATTTTTTTTTCTTCTATTACAAATACCCCACGGGTATCCAGGTAGTCTCTAACTACTTGGTTTCTTTCATTCCAGTCTCCAATCTAAACATATAGAAGGAGGCATTTCATCAGTTCAATTTCAAGGACAAATAAAGTGGCCATCAAATATTGAGACCTTGTGGTGATACCAATGTTGTTTCATATACACTTGGATATATTACCTGTACCTATAATGTTCAATTAGCATGTTCTTTTTTCTTATGGTTATGTCTAGAAGTTCTTAGAACTTATATTAAAATTAAGTCTATTCCAATCATTACAGATCAGTCAAGATGGCAGACTGGAAAAACAACTTTTGAAGGTGAATCAATATATTTAAATGAAAATGTATAATATAGGCTGGTGTTGTGCTATAACTATGCTGAGAAAGGCAGAAGGGGAGAAGGAGTGTGGCCTGGTGGTGGTTAATGTGGTGCATAACCATTATTTAGACACACACCCTAGGGAGCATCAGGGGCTACAAGGAGAAACCTGATCGGCAAAGTACTCATTTGCCCCTGACAATGATACCCACCACCTTTAGCTGGATTCTTAACTATTATGTGGTCTTTGACAGAACAATTTTGCTCCCCTTATTGTTCTTGCACTTAAGCCTGGGGCAGTGGTAAATTAGCCTTTTTTTTATAGAAACCTAATATCAAATTATATGTGAATGTTTATTAAAGGACCAGTAACATCAAAAGATTAAATAGATTTAAAGTAATAAAAATACAATGCAGTGTTGCCCTGCACTAGTAAAACTGCTGTGTTTGCTTCAGAAATACTACTATTGTTTATATAAACAAGCTGCTGTGTAGCAATGGGGGCAGCCATTCAAATGAGAAAAGGCTCAGGTTACACATCAGATATCAGATAAGCTCTGTAGAACATAATGGTGTTATCTGTTATCCACTATTTAATCTCGGCCATATAGCCTTTTTTAAATTTCCGCCATTGCTACTCAGCAGCTTGTTTATATGTACTATAGTAGTGTTTCTGAAGCAAACAGATCAGTTTTACCAGTGCAGGGCAACACTACATGATATTTTTATTACTTTAAGCAATGGATAATTATTGTTTATCTTTATCATTTCTCTGTTGGCCTCTTTTGAACAATGTCAAGGTTATAGCTTAACAAGCCATTTTGAAGCAAATATTCATATGTGGTCAATCCCCAAACAAATCTCAAAAGTGAGGCTTTTGGTTCCACACATGGACCATTGATACAATTTTATAAATATTTTTATTTTGACAGAATCTACAGATTTGGAAGTCCATCTACACAGTATCACAGACCAAACATCACCCAATGACCTGGTTGGTCTTTGTAAGCACAAGGACAAGAAGATTAGACATTTTGCCGCAAAGACTTTAACTAAAGTAATTCAAAAAGATATAACAGCATTTTATCAAAATTATGATATAAGAAGATTTGAAAAGGAAGCCAGAGACTTTATACAGAAAGAACATGCTTATCACACTGACTTGTACAGCAATTTCCAGAAACTGTATTTTTGGATCTCTGCAGCTATCTTTCTGAGAATATACAAATGCAAAGATCCAAGCCTGAAAGCTTACGTGAAAACTTTGTCATTGAAAAAGTATAAGAACAGCCAGAATAAATTTGACCAAATGTGCCAGAAAATATACTATAAACTTAGTGTTTCATTACACGCTAGGATAAAAAAGAATTGGCCAAACCAATCTGATGAAAATGAACTTAGTATAAAACAGCTGGACATTTGTATTTCTCTGATCGATCAACAAGCTTCTTCTACCAGTGCCCAAACGTATGATGTAAATAAAATCATGAAAAGCATAAGACACCTGCCTTGGGATCTAAAACATATTTTTTTCGGGATCATTACCGACAAGGTAACTGAAATCTGTATTATCGGAATGCATGGTGTATATATAGATTCTGATTCATTCAACAGATGAAAATGTGAATTTAACAAAATATATTTTAAGATATGAACGAATATAAATGTAAAATGAGTGATCAACTCCCCTTAAAGCACATATAAAAGGGGAAAAACAGGGGATAAATAGGTCACCCAAACATGTGTACATAAATTAAAGTATATTTTTAATGTAATATATGTGTTTCCAACATGCCCACAAAGTGTACACATACTTAGCTTCATACAGAAAAGCCTACACAAAGCTGCAGCACATATAGTGCAATCAAGTATTAAAGGAGAAGGAAAGCTATGGAGGCCTTTTATTGCCAATAGATTAGCTGCAATAGTGCAAGCTAGAATGCTATATTTATTCTGTAGAATGTTTTACCATACCTGAGTAAAAAGCTCTAGAAACTCTGTTTGTATAGGATAGGAGTTGCAGTATTAATTTGGTGTGACATCACTTCCTGTCTGAGTCTCTCCCTGCTCTGGGCTCAGATTACAGGGCAATGAGGTTTAAGCTGAAGGCAGGAAGTCTGATACAGAAGCCCATGTGTACACAATAGAAGGAAAGAAATGCTGTGTTTCTTTTGACAGAGGACTCAGAGCAGCACTACTTTGAGGGTTTACTGGTATATTTAGGTGGACCTTTAATTTTAACCTTTCCTTCTCCTTTAAACAAAAAGAATGAAAGCATGCACAAATGCAAAATACAGGCAACATAGTCTAAAAATGAATATAATTTTTTCTAAAGTGTAGAGCAGATACTCCCCCAAAAACTGTATTCTTTAAGGAATACTTTCGGCCCCTATCCAAGAGGCAAAGACATAAACTAAGCACTAGTCATAAGGGCAATCATGATTCAGTTCTGGATTTTTTATGCTTAAATTCCTATTCTTACTAGGGGTTTTCATACACACAGCATGTTCTCTGCCAACACATATCCTGTCTGGAGTTAAGAGTGACACACATTTGAATTTTCGCACCAAAATCTGCCATGCATGACGCATTGTATCCAACTTTTAATCCTTCTGCAATGAATGGTGAACTGGACTGTTTCTGTAATTCATTTCTATAATTACGAGCATAAGCACATCAATTAAAAGAAATAGAAATCGGTGGGGAGGGGGATTTAAATGCTATAGAGGAAAAAGACCTGGGCCCACCTTTTCCCGGGCCCCCCACAACCATGTGGTTTGCTTCCTCTATAGTTACGCCACTGGTAAAAGGATATTGACAAGATCCCAAAAAATATATCTGCAGCATTGAGCTGATTTTTTTTCACTAACCAAATGCAATAACTTGTAGGATCCTCTGATGCCTAAATCTCAGTGAACCTGGAATGCATGAACTTGCAGTAACATCTACATATACTGGCATTTTTATACTTGCATATTGATTATTTTAACTGTAAAAAATATTATTCTTTTTAGATTCTTAAGAAAAATTCTGTGGAATCGAGCAACATTTTCCAGGAAATATGCAATATGACTGGTAAAAAACACAGAGGAATTATTCTAGGTTTTATTGAACGTATCACTGAGTACATCCAGAAAAGCTTCACAGCAAGAGGTACTATGCTGATAATATGGTCTGTTTGCATGCATTATTCATGAATAGAAGTGTACCTCCCAAAATTCCTAATTTGAAAACTGAATATTTTGGTCCTGGTCTGCAGTCAGCCTACCCAAAATCCGAACTGGTAATATTTATTTTAAAAAAATCTCTTTTATTTGTACATTCTCCACGAGAACAGGAACAGTCATCTATTACACAATAAGGGGCAGATTTATCAAGGGTCGAAGTGAATTTGAGGGAATTTTCAAAGTAAAAAAATTCCAAATTCGAAGTCATTTTTTGGATACTTCGACCATCGAATAGGATACTACGACCTCAACTTCGAAGTAAAATAGTTTGAATATTCGACCATTGGATAATCTAAGTACTGTCTCTTTAAAAAAAACTTCGACTGGAATACTTCGCCAAATTAAAACTGCCGAAGTGCTGTGTTAGCCTATGGGGACCTTCTAGAACAGTTTTCTACGTTTTTTGAAGTCGAGGAGAAATGGATGAAATCCTTTGAATCGTTCAATTTGAAGTATTTCATGGTTCGATCAAACGATTTTAATTTGACCGCAAATCGGTTAAAAAACTTCGACTTCGATATTCGAAGTCGAAGTAAAGCCATTCGATGGTCGAATTTCAAAGTATTTATCACTTAGAAATTCGACCCTTGATAAATCTGTTATAGTAGCATCATGTTTTGAGATGACAGCATTAACATCATTATGGAATCTTAGTACGGGGAAATTAAAAGAAAAGGAGAAAAAACTACCGGTACATTTCCTGATGCTGTAGATATTTCAATATTTATTTGAATTGCAGTAGGTATTCCATGGGGACCATATTTCTATATGTTTATCCATCTGGTCAGTTAATAAAGTGGTTAGATACAACAGGTTCTGCTTTGTGTTTATTCTCTCTACTAGGGATGCACCGAATCCACTATTTTGGATTCGGCCGAACCCCTGAATCCTTCACTAACGATTCGGCCGAATACCGAACCGAATCCTAACCCTAATTTGCATATGTAAATTAAGGGTGGGAAGGGGAAAACCTTTTTTTACTTCCTTGTTTTGTGACAAATAGTCACTAGATTTCCCTCCCCGACCCTAATTTGCATATGCAAATTAGGATTCGGTTCGGCCCAGCAGAAGGATTCGGCCGAATCCGAATCCTGCTGAAAAAGGCCGAATCCTGGATTCGGTGCATCCCTACTCTCTACTATCTCATTTTTGTAACCATCATTTTGCCAAATTAATTCTGGCCACTGATAGTACAGCTTATTATTGGCATGTTTACATTTTTAGTTCGAAGAGCTAATAAGGCTAGATGGATATCATTTTGTATGGCTTTATCAAATATACTATTTGATTTACATATTACATATTATAATTCTATTGATTTCATTTAATCATAATAAGGCAATTAAAAAATAAATTGCATTTCTTTTGCAGAATCTCTGGACAGATGTTTGAGTTTTCTATTGACTATTTGGAAGATTGAGAACAAAAAGGATGATAAGCTAATGGCAATTATGATATATTTCTTGCCAAAACTTGTGTATCATCCCTTAAGTAAAGTCAGGGAGCTCATAGCCTCATTGATTTTCAGCGGAGATTGGAACAGGATTGACATTTGCCAGTTGGGAAGTACATGTATCCTAGTTGATGAAGAACTTGCTGAGAGATGCTTTCGAGAGAAAATATCAGAAGACTACCCTGATCTGATCATTAAACAACAAGTACAGACAGCTCAGAATGCCTTAGTATTTCAGGTGGAAACCAAAGAGGGAAGTTCCTTGTTATACATGTGTAAACAAAAATCATTAAATGATATTCTCCAAACAAATACAACAGATGACAGTTATGAAAGCTTCCAAAGAATGGCAAGTGTTATAGAAACATGCCAAGAAAACGAGTATATTGTGGGACTGCGTCAACTGAATTCAGGTGGCACACCTCCTTTTTATGTGGTTGAATATGGCGAGCCTTTGTTAGACTTTCTGCACAGGAAGGAAAACCAACTAACAATGTTAAAAGTGGCCGATATCCTCATTGACATTACCAGAGCAATCCATCAATGTCATAGCAAATCTCTTGTCCTCTGTGACATCACTCCTGCCAGCTTTGAAGTTTTTCACAGAACAGATGGATCAATTCAAATTAGACTTGCTCATTTTCAGCATGCAAACTTTGTTGGGGACGAAAAGTCTGTTGATAGTGCAGATGGTTATGAAGCATCTGAAAGTTTCCCCTACATTCAAGGTATTATCACATGCTCAAAAATATTTTTTAGGTCCAACAAAGATATACTGTATGTTTAAGAACTATATACGTACACATTAGAAAGCAAAAATAAATCTCAGTCACCTCTGCAATGCTAATTACCCACATTCGTCATTTCTTCATGGTGAAAATTCTTGACATAATTTTCCATACTATGATGGTATGGAGATAAATTTTCACTAGAAAATTTAGGACATTTCTCTCGCACTCCTTATACAACTGATGAACTGAGGCAAACTTTGTTGAAGTTAGACTAGGAGAAAATTTAAAAAAAAAATTTAAGTAAAGAAATATAGAGAGAAATTGTGATTTTTCTTTTTCTCCCATAAGGTGAAAGTACAGAAGCAGTAGCTGTTTACTTCAGTGCACCGGAAACACTTAAACATAAACAGTTTTCTCAATATTCAGACATGTGGATGACAGCTGCAACATTTTATTCAATTATTCTTTACGGCAAACGACCATTTGAAGAACTGGCACATCTCAGCACGTCCCAGTTTGTGAAAGAGGTACAAAATTATTTGCGTTATCATTTGCATAGAAATTAGGTGTATACAATATAAAATTACAGAACAGATGTATCAAAGGTTGGGAGAAAAATCTTCATTTATTTCGCATTCTATCATCAGAGAAAAAAAAAATATTGGATTCTCATTGTTCTCTTAAATTTTTTTTCTATGTTTAAAATATATTGAGTTGCCATTTGATTGACCCTTAGAATATCCTCTGGAGTAAAACATAATGCGATTTTGATTAGGTAAATAAGCAAGATTGCTAAAAATGGTTTTGATCATGCAGAAAAGCCATGAAAAGTAAAAAACATTTCAAAATGTCGTAAAAAATGTAATGATATGCCGTCATTTTCATATTAATCCTCAGATAATATCAAACCACAGAGTGGAAATACCAAATCTCTTTCCTCCAGATCTGTGGGACATATTGTCAGCTAATTTTATTTCCAATATCAGCGAACGGAAGTTAACAGAAACATTGCTGCAGGATCTGGAAAACTATAAGAGTAATTTGGGTATGTTGAATAACCATTAAATACACAGTTCTTGTTGAATATACATTTTTAAAAGCAAATATTGTTTATTAAAGAATGTGAAACTGGTACAGAGAGTCAAACACTTTAGGACTGGGCTTCACTCCCCCACCTCCAAAAGTCAACATTCGGGGGCACATTTACTAAGCTCGAGTGAAGGATTCGAACTGAAAAAACTTCGAATTTCGAGGTTTTTTTTGGGTACTTCGACCATCGAATAGGCTACTTAGGCCTTCGACTACGACTTCGACTTCGAATCGAACGATTCGAACTAAAAAGCGTTCGACTATTTGACCATTCCATAGTCGAAGTACTGTCTCTTTAAAAAAAACTTCGACTGCCAACTTCAGCACTTTAAACCTACCGAGCACCTTCCCCATAAGCTTTCTAAGCTTTTTTTGATCAAAGGAAAATAGTTCGATTGATGGATTAAAATCCTTCGATCTAAGTATTTGCGGTGATTACTTCGACTTCGATATTCGAAGTCGAAGGATTTTACTTCGATGGTCGAATAACGAGGGTTAATTAACCCTTGATATTCGACCCTTAGTAAATGTGCCTCTCAGGGTCAGATTTATCATGGGTCGAATTACTAGTTTATGGGATTTTCTAAAAACTCCCATCAACTCCCAACAACACAAAATTCGGAAAAAAACGTCCAATCGACATTAACAAAATCGAATCATAATAGAATTGAAAAACGGATGAATAGGATGGAGCTGCAAATTCAAATCAAATTCAATTTGAGGTTTTTTTTTTTCAAAAGTCCACTAAATGACTCCAAATTGATTATAGGAGGCCTCCCCATAGGCTAAAACACCAATTCATCAGGTTTTAGATAGCAAATAGTCAAATTTGAATTCTTAAAGGGACAGTACATGATACATTTTAAAATTCAAATTTCAATTTTTTTTTTAATTCAGATCAAATTTGGACTATTCCCTATCTGAATTACACTAACTCAAAAATCTAATTTAAAAATTCTAATTTTCAATTCATCCCTTGATAAATCTGCCCCACAGTGTCCATTCTAAGCACCATTACATTGGTCTGACATAGCTGTAGTTTAATAAAGGAATTTAACTTGTGGTTGGGAATTTCAAGGTCTCCAATCTTTGGGAGATTTCCTGTCACATTGGAAGGCAACATTGGGGTGAAAAAGTATAGTTATAGGGTCTATTATCCAAAATGATTAGGGCCTGGGGGTTTCTTAATATGGGATCTTTCTGTAATTTGGATCACCATACCTTAAATCTGCTAAATATCATTTATGCATTGAATGAACAAAATAGGATTGTTAGGACATCAATATGAATTCCTGCTGCTTAGTACTTTCTAGGTACTGTTTTATTATTACAGAGAAAAAGGAAATCATTTTTAAATATTAGAATTACTTATTTAAAATGGAGTCAATGGAAGATGGCCTTCCTGTAATTCACAGCTTTCTGGATAAGGGGGTGGTGATTGTTGTTAATGAACTGAGATACATGTGAATTATTTTGTCTCTGTAGATCACTTTGATAGGTTTCATATAAGATTTTGAATTCACATTTGTTACTGATATCACAAGATTTCACAAGATTGTTAGTGATATCATAAGATTTACAAAAAAGATGTATAAAGAATCTGACCAACTTTGATTGATAATACCAAATACAAAAAATATTAGTTAGTATTAGTTAGAGTGTTCCATAATTACAATTTATTTTACAGGACTATTTGGTAACTGAAAGGACCCAAAATACTGATTTGATATCTAGTGTGTCTAGTTATGAAGCCAAATATTGTTTTTTTTTTTCAGTTAAATCTGCCCCATGTTTATGTTATGTGTATTGTACAGGCAATACAATCAAATATTTATTTAAATTAATTGTATTTTCAGGAGACCAGCAAAAGAGGATGTATACAGCCAGATCTGTATGCTATTTGCTGAATCCAGAAGATATTAAGAGGGTAAGGTGCAGCCCTTGTAAAAGCATTCAATGGCATGACTTCTTGGCAACTTATTAGAATAACATAGATAAAGAGAAAGTTGTGCTTATTACTACGCTTTATCCTATAATATGCATGTAAATGTGGGTGTGACTATACAATTCAAAGAAAATAAACAAAAAGGAGAACATCTAATCATGGACTATAAAATGCAACAATGCAAAATCTGTGTATCGCTATTCAGCGCAGGCCCGTCCACATCAAGACTCGCCACACTTGTTCTTTGAATAAGCGGCTTTATTAAACTTGCATAAGTGATAACAGGCAGTGGGTAAGTGGTGCGAACTAACGCGTTTCGTGCCCTCTCTATTGGCACTTCATCAGAGTTCAAAAATGTGTCACGTGATAACCCATTATATAGGGTGTCTAGTGTTAAACACCTGTGTATATAAATTAGCATAAATCCATTCCCTTCAATTGCATCAAAACATCCCATTGGACACTTGTGAATCCTAGATTATAATACTAAATGAATTAATTCCAATAAATTACCATACAAGTAATAGGGAATAAAACAGTGGATAAAAAGTGAAGGCATAAAAACAATTATAAAATATACAAGTAAATTACTGTGAATCCATATATTCATATAGTGATATTTGTGAATAAACCCATTTTATACATTGTATTAGACCAATACACTATATTATCAATAATTTTATTTGCTCACATTACATATAAGTCAATTGATTTATTTGATAAAGACTATATATATATATAGAGTCTCAATTACATGAGTAAGATAATAAATATAGTGTAACCAATTAAAACCACTAGGCTATTAAATAGGTGTTAAAAAATGTATATATGTGCATATCACAGCATCGTTTTTCATTTATCATAAATAATAATTAATAGAATTAATGTAGCTGTGTCATGCATATATAACCATATAAATAACTCATTTCTGACACACGTAAAGCATAAATAGGTTTCAAATATTATTTAACAACGTTATTCCTTTATCTTATTGTATATAGGAAGGGACACTGAGGAATTATTATCTTACACATATTCTCTATAGGGCTCAAAAAACTAAGAAAAACTAAGAACACTGTCCATAGGGGTTGTGATTATTAACACTATCATTACTGCTTCTGATTATATCTATGTCCTGCCTGAATAGTACTTCCTTTATATATCCCTTTTATTCTATATAGGACTTAACATCACACTCTCTATTAAGTCCTTCTGGTGATACTGTTTCTAATAATAGTATCCACTTGATTTCCTTTTTGGACAGCAGTTTATCAATATCTCCTTTTCTTTTCCCCAAACTGACAGTTTCAATTGCCTGGAATGAAACAAAGTATTCATTAGCATTATGTTCACTGACTACATGGGCAGCTATTGCTGAAGTTAAATCATTCCTATTTATACATGCTATATGTTCTAATACTCTGTCTTTCATTCTTCTAGTCGTTTTCCCCACGTATTGTTTTCCACAACGACACGTGGCCAAATATATGACATTTTCAGTGCGACAAGTGACATACATATTATTATTATAAATTTTGTTTGTATTAGTACTCCGTATATCCTTCGAAGGTTTAATAAACCTACAACATTTGCAGATATTTGCTCCACACTTAAATGTGTTTGCTTTCGTTTCTGGTAACATGCTTGGTGACAGTTTATCCCTTAGATTCGATCCTCGCCTATAAACAAACTGTGGTCTACTCATATCCAGCTTTGCCAATATCGGATCTAGTCCCAAAATTTTCCAGTGTTTGTTAATAATGCGTTGTATGTCACTCGCTTCAGAGCTATATTGGGTAATAAATTTAAATTTCTTCAACTTGTCATTATTCTCTCGTTTCTTACACTTCTGTTTGTCTCCTTGCTTAGCAAGTAATTCTGATCTATCACTCAAGACTGCTTTTTCATATGCTATTTTTATCTCCCCAGTAGTATAGCCCCTCTGTATCAGTCTATCCCACAGTTCCATTGCTCTCGATTGGAATGCATCCCATGTGGAACAATTACGTCGTAGTCTCAAAAACTGTCCAATCGGTAAGCTACGTAAAAGGGGTTCTGGATGGCTACTTTGTCTTAATAAAAGTGAATTCCGACTTATTGATTTCCTATACACATCAGTGTGCACTACATTGTGGTCATGCACAAACCGTATGTCTAGGAAATCAACAGTCTTCCTGTCACTTCTGTATGTGAACACAATATTCTTATCGTTAGTGTTACATTGTTTGACAAACTGATCTAACTGTAACTCACTGCCTTTCCATACAAGTATCAAATCATCAATATAGCGATAATACCTTCTCACATTAGGAAACAAATATGTATATGGAACTTCTCTAGCCAGCCCATGAACAGATTTGCATATGAGGGTGCAAACCGCGCCCCCATCGCTGTCCCACATTTCTGTAAATAGTATGTCCCACTGAACATAAAATAATTATGATTCAATAGGTATTCAACTGAATCTAGTATGAACTGATTCTGTTCCTGGCTGTATAATTGGCTCTGTTTCAGCCAATAGTGTAACGCTCGCAAACCATCCGTATGTCTGATCGAAGAATATAGTGCTGTGACATCCATTGTTACCCATAAATAATCGTGATCCCATTCAATATTACTTATCTTATTAATGGCATCGCCACTGTCCCTGAGGTATGAGGGTAATTGAACGACAATCGGTTGTATTAATTTATCAATATACTCACTTAAACCCTCATTGAGGGATCCTATACCGGCCACTATGGGCCTGCCCTTAGGTTTTTCAGGGTCTTTATGAACTTTTGGAAAAGTATGAAAAATGGGTGTCCTCGGATATTCAACCCATATGTATTCAACCTCATTGTCATTCAGTATCCCCATACCTTTCCCATATTGGATCAGGGTACGCAGTTTATTTTGAAAATTCTTAGTGGGATCTGCCTCTAATTTTATATAGCTGTTACTGTCATTCAATTGTTGTAAAATATCAATTACATAATATTCACGATCTAATACAACAATGGAGCCCCCCTTATCAGAATTCCTTATCACTATGTCTTGATTATTGGTGAGAGATCTCAGGGCCTGTTGTTCAGACTTAGTCAAATTATTTTGTTTCTGTTTAACTGTTTTGGCTTCCAGATTAGCCGAAAGCTGTCTCAAGTCTTTTACAACTAGGTCATAAAATCTCTCAACGAAGAGGCCCCTATGTCCTAGTGGGTTAAAGTGTGACTTTGTTTTCAAATTCGTATGGATCACTGCTCTGCTGCTATCTGCAACGTCTCGGGACAGTGTTGTAATTTGATCATCATCTGTCTGTAGACTGTCTATCGCCTCCAAAACATCCTGTGTGAGATAATTCTGTGTGTCTATATCCCCCAATACTTGATTTTGATTTTGACAGTTATATTTAGGACTAAAAAATCTCTTAAGGGCTAGTAATCTGGTAAACAATAAGAAAAAGGAATAACGTTGTTAAATAATATTTGAAACCTATTTATGCTTTACGTGTGTCAGAAATGAGTAATTTATATGGTTATATATGCATGACACAGCTACATTAATTCTATTAATTATTATTTATGATAAATGAAAAACGATGCTGTGATATGCACATATATACATTTTTTAACACCTATTTAATAGCCTAGTGGTTTTAATTGGTTACACTATATTTATTATCTTACTCATGTAATTGAGACTCTATATATATATAGTCTTTATCAAATAAATCAATTGACTTATATGTAATGTGAGCAAATAAAATTATTGATAATATAGTGTATTGGTCTAATACAATGTATAAAATGGTTTATTCACAAATATCACTATATGAATATATGGATTCACAGTAATTTACTTGTATATTTTATAATTGTTTTTATGCCTTCACTTTTTATCCACTGTTTTATTCCCTATAATTTGTATGGTAATTTATTGGAATTAATTCATTTAGTATTATAATCTAGGATTCACAAGTGTCCAATGGGATGTTTTGATGCAATTGAAGGGAATGGATTTATGCTAATTTATATACACAGGTGTTTAACACTAGACACCCTATATAATGGGTTATCACGTGACACATTTTTGAACTCTGATGAAGTGCCAATAGAGAGGGCACGAAACGCGTTAGTTCGCACCACTTACCCACTGCCTGTTATCACTTATGCAAGTTTAATAAAGCCGCTTATTCAAAGAACAAGTGTGGCGAGTCTTGATGTGGACGGGCCAGCGCTGAATAGCGATACACAGATTTTGCATTGTAGATGCCGGCTTGGAGTTGCCGGAGTATCGCGAGAGCTGCGGCCGAGACGCCACAAGGAAGGGTGAGCTCCGTTTCAATTTTTCACAACCCGTGTTTCTCCTATAAAATGCAACAATATACTTCTTCCACCTAAAAAGGAATATTTCTTCATACAATATATTGTAGCATCTAAGCTGTATGTCAGCAAATCTTACCCTTACAGTAATATGATAAAAAAATTGAGCTTCTACATCAAAGAAAATGTATAGTCAAATACAAGAGTCCTCTGCACTCAACCCATTATCAATATATTTAAGACAGCGACATTTTGTGCATACTGCTACTAAAAAATGCCTTACCCTTTAAACAAAACAGGGATTGTTTGTCCATATATTGCAATATATTTAAGCTGGCCAACTACGTCAAAGTCATCCCATATCTGGCCAGTCCTATGCTCAATTTTATCTGATTCATTAAGAATTCTATTGCTTCATTATACATTTTACAAAGGGACTAGGTATTACCTGCAACTTAACTTGCTGCTTTCAAAGTAAACCTCCATACTTGGCTGCCCTTTTATTAGACACCAGTGGGATCACCTGACTATAGCTGGTGTCAGGTGATCCCACTGGTGTCTAATAAAAGGGCAGCCAAGTATGGAGGTTTACTTTGAAAGCAGCAAGTTAAGTTGCAGGTAATACCTAGTCCCTTTGTAAAATGTATAATGAAGCAATAGAATTCTTAATGAATCAGATAAAATTGAGCATAGGACTGGCCAGATATGGGATGACTTTGACGTAGTTGGCCAGCTTAAATATATTGCAATATATGGACAAACAATCCCTGTTTTGTTTAAAGGGTAAGGCATTTTTTAGTAGCAGTATGCACAAAATGTCGCTGTCTTAAATATATTGATAATGGGTTGAGTGCAGAGGACTCTTGTATTTGACTATATGTATTTTGTGGTCACAGCCTCATTGCACCCCCGCCTAATGGTTTTAAAAAATAGTGGTGAGCACAACTTTCCCTTGTTTATCAAAGAAAATGTGTTTACATATACAGGATAAAGATAAATAACTTCCTAGGCAAAATTAACATATTTAATTTTTTGATATTATGGATCTTGTTGACAAGGTCCAGGATGGATGTTTGCATTTTGAGAAACCTGGAAGGATACAGATACGCTTCGTTTTCCGAAGTCGCCTGAAGTTTCCTCATGAGGCAACTTTGGACGACTTTGGAAAATCGAAGCGCTCCGCCGGTGATTTATAGCTGGCGATTGTAGCCGGTGGGAAGGCAGGAAAGGCAGTTCTGGGAGATTAGTAGCCCGAAGAAGAGGAGATTTGTCACTGGGTGGCTAATCTCCCCGAATTGCAGCGTGTCTCTGCCCTTAGATTTGCCATTTCAGGTGGTCTCATCATCAACTCCCTGTTATACTGGCCAAGTAGGAAGTTCCTATATCATCATCGAAATTATTAGTTCCCAAACTGTTGGACTGGCCTCTTCTAAGATAACTGTTGGAGCAGGGGCAGTGGTAAATTAGCCTGAAAGTTAGGGTGACAACTGGGGAAAATGACCCAAGTATAAGGTCAGTTATGGTAATATTTAGGGTTCATCTTTATTTACTGTTCTAGATATTTTTGGAATTATGACAGCATGAGTGATTCACCTATATTTTCCTATGTCTGTGCTGATTTCATAAGCTACGGTGTGCACTGAGTCCCTGAGTAGAGATGTCGCGAACTGTTCGCCGGCGAACTTGTTCGCGCGAACATCGGGTGTTCGCGCTCGCCGGAAGTTCGCGAATGTCGCGCGACGTTCGCCATTTTGGGTTCGCCATTGTTGGCGCTTTTTTTTGCCCTCTCACCCCAGACCAGCAGGTACATGGCAGCCAATCAGGAAGCTCTCCCCTGGACCACTCCCCTTCCCTATAAAAACCGAAGCCCTGCTGCGTTTTTTCACTCTGCCTGTGTGTGCTGAAGAGATAGTGTAGGGAGAGAGCTGCTGCCTGTTAGTGATTTCAGGGACAGTTGAAAGTTTGCTGGCTAGTAATCGTTTTGATACTGCTCTGTTATTGGAGGGACAGAAGTCTGCAGGGTTTGAGGGACATTTAAGCTTAGGTAGCTTTGCTGGCTAGTAATCTACCTTCTACTGCAGTGCTCTGTATGTAGCTGCAGTGGGCAGCTGTCCTGCTTCTGATCTCATCTGCTGACTGCTGCAATAACAGTAGTCCTTGTAAGGACTGCTTTTATTTATTTTTTTGTTGTTTTACTACTACTACTACTACTACTATAAGAGCCCAGTGCTATTAGTCTAGCAGTGTTGGGGAGTGGGACTGGTGTGCTAATCTGCTGCTCCTAGTAGTTCAGCAGCACCAACTTTAATTTTTTTTTTTTAATATTCATTTTTTTTTTATTTTACTTTTTTTTATTTTACTACCGCTGTAGTAGTGTATAAGTTGACCTTTTAGGCATTATTTGCCCTGTAGGCTTTATTTGCACACTGTTTTCTTCAACCCGCCATCTAGCTGTGTGACCTTGTTCACATTCTGTCTAAATATCCATAATATTACCGTCTCCAGAAAAAACACCGGAGTGACTTTTTTTCAAGCAGCCATAATATATTTTACGTAATCCGTATCCACCGCTGTAGTAGTGTATACGTTGACCTTGTAGGCATTATTTGCACACTGTTTTCTTCAACCCGCCATCTAGCTGTGTGACCTTGTTCACATTCTGTCTAAATATCCATAATATTACCGTCTCCAGAAAAACACCGGAGTGACTTTTTTCAAGCAGCCATAATATATTTTACGTAATCCGTATCCACCGCTGTAGTAGTGTATACGTTGACCTTGTAGGCATTATTTGCACACTGTTTTCTTCAACCCGCCATCTAGCTGTGTGAGCTTGTTCACATTTTGTCTAAATATCCATAATATTACCGTCTCCAGAAAAACACCGGAGTGACTTTTTTCAAGCAGCCATAATATATTTTACGTAATCCGTATCCACCGCTGTAGTAGTGTATACGTTGACCTTGTAGGCATTATTTGCACACTGTTTTCTTCAACCCGCCATCTAGCTGTGTGAGCTTGTTCACATTTTGTCTAAATATTGATAATATTATCGTCTCTAGAAAAACCACTTGAGTTACTTTTTTCAAGCAGCATTCATATATTTTACGTAATCCGTATCCACCGCTGTAGTAGTGTATACGTTGACCTTGTAGGCATTATTTGCACACTGTTTTCTTCAACCGCCATCTAGCTGTGTGTATTATCGTTTCCAGAAAAACCAACTGAGTTTTTGTTGTTGTTGTTGTTTTTTTAAAAATAATGCCAGGCAAAGGCAGGCCGCCACGCAGAGGCCGTGCTAGGGCCGTGCTGCTATGCAATCCTGTGGCCCTAGCAAATTGCCCAGTTTTAAAAAGCCAATGACCCTGAACTCCCAAAATGCTGAAGAGGTAGTTGACTGGCTTACACAGCACACCCATCCTCTACCGTTTCTAACTTTACCACAACATCCTCCTCATCCTCCACTGCTATGGCCACCCCACGTAACACTTCCTCCACCACCGGTGCCCCTTCTTCACTGGGGTCAGAGGAGTTATTTTCCCATGAGTTCTTGAACTGAGTAATGCGCAACCATTATTGCCAGAAGAAGATGAAGGAGATGAGGACCTTACACCAGATTTAATTCTGGCAGAGAACACGATAGAGATGGACATAATGAGTGATGAGGAGGAGGTCCCCGCTGCTGCTTCCTTCTGTGATGTGTCAGAAGAAATTGATGCATCTGAGGAGAATGATGATGAGGAGATTGATGTTTTGTGGGTGCCTAGTAGAAGAGAGCAAGAGGAGGGTAGTTCAGATGGAGAGACGGAGAGTCAGAGAGGCAGTAGGAGAATAAGACTTAGAAGAAGCAGGGAGGACAGCCCGCAGGGATCAGTAGGGCAACAACATGTATCGGCACTGTGTTCAGCCGGCCAACGCACCCGCCATTGCCGCCAATACCGCCAACTCCGCCAACTTCTACTGTTACCGCCAGATCGCACACTTCCAAAAAGTCAGCAGTGTGGGATTTTTTTAATGTGTGTGCCTCTGACAAAAGCATTGTAATTTGCAATGAGTGCAGTCAGAAACTGAGCCTTGGTAAGCCCAACAGCCACATAGGTACAACTTCTATGCGAAGGCACATGAGCGGCAAGCACAAAGCACTTTGGGAGCAACACCTCAAAGGCAACAGGCAAACTAAAAGCCACACTCCTTCTGGTCCAGCATCTTACTGCTCTACCTCTGCTCTCCTTGACCCGTCTGAACCACCCTCCACTCCGCCTTCCACCTTGACCAACTGTTCCATTCCCAGTCATCTGCCACCAGCCAAGTTTCTGCGAAGGCCATGTTTTGAGCGTAAGAAGCCAATGTCTGACTGTCACCCCCTTGCCCGGCGTCTGACAGCTGGCTTGTCTGCACTCTTAGCCCGCCAGCTTTTACCATACCAGCTGGTGGACTCTGAGGCCTTCCGCAAATTTGTAGCAATTGGGACACCGCAGTGGAAGGTACCAGCCGCAATTTTTTTTCTAAAAAGGGAATACCACACCTGTACCAACATGTGCAGAGCCAAGTTACCGCATCTCTGTCACTTAGTGTTGGGCCAAAGGTCCATATGACTACTGACGCATGGTCCTCCAAGCATGGTCAGGGCAGGTATGTCACCTACACTGCCCACTGGGTGAACTTGGTAATGGCTGGGAAGCAGGGAATGGGTAGCTCAACAACAACAGTGGAGTTGGTGTCACCGCCACGGATTGCACGCGGTTCTGCCACCACCTCTACTCCTCCATCGCTCTCTACCTCGTCTTCTTCTTCTTCTTACTCTGCTGCTGGGTCCTCCTTCTCCTCCTCCACACCTGTGCACCCCCAGCTCCCCCTAGGCTATTCGACGTGCCAGGTACGCCGTTGTCACGCTGTCTTGGGGATGACGTGCCTGGAAAGCAAAAACCATACCGGATCTGTACTCCTGTCATCTCTGCAGTCACAGGCCGATCGGTGGCTGACCCCACACCAACTGCAGATCGGAAAAGTGGTGTGTGACAATGGAAGCAATCTGTTGGCAGCGTTGAGACTAGGCAATTTAACACATGTGCCCTGCATGGCACATGTGTTAAATTTAATAGTCCAACGTTTTGTCTCCAAGTACCCAGGATTCCAGGACGTTCTCACCCAGTCCAGAAAGGTGTCGGCCCATTTCAGACGTTCCTACACAGCCATGGCACGCCTTGCTGACATTCAGCAGCGCTACAACATGCCAGTCAGGCGTTTGATTTCTGACAGCCAGACTCGCTGGAATTCAACGCTCCTTATGTTGGAACGTCTGCTGCAACAACAAAGGGCCGTCAACGAGTACCTTTTTGAACTGGTGGTAGGACTGGATCTGCACAGCTGGGGATTTTTTCCCCCGTTACTGGGTGCTTATGCGCGATGCCTGCAGGCTCATGCGACCTTTTGAAGAGGTGACAAATATGGTCAGTCGCACCGAAGGCACCATCAGCGACCTAATACCCTTCGCTTTCTTCCTGGAAGCGTGCCGTGCGACGAGTGACAGATGAGGCTGTAGACCAGCGTGACGAGGAGCTGGAAGCGCACGATTTCTGGTCGGAATCACCAGAACGAACCCAGGCACCTGCTGCAACGCAGGGAGAGGTGCCAGAAGTGGAGTCAGAGGAGGAAGGTGGCTTTGTGGAGGAGGAGGAGGAGGACCAACAGGAGCAGGCTTCCCAGGGGCTAGTGGTGACCTTTTGGGGACCCCTGGTCTTGTACGTGGCTGGGGGGAGGAGACCGTGGATGATGCAGTCCTTGATAATGAGGAAGCGGAGATGGATAGCTCTGCATCCAACCTTGTGAGAATGGGTCTTTCATGCTGTCATGCCTGTTGAAGGACCCCCGTATCAAGAGGCTTAAGGAGAAGGACCTGTACTGGGTCGCAACGCTACTAGACCCTCGGTACAAGCATAAAGTGGCAGAAATGTTACCAACATACCACAAGTCCGAAAAGATGCGGCATTTACAAACCAGCCTGCAAAACATGTTGTACAATGCTTTTAAGGGTGATGTCACTTCAGGAACTCATCAACATTCCAGGGGCAGAGGTGCCAGTAATCCTGCCACGAGCACACCTGCAAGGACAAAGCCCTTTGGCCAGTCTGTAACGTCAGACATGCAAATGTTTTCTGTCCAAGGCAGCGCCACAACCCTTCTGGATCCACCCTCAAAGAACGCCTCGACCGGCAGGTAGCGGACTACCTGGCATTAACTGCAGATATCGACACTCTGAGGAGCGATGAACCCCTGACTACTGGGTGCGCAGGCTTGATCTGTGGCCAGAGCTGTCACAATTTGCCATGAACCTCTTGTCTTGCCCAGCCTCAAGTGTGCTCTCAGAAAGGACCTTCAGTGCAGCAGGAGGGATTGTAACTGAGAAGAGAACTCGCCTAGGTCACAAAAGTGTCGATTACCTGACCTTTATTAAAATGAATGAGGGGTGGATCTCGGAGGGTTACTGCACGCCGGAAGACTTGTTCTGACTTCTATGCAGCTGTCCTTCTCTTCAAGCCTCATGACTCCACACACAGCTGTCCTTTAGCGTCCTCCTCCTCCCTCCGCCACCGTTACAAACTAGGGTGCAAACCCTACTGGTTTAATTTTTTCTGGCCTCTGTGCTTCAGTGGCTGCAACCAAAAAAACTGGGCAAACAATGTCTACAAGGTCAACGTATGGCAAAAAATGACTATTTTCAGCATTTATATGGCATATTTTTTCTGGCAACTGTGCTTCAGTGGCTGCGTCCAAAAAAACGCATATTTTCTGCATTTATATGGCATAATTTTTCTGGCCTCTGTGCTTCAGTGGCTGCAACCAAAAAAATGCATATTTCAGCATTTATATGGCATAATTTTTCTGGCCTCTGTGCTTCAGTGGCTGCAACCAAAAAAATTTATATTTTCAGCATTTATATGGCATAATTTTTCTGGAAACTGTGCTTCAGTGGCTGCGACCAAAAAAATGCATATTTTCAGCATTTATATGGCATAATTTTTCTGGCCTCTGTGCTTCAGTGGCTGCAACCAAAAAATTTATATTTTCAGCATTTATATGGCATAATTTTTCTGGCAACTGTGCTTCAGTGGCTGCGACCAAAAAATGCATATTTTCTGCATTTATATGGCATAATTTTTCTGGCCTCTGTGCTTCAGTGGCTGCAACCAAAAAAATTTATATTTTCAGCATTTATATGGCATAATTTTTCTGGCCTCTGTGCTTCAGTGGCTGCAACCAAAAAAATGCATATTTTCAGCATTTATATGGCAAAATTTTTCTGGCAACTGTGCTTCAGTGGCTGCGACCAAAAAATGACTATTTTCAGCATTTATATGGCATATTTTTCTGGCCTCTGTGCTTCAGTGGCTGCGGCCAAAAAAACTGGGCAAACAATGCCTACAAGGTCAACGACGTTGACCTTGTAGGCATTGTTTGCCCAGTTTTTTTGGCCGCAGCCACTGAAGCACAGAGGCCAGAAAAAATATGCCATATAAATGCTGAAAATAGTCATTTTTTGCCATACGTTGACTCAACGTATATGGCAAAAAATGACTATTTTCAGCATTTATATGGCATATTTTTTCTGGCAACTGTGCTTCAGTGGCTGCGACCAAAAAAACTGGGCAAACAATGCCTACAAGGTCAACGTATGGCAAAAAATGACTATTTTCAGCATTTATATGGCATATTTTTTCTGGCAACTGTGCTTCAGTGGCTGCAACCAAAAAAACTGGGCAAACAATGTCTACAAGGTCAACGTATGGCGAAAAATTACTATTTTCAGCATTTATATGGCATATTTTTTCTGGCAACTGTGCTTCAGTGGCTGCGTCCAAAAAAACTGGGCAAACAATGCCTACAAGGTCAACGTATGGCAGTTGTTTAAAGAGAACAGTAGATTACTAGCCAGCAAAGCTACCTAAGCTAAAATGTCCCTCAAATCCCTGCAGACTTCTGTCCCTCCAATACAGAGCAGTATCAAGCAGATTACTAGCCAGCAAACTTACTATCATCTGTCCCTGAAATCACTAACAGCTCTCCCCCTACACTATCTCTTCCAAGCACACACAGGCAGATTTTTCAGATACATTTTTGCCCTTGATCCCCCTCTGGCATGCCACTGTCCAGGTCGTTGCACCCTTTAAACAACTTTAAAATCATTTTTCTGGCCAGAAATGTCTTTTCTAGATGTTAAAGTTCGCCTTCCCATTGAAGTCTATGGGGTTCGCGAACCGTTCGCGAACCGCTCGCATTTTTGCGCAAGTTCGCGAATATGTTCGCGAACTTTTTTTCCGACGTTCGCTACATCCCTATCCCTGAGCAAAGGTTAGACCTTCAATGGGTTTTGCAAGAGTTTACACCTAGAAATCTCTGATAATGACCTATGTCATCACCAGATTACTGATTGCCCAAGAATTAGCAAATTACAATAAACATTTACGTTGTTTTGGTGAACATTTGTCCTACACACCCATTGAACTGAGAACACTAACAGCATATAATCAACCTCAAAGAGAAAGAGAAAATTTGCCAGCGCTCGGTTTGCCTATAAAAAATAATTACAAAAAATTAGCTGTTAGTACCACAGTTTGGCCACAATATGTAAGCTCACGTGCCACGTCAACAGGATTTGTGGAAAGGCCACCTAGGCCCGGGCCTAGGGTGGCAGGATTTTAAGGGGGCGGCATGCTGCTCAACCACACATACATTGGTTCAAAAACACTGGGGATGCGCTGGAGATACAATAATTTTTTAGATTTCCCACGCATCCCCATTGCTCCGGTCCAGATGATGAAAATTTGCACGAATAAAGGGGAGGGGACAGGGGCGACGAACGGCAGTGGGCCTAGGGGCACCCACTATGTAAATCCGGCCCTGCACGTCAAGGCCCCTTGTTGTATGCAAGTCCTACACTGTGAGCATTATAAGTTTGTAGTGCATTTAAAATCAAGTCCCCCAGCGTCCAATGTGACTGAGTCGTAAGACCATTGTGCACTTACCCTTAGCTCAGGAGCTCTAGTGGGAAAGCTGGGAGCATTTAAGCCCCAGCCAACAAACATACACCTGTGAATAATTTCCTTCCTACACTATTAGCATTTTTACTTTGTAGTGCATTTAAAATCAAGTCCCCCAGTAAACATGTGATTGAGTAATAAGATCATGGTGCACTTACCATTAACTCAGGGGCTATAGTGAAATAGCAAAGAGCTTTTTAGCACCAAGCCAATTAACATACATCTATAAGTGATTCTATGTTTTAAAGGCTAAATGGCTGCCAGGCAATAATTTGCTACAATTTGTATACGAAACGCAGAAATAAATCATCAGCGCTCAGTCTAACTCACGATGTGGCGTTGACCAGCTGCCGTAGTCTACCGCAGCTGGTCAACGCCACAGCGTGAGTTAGACTGAGCGCTGATAATTTCTGTGTTTCATATAATCAACCTCAGTAGAGTTCCTCAAAACTTATAGTAGTAGATAACAGGGCTCCATCCTTCTCTCAGTATAAGATAATACTGGTATGTACAGTAACTGTTTTTACCATTCCCAGCAAACAGAAGAATATGTGTCCTTTCTTTTGCTTTATTACTTACTGAATGTTTTTTTCTACACAATTATAGGGTTTCCTGGATGAAAAAGGTAACATCATCCTTCTTTTCTACCCATATATCAGAAGAACAAAACAAGGGTTTCACTTTGGAATAGTATACATGTGTTCTAAATCAACAATACTGAGACATTGAACTTCTGGAATCTAGAATCAGAATCTAGTTGCTCATATTTTAGAGTGGAGAGGAAGCTTATGAAATATCACTCACAAACACAATTAGAAAGTTGTAGAGTGATATAATATTAGGATATTAATCCATGAGGCATTTTAATACTAAGCAAGCCTGATCATTTACTCATACTTTACTCATACTCCTAAAGAGTTACATTTTCTTTCTTTCTGCTTTACAGGTAATTTCATTCAAGAAGATATAAAAGAACCAAAGCAGCTCAATTACAGGGATGAATTTAAAAAACGGGTAAATTACTTTTAGCACATTTAGAAAATATACATTTATGAGAACAGTTTTCAAAGCCATGGAAAGCTCGTTGTAATCTGGTAACCATTGATAACCATCTATAGATACTGTGTATATTCGATATAACAGGACCCCATCCAACTGGCAAGCAAAGCAGCAATGGCAAATACTGTATGTGTGCATTTCTCTTTTTATACTGCTCATTAAAAAGAACGCTTGTCATTTTCTCTTTCTCTATTATTTACTGGTCTTTTGTTTCAATTCTTTAGAGTTTCATGGATGATAAAGGTATGGATTCTTTTTTTTAATCAACTTATTATTAAGCTATTTTTTCAACTGCTTGTTTAGATTGTTACTCAGACAATCAACACTTGTGAGTGTCACAGAGATCTGACAAATTGCTGAAGTTGGTCCATTAATTATTGTTGCAACCACAGATGAGTCAAACCTGTTCCAGAAGGGTCATATTGTGGGATATCTAGAGAGAAATCAAGGGTGCCTACTTCTTTAAAAAAACAGCAAATTCTTCTCATACTCATTTAGTTTCCTTTCTTCCCACTTTACAGATCTCTATAGCCAGGAAGAAGTTAAAGAAGCAGTGCAGGTCATGTACAGGGATCAATTTAAAACACGGGTAAATATTTTTAGAAAAGTTATTTTAAATATGTTATACAAAATGTCCAAATGCACTGAAAAATTTTCATTCTGGTATATCCATAAGCAAAGTATTTGTTGGATTTTTGTATGTATATTTAGCATTTCAAACGGAGAAAGGTTTACTTTAAAAAAATGAGACTCAAGGGTTTTCTATAGGCTATTATGAGACAAATTTTAAAACTCTCTTGCAAAACGAACTATTCATTATGTGGGATAATAATTTATGAAAGTAAGTATATTAAAATGTATGCATAATTAACTGGAATTTAATAACTTGTGTTGAACATTATGATAATTCTAAATATATTTTAAACATAATGTATACAAATAAAGACTCAACCAAGTCACAATGGCAGGGTTAAAAAGTGTATTCCCAGGAAGTAGAAAACCACATGACTACTAGGAATTGTGCATGCAGGAATATGCAAGTGAAAAAAGGTGTTGCAAGTGTTTTAAAAGTGTTTTTTAAAGAATGTTTGCCACCACTTACTACATAGTACTGTGCATTAATTTCAGAAAGAAAGAAATTATTTAATGACAACTTTTGAAATAATGTACAGGTATGAAGAAACACATTTATAAACTGGGTATTTAAATTAATAACAATTAAAGCTTTAGCTACAAATGTAAATAAAGTATTTTGGTCTCTTTGACATTGAAGGGTTGATTTATCAAGTGTCAATAAAGATTGCCAAGCTGTAACCATAACTAACAATTGGTAAATTTTACCAAAACTTTTAGGAATGTATTTTAATGCTAGAATAGTTTGTTATACCAATCATGAGGTTTAAAGAGCTGCGGCTGCGTAGTGCTGAGCACTAACACCCAATAAAGCAAACGCATTCTGCTGAGTTGACACAAATATCAGCTTTACTAAATACCATCTTTATACACAGGGAAAAAGTCGAACATTTCATAAATGGGGGTGGGTGGGAATATTGAACATCTGATAAATCAGACAATAAGTTTTCTTATTTATCTGCTATCAAAGAAGCCTGTTCTCTTGACTGTAAACTATTTTACAGAATAACCGTCTTCACGAGAATGTTTCAATGAGAATGAGCAAACGCACCAGGATCAAGCTGAAAAGAATAAATCATAAAAACATTTTGGGAGTAGAGAAGATTTTGAATCATTATTATACAACTTATCTGGTTAGTCCAGTTATTGTAATTAAATAAATAATAATATAACATTGCATGATTTATGTGTCCAGGAAACATTGACCTTGACAAAACGTATTTTACTGTCTCATTTTTTTCCCACTATTTGTGATTCGGCCAAATTCCCGAATCCTTCGTGAAAGATTTGGCCGAATACCGAACTGAATCCGAACTGTAATTTGCATATGCAAATTAGGGGTAGGAAAGGAAAAAGTGGGAAAAATTCTTCATTTGTGACGAAACGTCACGTGATTTCCCTACCTGCCCCTAATTTACATATGCAAATTAGGATTCGGATTCTGTTCGGCCTGACACAAGGATTCCTGGATATATATAAAATATATGGTAATTAAATTCACTTTTGGTTACCCTTATGAATGTGATCTGATCAGCAGCTTTCCTGGCTGGGCTTTAATACCATGTGAATGAGCACTTGCCTATATGTATTCCATGACAATATTACATATCTTAGCCCTCCACTAGCATTTGTACTGTTTTGGCATGAAATGTGGTAGGGTTGTGCATTTTACAGAAGTACAGTTTATGTGTATCCACTTCCATTGCACTTCATATGTTGATCAGAAACTCTGCACTACATTTCTGAACCCCCAACAAAAGAAAAGCCATGATGTAGTTGGGATCTGATCAGCACCTACTACTTGCTTGTGCTTCTTAGCCCCACCCCAATTCCTTTCCATGAATTCTTAAGTACAAAATCCGTGAAAACCCAAGTTTGAAAAAAAGGCCTCTAAAAGTTGCTTAGCTCCTGTAGAAGTTGCATCTTCAAAATATCAAGCTATTTTTCTACTTTCAAGTTTTCAACTGTTTCAAATAAGAAATAGACTAGTAAATTCTATAGGGCATATTTATTTACATTCAAAGTTTTAATTGCTATTCAAGGTTTTTTTGTGGCACAACTAACAAATTCAAATTTGGGTTCAGTAACTCTACTGTTTGAGTTTAATCAAGTACAGGAAACTCTACCTCTAACTTTATAAAAAATATTGCCATCTGAAAGCTGGTGAGATTATGTAGATGACAATGGGAGTTCTATTATTAAAAATTCAAGCTATTTCAAGTTTTCAAGTCATGAAAGTAGGTGAAACGATGGTATTTCACTTCAAGTTGTATTTTCAAGTGTCACAGTTTTTTAAGGTCACTGTGTAGTTGTCTTAAAGGGGACCCGTCACCCAAAAAAATTATTCAAAATCCTATTTTATCACATTAGTCAAGCAAAATGAACTTTAATTACACTATATAAATTATTTGAATCTTGCTTCCTTTAGTCTGGGAATTCATAATTATAGCAAGCAGGCAGCTGCCATTTTGTGGGCACTGTTATTAAGACAAGCCTTGTATCATCTCAGAATCTTGTTTGTGCACCAGAATGGGGGACCCGATGTCCATCCCCATGCACTGGCTACACAATTAAATGGTGAAGAGAACGGGGGAATGTGTGGAGAGCAGTGACATCTAGGAAGTGCTGAATGGAAAGTGAAAGTAATTGTCTGCCCCGCCTCTATGCCCATGGCATAGAGGAGTGGCAGACAATATTTGATTGACAGCTGAGATTTTTAAATGAGCTTACAACAGCTATGAATGCTTTAATAAAAAATAGAAATTGGATTTCATGTTTAATTTGAAAAGGACTTTTATTATACAGATTTTTGTGTCTGGGTGACAGGTCCACTTTAAGCAATACTATAGAACTAATTACACCAATAAACAGAGTTCAACATTTTTAAATGGCTCCTGTTAGCAAATGGATGTCATGTAATTTGTATGGGGCATTTGGTAATATTTCCCTACTTATTTTATATTTTAAAGGCTTCTTTACCTTTGAGAACGCACGGCTCTACTTTGGATACAGTAATTGCAGATGCTGGTATTTCCAGATTTCTATCTTACTTTCAGCAGATTACCAGTGCTTTGCAACATCTTCATTCCGAAAATATTTTGCACTGTGATTTGCGCTGCAAATACATATATGTCAATCCAGAGGCTGTAAGTATTTGGTATTATGGCGATTTGCTTGGTTAATTTATGATCAAGCATTAAAACAACTTACGATGAAATATAAACTTACGTGTATAGTTGATGACACTAAAGGGCTGATTTTTTAACAATCAACACAGATTTTTTTTCTGCAAATCGCTTTTCACTTTTTCTTTTTTAAATTGAATTTATAATTGGTTTTATAATGACAATAAGGAAATAAGAACAAAAAAGGCATAATTACATTTTCATCTCAATCATGTTTTTTCTGTACCATAGGAAAAAACGTGACCACAGCAAAAAAATTGCAAAAGTTAGCCACTTAAATTTTTTCTTAAAGAAAAGATGTGATCACAATAAAAAATAACAATTGAGAAAACTATTAACATTCAGTTATTTGTTACTTTGTGTTGGTTCTTTGAGAAATTGATATAAAGGAGCATTGGATTACTGTAACATTAAAATAAAACATTTTTATGCACTATAATTTGAAACAGTGGGGCTTATTTATAAACATTGGGCACCTGGGGAGTAACCCACAGCAACCAATCAGTTATTAGCTTTTTTTTAGCCAGCTGCAGGTTGAACAGTGAAAGCAATTGGTTGCCATGGGTAACTGCCCAGGTGCAAATTTGCCCAGTGTTTATAAATGAGCCTCAGTATTTAGCTCACTGTATGAAATGTAGGGTCCAGTTACACAGGGCCCAGGTCTTCAACAAAAGGAGTGAATAATCAAAATCACAAAGAGGTATAAGCACACATGGAATCCACACTCATGCCAAAAAAGTAAAACTTGAAGAAGACTAATAACAAAACATCTCTGCCAAGACCTTATGCACTTCATACTTGTCCTCAAATCCGGGGTGCCAACCTCTTTGTGATTTTGAATGCAAAACGTTACTAACAATGAGGAAAGGACAGACAGGGAAATTATATTGTTAATTCTTATTTAACAAGCAATGAGGACACTGTACTAAGATTACAGGGATTGATATGTTTCATTATTTCTTAAGGGGACTTTGAAAGTGGGTCACTTTGGACGAGCTGTTGACTTGGAAAGCAATCAGACAAGATTCGTTATCAAAAAGATGCCCTTAGATGCAGAAAAATGGTATGTTTTTAAAGCTAAAGAAGAATGGTAGAAAGTGGGGGTGATGTATCAAATGGCAAAATGTATGGAAATTTTTAAAACTACATGGAACATTGCAGTGCAGACATACATTTAAAGAACAAGGAAAAGTGAAATCACTGGAAGATGCCAAATGTTAGGAACTCCCTCAGTGAATTACCTAATACCATGGGCCGGTGCTCCTGGTTGGTGAAATCTGCTTAGACCTGGAGTATTTCTCTAGGCCAGTACTGAGGCCAGTACATGTGCAATACAGTAAAAAGAAAAGCCAACTCTTTGCTTCCCACTCTCCTGCATATGCACCAGCCCAGAAGAGAAAAAGAAGAAGCACAAGAAGTGCTTCTGCTACAGAAGTAACCCTGTCAGTGCTGTTTTTATCAACCAAGAGCACCAGCCCTGGTGATTATAATCATAGGGCACTCCCTAGTTATTGAACTTTTCCACTTCCTTTAAATAATATAAAAACTTCAATATGTTAAACACACACAAGCAAATTTAATTAAATTATTTTGCCAAGCTTCCTTTGGTTTGGTTTTGGTTCATCTAATTGATCCTGGCCAAAAACCCCACAACAAAATACGTATAAAAATTAATCTGAAAGAGATATAAGTAACTATTGTAATTTAAAGCAGTAAACTGTATAGTATAGCTATGGAAAACCATAGGTGAATAGGGAAGTGCAGTAGTTTTAAATATTCACTAAACAGCTGGATGAAGATGTTCACCTGTTAATAAACTTTTATGTTATAAATTGAACTGTTAGGCCACTGTTTACAGATCGCCGTGTAAAAACTAATAAGCTTTAGAAACAGGAATAGATATTAGGATGTTGGAAAGGAAATATAGCCTTGAAAGGGTTCTAAACCCAAAAATAAATTGTTGCATTATCAAAGGAAGTGTAATTCTAAGCAACCCTCTAGTATACATCCATTAAGTTTTATAAGGGGGTTTAGAGTTAATACCTGTACTTTATCTAATACAATTTTTAAAGTATGTAGTTTGGAAAGTTGCTTGGAATTAAAAAAAAATTTTTATTGGATAATATTTACTTTTGGGTTTACATGGCTGATATTCCTAATTATTCAAATTGAAATCAATGGTATCTAGCGTTATACTTGTTGCCATACACTATGATGATGTCATTAAGCACATAGCTCTAATATAGGCATATTGGTTTTCTGTAATTCATTTACTTTTTGTTTCATTGGCAGGTCAGCTCCAGAAGTGAGAGCTAATGGGCTATATTCTGTTGCTTCTGATGTTTTTAACTTTGGATCAGTGTACTGGGAGGCAGTACAGATTCAGGTAATAGGATTTTAGTTACCCACTCAAATTCCAAAAAAATATGATGCAAAATATGAGAATATACACCAATGCATTTATTACGTTGTTTTTGCCCCCTTTTTGGAAGAAGTAGAACAAAGATAAACTACTTCCAGTTTCAGCACTCTGGTTGCTATAGTCCAAATTACCATAGCAACCATCATTGATTTGAATAGGAGACTGGAATATGAATAGGAGAGGGTCTGAATAGAAAGATGAGTAATACAAATTAGCAATAAAAATACATTTGTAGCCTTGCAGGGCATTTGTTTTTTAGATGGAGTCTTTCTACTATAACCTGCAGGTGTGGAAACTATTGAAAATATTTCATTTTCTTTAGAATAGCTTAGTCCCAATGTGTGGCAATTTTTAAAATATTGAGAGAGACACGGGAAATGTATTGAAAGGCAACAAGGGTCTGAGCAATTTGCTGTATGTTTTCCCAGTTTCTTAAAGGGGAACTCCACACAAACATAAGCTTCTTGAAAATTAAACATAATTTCAAGCAACTTTAAAATATACATCAATTAAAAAATATGCAGACTTTTCATTATTTTTAATGGTTTGGAACAGTTCCGTAAGCCTAGCCTCTTGCTCTCCTGCTGATCTGTCTGACTACTTTGCTGAGCTGTCTGACTACTGTTACTTTGTATCAACAGCCATCTGTCCTCAGCCTGCATCCTCCAAACCCCACAATTCCCTGCACATGTGATTTCAATAAGGAAAGGAACATCAATGCAATGCATTGTGGGTTATGTAGTTCCTGCATGCTGTCTGTAAGCTGTGGAGAAGTTGTTACAATTTGTAACATCAGTGTTTTAGTTCCTCCTTTCCTGCCAGGATTTCAAATGATGCAGAAAGAGAAGATCTGTTAAACAGCTGAATTTCAGCATTTATTCATACTTTTTGAAGAAAAAGTTAACTTTGATGGGTATATTAGGGGTTTCTGTGTTATATGGGCCTCTATCAAATTTTGGTTTGGAAGCTGGAGTTCCTCTTTTCAAATGTTCAGCCAAGAATGACAAATGACAGATAACTAGCCTATAGAAGGGTATTTGGCCAACACCTGGAAAACAAATCTACTAGCTCCCCACGATACATACTGTATGGTGATAATGTTTGTAAAAACAATGCAAGGCTCTGTTTGGCAGTAGACATGGGTTTTATGCAACTAAAGTTTGCCTCCAACTCTGGAATTAAGGAATTCCAAACAAAAACACCTGCTTTAAGGCCACTGGGAGGAACACCCAAGGGGTCGGAGAGCAACATGTTGCTCGTGAGCAACTGGTTGGAGATCACTGCTCTATATAAACAGACTATATATTATATATTCTCTTCTTCTAAATAGGAAAAGAATGCCAGATATGTAGAATACCCAGAGGAAAGAAAAGATTGCATCCGGCAGCTTACAGACTGCATTAAGCATTGCTTTGATAGTAATCCACAAAAGAGGCCTCTGCTCACAGCTATCATAGATAATATTACAAATCTTCAGAGTGAATATCAGAGGTATGTTGGTTTAATTGTTTATAATTGTTCTTAAAGTACTCATGAAGGCAGTTGGACATTTGCACAAACCTGCATCCTCTTCTCTTTGTTCAGAAGCACATTACAGTATAATGTAGTGTAGGACAGATTGTAAAGTAAACTGTTACAGAAACAGGGTAAAGAAGGTATAAATTATATCCCTGTTACTGATCCTTTAAAGGACAACTAAGCCCCCATATACCAAAAACCCCCCTTAACTGCCTGGCATCGTCCAGCCATTTGTTATTCACTTACTGAAATTAAAAACCCACGAGCTTCCATGGTTCCCACACTGGCCTACATCAATTCACACAACAAACTTGCACCTAAAGTATAACAGGAAGGTATATGCCGAGTACAGGAAATGACAACATATGCAGTTTGGAATTTTTTTTAGCACCATTGCCTCTGATTCATGGAAACATGTGCACATTTGCTGGGAAATATGGTTCATAATGTACATTGTGCACCAGCTCTGTAACCATTACACTCTCATACACTGTAGTACTAGCAGAAATCATCAAAACTCAATTTGAACCTCAGTGTAAAAAATAATATCCAGGATCCGGATGAGTTTGAGACCAATATATGATAATAAAATGAAAGCTTTTAAAATATGCAGTAAGTTCAGAGAGTAAACCTATGATGCAAAGCACAAATATATATGGCCATACATAGAGTTTAAAGTATAATATGTACATAGAATTTAAAGTATATAAATAATAAGCAGACCAATTTGTAAACTAGCTCATTATGTTGTGGTGCTTATTTTATATTTGTTTTAGTAATTTCAGTTACAGGAAGGCCAATATTCTATTTTTTTTCCTACAGTTTTTCCAGCAATGATGAAGCTGCTATAAGTTTACCTTCCAGAGAATATGACGAAGTGGCAAACAACGAAGAGGACTACGATTCAATATATGAAGTTCCCAAAAACTTTTCTGAGGTTTATTCCTCTTCTAATCCATGGCCAAAATTAATAGTGGAGCTTATTTTGAGAGGAAAAATTTCCAGAAATAACAGCCCACTTGGTAGCCGAAGGGAGACAGCTATTTATTTAAGTTATGAAGATGTAGGTTTGATGTAAGAAAATAAAATGTTTTTTGTTTTTACTGAATTTTGCTGAATTACTGCATACTGTCAAATTTTGACAAATAAATTACTCTTTCCTGTTCAAGGAGAATTAATGTTATTTAAACAATAAAATTATTTTAAAGAATATGAAGAAGCATTTTCTCATTTTCATCTCAGTTTTTTTAATAGAGCATTATTATTTACAAGGATTATTTCCCCTTTAAAAGGCATGTTAACATCGATCAGTCTTCATCTATCAGCATTTTACCCAATAAAACCAACTGTAGAGAATAGAAAGGGACAGCTAGACGTTACTTTTATTAATCATAACATTTTTACTGGCAATTACATTGCCGGTTCATTTTAATTATTGACTCGGGCATTAGCTGGTTATTTACCTGGTGTTAACACTATTTAACTTTAAAACCATGAAACATTTCTAATTAATTTGGAGAGTTGGTTATAGCTTAGTTGATTATAATTTATATTAATAAGACTAAGTAATAGGATTTTGCTGTATGGGGGAACTGTGGTCCAGCAGCATCAGGGCTGGGTTTTTGCTCCATAATACTCTTCCCCAGCTTTCCAGAGTAACATTTATTGTGCACCTAGTTTCCTTTACTTTGTTCCTCCAGCTGGAATTATTTATCACAGTTTTATAGCACCATACACATAAGCATTTTGTCCTCCATTCTGATGAAACCCCTGTGCTTTATGATAAAAGGCAGAGTAGCAAAGCAGGGTTGGATGCCAACATCTCTAATGATTTCCTTTCTATCTCTCTGACACTGCTGAATCTTTGTTACAGCTAGAATTAAATTACTGAATGGCAAACAGGTTATAGATGACAGCTGTCGTTTGGGTCAGTAAAATAAGAATTTACACAGTTTTGACTTTTTTTTTATTCTTCTATTTTGGTATAAAGTGAAATTAGGTCTCATAAAAGTAAAATGTATTAACATTTCATTGTTGATCTGGAAATAATAGACTACTGTAATTAATTTGCATAATTAAACAGGAAATTACAGAGGCCCAGAGAAAGACAGAAATTCAAAGAAGAGAAAAATTACCTTGCGCAAACCACACAGGGTTACCTTTCATGATATCTGACATAGGTCTTTATAAAGGTAGCCATAGAGATGCAGGTTTACCTGCAATATCGGACAACGAATGGACGTCCCCATCTCCTGATCTGTCACTAACCTTCAGTTTAAATAAAGTAGTAAAAGAACAGATCAGACGATGTTCTGCCCTGACAGCAATCGTACGAAAGTTATGTCCGACAAGAGCTTGTGACAGTCTCCCACTGAAAATCAACAGGCAATACACGCAGAGATATTATCGGCAGCCGACAGAAATTTTCTATCCTGTCCGATCGACTGAGCGACCGTTCGACATGGCACGAAAAATGTATTGGGGATTCGTACTATTGTATAGAGGATTTGTACTATTATATCTATAAATCTATGGCCATCTTAAGTTAAGTATTGTCAGCTAAATAAGATGTGCACCAAATACACTATGTAAGGACAGGTCTTCACACTCCAAGGTCACCACAACAACTCAGGAGACCACTTTATCAGCTTCACAGCCCCAGTCTTATTCCATGTACAATATCTGGATACTGCTTTGGGGTAAGCTCCAATCTATGAGACAACTCATAGAGCAAGGCTCCAGTGTTGTTAACTATAGAGTAAACTAGAACAGATCAGCTTCAGCAACCAAACGCCACTAACCTATGTTTATTGTTCACTGCCACACAGGATCCATCAACAACATCCTGTGGCCAAACACCATGGATTCGGTCAACTGTGAGACAACTTACTCCTGGCTAAATGAAGACAACACATCCCTAATTAAAAACAATGAACCCCTTGAAGTCTGAAAGTCAATAGAGAATGGTATTGTTTTATTGTAGATTGCTTTCCTGCCATTTGTCATGCCTTCACAGTGAATAATATGAAGCAAGTCCTCCCCTGTGGCCACCAGGAGTTCATTGATCATGAACTGGATACTAGAAGCTTGTAAATCCATTACTTTTTTGGTTTCTAAATGTGATGCTGGAGCACATTGTTTTTCCTTGTAATGGTGGATAAGCTTTATATGGGGCTGTCTTTACATGCTCCAACAGATACTTGTCCTCTCATGTCGGTATGAAATCAAAAAACAAAATGTGTCCATTGGCAGTTGCTACTGTTTAGTCTCCATTCTGCCTTACTATAATTTCCAAACTGTGCTGTTGCTTTTGCAGACTCTTTGTAACTGCTGTTGGGTCTACCTGAATGTGGAATGGCTACTCCACAGTTTTTAGTGGACATAGCAGCCTTTTTGCCTCCTTAAAAAATACATGGTGCCCGGCTTTACCAATGAAATCAGTCTTGAGGTTCCTGCACATTGACTAAATGACCTGGAGTATCCCCATGTCACCCCAAACCAACATTTCTCACTAGGCCAGTTTTACCTTTGAGAGGCAATCTCCTTGTTCTGGTTTATCCAGCAACTAGTATTCTCATAAAGGATTCAGTTGTGTAGATACAAGTACAGAACTGCAAACTGCTCCATTAAAGGAGAAAGAAAGCTTCAGAGGAAGTTCACTGCAAATAGATTAGCCACAATAGTGCAAGATAGAATGCTATATGTATTCTGTAGAATACATTACCATAACTGACATAAGATGAAGGAGGATGTAACTTCATCTTTTCAGTTCACCAGGTATAACCTGGCAAAGCTGACTCTGGTGAAAGGGGTAACGTAATGGAAAACTCACACTTTAGTAAATTATCAGAGTAACGATAGCTCACCTGATAAAAATTTGCGAGGGTGCGAAACTTTCTTAGCGATGAACTCTTTTGCTAGCAAATTGTCCTCTAGCCTGTTAGTGAATTAGCGATCTCCCTGCGGATTGTATTTCTGGCGAATTATTTCTCGGAGTAGTTTAAGCTCTTTATATACTTCTAGCACTGTGGTTATTTACCCATTAGGTTAAGAATCTTTTTCTCTGGAATGGTAAGTTTCTCAATATAATGGATTGCATTAGGAGAAATCCTTAGGTAATCATAACTGGGAATCTTTCTTATTTTACAAATAGGTTCAGACTAAAGGTGGCCACAGACGTAACAATTTCGATCTTTCCAATAAAGATTGTTCGTTTCACACACACGTGTAGAGTAAAATCGTCAGTCGTCGATTCAGCACTAACAACGGCCGATGCTGACTTCAAAGGTACCCGACCAAAACTTTCCGTGCAGCCCGATCGGCGAGCCGACCGATATCCAAGTCTTCTGCCGATATCAGTCGGCTCTTTTCCCACCATACACGCACCGAATATTGTAAGAAAATTATTTTCATACAATATTATCTGTGCTTCTATGGCCATTTTAGGAGCTTGATTTTAAGGTTGGGTTTGTGAGACACCCTGTGCTGAGTTACAGAAGAACTCTCCCCTATTTGGATGCAACAATCTCGAAGGTTTTGCACATTTGCCCTGTAGCACCACTGCTCATCCCTCATGTAGCACTACACGAGTACAGGTAAGAAAGACCTTTTAGTGCTGCTCCCAAAGAAATCAATAGAGTGTGTGCTTGGCACTGGAGCTGAAATCAGTTGCAACAATAACAAGACATTATTTTTCAGCCTCCTCCTGAACCCAGTTTGAACCCAGAAATTCTAAAAACAGCATCTAGAGAAGAGAAGCTTGGGGAGCCCGTGCTGGAGTCCTTGCCGCTCCTTGGTACATACTCCTGATTTTGGTTGTGATTATTTTGTTTTTTGGGGCCATATTTCCTGGGATGAGGAAACTTCCTGATTTAAAAATGGTTATAAATAAATCTGTGACTTGTGTTTCTGTTTATTCACCTAATATTTAGTGGTGTTTTTATATTACACTACTGTTATGTTTGCAAGTTGGTTGGGGGTAAATTCTGGGTGAATCTTCAATAGATCATTTAAGGTTTAATTAAATGCAATCTGCAGAGTCCAGACAATTTCTCCCATTATCTAATAACATTTCACACTTTAAATGGATCATCAACCCCAATGTATTTTTCCTAATAAAAGAAGGGGTGATCCCGGCCATTTTGCCACATGAGGCAGGCTTCCTTTTGCCGCCCCCTCTGCCACCTGAGGCGAGTGTCTTAACTCGCCTCATTGGGGAGCGCCCCTGAATAAAAGAAAACATAAGCATTATACATTAATTACAATGTTTCTGTGGTTTTCAAGCTAATTGTATATGTGATGCTATTGAAAGTAGTGTTTGTCTGTCCCTTTCTATTCTCTGTCCTGGTGGATCAGACACTAATACAAGCCAGATAATTAACAGACCTGTCTTTGCTGGGGAACTTAGACTTTTGCAACATTGTTAAAAAAGTAACAACCAGGAGTTAAGCAAATGCTGCTTTCAATAACAAATATTTTTACAAATAACATTATAAACACTGACAATTCTTCATCAAAATATAACTGAATGAAAGGTTTTCTTTTATTAAGCACATTTTTAATTTGGGTATGACCTGCCCTTGAATGTGCCTATTTACTTTGAGCATGCTCCTAATGTTTTCCAGTGGTGCAAAAACAGAGCACATGCTAAGAGAATTAGTATGGCAGCACACGGATGTTCCTCTGTCGTAATCCGACTAGCAAGTGGAACTAGAAACCATAGTATTACATTTCATATGTTACCTTGTGTCATTCTGATCATTAACAATGTATCTGGGGAAGTTAAGAAAGACATGATAAGGCAATAAAAAAGTACCCAAAAGGCTGCAAAGTAAATAAAAAATCTCTGCTAGGGCTGAATGCCCTTTAAAATCCCGTTTGCAAATATTCATGTGTGTGCTTTTGGAGGGTGCGCATTTACTTGTATAGTGCCATCTAGTGACAAAAAATGGCATTTCATCATTTAGCATGTTTGTACATGATTTAGGCTTATTTATGAAGGCAAATGTAATGTGCATAAAAACACAAGAAAATCACAATTCACCATTAAAGCTTAATAGCAGCTGGCTACTTGTGCATGATTTACCAATGTGGGTGCCAATTAGCTCCCACTCTAGTAAATCAGGTGCAGGTTGTCATTTCCATTGTGTTGTGTTTATAACAATGTGCAATACACTAGGTCAGTGCTGTCCAACTTCTGTGGTACTGAGGGCCAAAATATTACTGGCCTATGTGGTGGAGGGCCGACAATAGAAGTTAGTGTTGGCCACTCCCCCTTTAAACCACACCCTTGTTACCACAAGACCTTTCAAGATCATATCTACATTAACATTGGTAGCACACCAAAAAACCAAATGGTTGATGCTCACTGAGGGAAATCTCTCATCACTCATATGTGAAAAATTGAAGTCATGTTAAAAAATACCCTTAAATCCATATGCCTCATCCTCCCCTGTGGATAATACAACAACTCCCCAACACATGATCCTTAGGGGCCCTTAACAACAATTTACAAATGCTAACACACCCCAAGAACAAACCCCTAACAGGCTTACATCCAACAGGTAGCGTAGGGCAAGCAGAGAATGGCACACCCAAGCAGCACTGAGTAAGCAGAGAATGGCACACACAAGCAGCACTGGGCAAGCAGAGAATGGCACACACAAGCAGCACTGCACAAGCAGAGAATGGTACACACAAGCCGCACTGGGCAAGCAGACTATGGCACACACAGGCAGCACTGGGCAAGCAGAGAATGGCACACACAGGCAGCACTGGGCAAGCAGAGAATGGCACACACAAGCAGCACTGGGCAAGCAGAGAATGGCACACACAAGCAGCACTGGGCAAGCAGAGAATGGCACACACAAGCAGCACTGAGTAAGCAGAGAATGGCACACACAAGCAGCACTGGGCAAGCAGAGAATGGCACACACAAGCAGCACTGGGCAAGCAGAGAATGGCACACACAGGCAGCACTGGGCAAGCAGAGAATGGCACACATAAGCAGCACTGGGCAAGCAGAGAATGGCACACACAAGCAGCACTGAGTAAGCAGAGAATGGCACACACAAGCAGCACTGGGCAAGCAGAGAATGGCACACACAAGCACCACTGGGCAAGCAGAGAATGGCACACACAGGCAGCACTGGGCAAGCAGAGAATGGCACACATAAGCAGCACTGGGCAAGCAGAGAATGGCACACACAAGCAGCACTGAGTAAGCAGAGAATGGCACACACAAGCAGCACTGGGCAAGCAGAGAATGGCACACACAAGCACCACTGGGCAAGCAGAGAATGGCACACACAGGCAGCACTGGGCAAGCAGAGAATGGCACACATAAGCAGCACTGGGCAAGCAGAGAATGGCACACACAGGGAGGGAAGGCAGAACAGAGCAGGAGACAGGGAAAGCTATCATTCTAATATGTGCTACATACTGTGACACAGTGCGGGTGCCCCATTAGCATTTTGAATAATGTGTGAACAGGTGAACAATGTGGGCAGTTTCAGTCTGGGTCTCAGGTGGAACAGTACAGGCTTTAGGATGTGAACAATAGAGGTGTCACAAGTGTGAACAATGCAGGAGGATCACAGGTGTGAACAATACAGGGGATTAGTCTGAATTTGAGGTTTAAACAATGCAGGGGTCAATTAATCCCTGTAGTGATACCTTTTAAAGATTACATATGGTAAGCAAACACAGCAGGTAGGTGGGGGGGCCACAGAAGGGGGGGTTGCGGGCCACCAGTTGGACAGCCCTGCACTAGGTGATCTGTGTGAAGCTGCAACACTAAGGGACACCTGAAGTCAGATATTAAATGAAAAATGAAAAGAAATGTCAGGCGCTCCTGACATTACCTCCCCCCCCCCCGAGTGGGCCACTGGACCTGGTTTCTGTGGAAATTTACTGTGGAATTCCCTTACCAAGCAAAGGGCATGTACATCGGAGTGTTTCTCCCATGAGCATTCTTCAGGACCAAAACCCTTCCACTTAATAACTGTAGAGACCCCCTGGAGATTCTGGAATCCAAGATCTTTTCCACCTTGTACTCCTGTTGTCCGTCCACGGAGATTGATGAAGGAGGAGGTTGATCTGAAACAATTGGAAACTGCTGGTTTAACCAGGGAGACATGAAACACATTGGGAATTTGCATCTCAGGTGGAAGTATTAGTCAGACAGCTACTGGATTGACTGGAGAAAGGAGCAACAAATCTCGGGCCCAATTTGGGAGAAGGAATCTTCAAATGAATATTCTTAGTGGATAACCACACCTTGTCCCCGACCTTGTATAGAGGAGAAGACCTCTGCACGGAGTGCGAAAAAATGAATTCAAAAAGTGTTGATGGTGGGTGCTGGGCAAATACTCCTTTTGCCCATTTATTTAGGTGACCCTTTATTTTGATGTATGGGCAGTACAGGTACGGGATCCATTTGTCAGAGGGACTATCGACTCCCATCGGGAGGAGAGCGGACCAAGGAGGAAGCTTCAGGCAAAAGTCCAAGTTCGAAGTACAATTGAGGATCAGGAGTAGTCGTAGTCGATAATCAGGCAATAGTTCAAAAGGCAGGCAGATAAGTAGCATAGTCAAGGTCCAGGCAGGGTCAAAGTCCATGAATCAATACAATACGAATTATAGAACACTCAGGAATGCAGTGAATAATTCCTATATTCGGGCATTGAACCCGTGACCTCAGGATCCTTTTATTTTGAATTTTGGCGCCAGACGTGACGTGATAACGTCACGCATCCGCGCACCGGCATCACTGCGCTGGAGCTGCGGTCCACGTGGTGGCTATGGCCACTGCCATCTTGGACATGGCGCCAAAGAGGACCTGAGACCATTTTTCAGAATGCTCCGAATTACAAGAAGGTTGTCTCCCATAGACTACATTTTATCCAAATAATTAATTTTTTTTTAAATATTTCCTTTCTCTGTAATAATAAAACAGTAGCTTGTACTTGATCCTAACTATCTGTTAAATGGAAAATACCAGGTCTCAAGCATTTAGAATAGCAGGTACCATACTAATAACTGTATGCAGAATCACCACCGGACAGTCTGGAGTCCTGCCAGCAAGCTTGTGTTAAAAGGGCAGTGTCTCATTTGGATCAGAGACAGTACCAGGCAGACCAGGGTTTGACCAAGAGGGAGTATGGGGCTCCACATTTCCAGTGACTGTAACCCAACTTGTGTTCCTTTCTGTGGAACAGGTGGTATATATTTTTATCTATGTATTATTATAAAGCTATCTTTCCATATATTTCATGTATTTTCTATATAATTCTTGCCATTGCTAAGAGGATTTGGAATAATTGTGTATTCATCTATAATTGAATATGATCAATATTACCCATATAATGGGATATTATAGAATAATAAACCCCTCACCACAAATTATAAGGTTATTAGCAATAGTCACCTTGGAGGTCTTAGTCCTTATGCTTTAAAGGGGTGGTTCACCCTTAAAGAAGAACTAACCCCTAAAAATGAATATGGCTAAAAATGCCATATTTCATATACTGTACTTAATGGACGAGCCTAAAGTTTCAGCTTCTCAATAGCAGCAATGATCCAGGACTTCAAACTTGTCACAGGGGATGACCATCTTGGAAAGTGTCTACGACACTCACATGCTCAGTGGGGTCTGATAAGCTATTGAGCTAAGCTTAAGGGTCATTGCAAATTATCGAGCAGAAAATTAGGTTGGTCTGTAATATAAGCTGATGCTACAGGGCTGATTATTAAATTCTGATCTTTACTGCCATGTAGTAATTATCTGTAGTAATTACTAATCAGCCTTTTATTGTGACATTTCTATTCTACGTGTACTGTATATTGTGAGTGGGTCCCTAAGCTCAGTAAGTGACAGCAGCACAGAGCACGTGCAGCGAATAAGCAGAAAAGAAGTTGGGGATATACTATGGCATCTTTGGAGACACAGATCTTTACTGCTAAAGGGCTGCGGTTGTCTTGGGCTGGTGCATATATACAAAAAGGAGGGTTGTGGGAGCACTCAAAAGGCTAAGTTAAAGTGTATTTAATTTTAAGTATAATGGAAGTGCTACTGATTTGGCCAATTAATCAGTGCACATTCCCTGGTCCCCTGTCTCATAAGTAATTCAGTATATATGCAAGTGCATGTGTTTACAAAAACAGGGGTTTTTAGTAACAAAGTTATGATCATAAAGTTGATAAGCCACCATACCATTTTATTAGAAGAGAAAAAGATAGTAAAACCCCACACTCTCCAGCAAAATCTGTTCTGTATGATATATGGTTCCCCTAATGTTGTGTACCGGTAATTACAGTGTTTTTTGTATTCATTGTACAGTGTAATTACCGATACACAACATTAGGGGAACCATAAATCATACAGAACAGATTTTGCTGGAGAGTGTGGGGTTTTACTATCTTTTTCTCTTCTAATTAACTGACACCAGTATTTGATACCTCCCCCAATCTGTGAAGTGAATCTTATACTAATAGATAAGATTGCCTTTTTTTACTTGTTTCTTAAGCCACTATACCATGTCAAGGTAAACCCCATACAGTGGTCCCTAACTTGTTTAACTCTGGTCATAGTATCAAAAGTTTTCATGTTCTCTGCATAGTAGTATTACTTGTAATTAGTGTCTCTTGAACCTTGGTTTCAGACTGAGGGATAAATCCTCCCCCGCTGCTATGTGGCTTTTAAGAGACAGAGAGATTGCCCAAACCAACACCCATTTTTTAAAAGCATAGGGCCACCATTTCAGAAGCACAAAAATAATATACAATATTTCTAGCTGGTTCTTTAGTTAGGCTTTAGTTATTCTTTAAGTTAACTTTTAGTATGTTATAGAATGGCCAATTCTGAGCAACTGAGCAAGTTTTTAAATTATTTGCCTTCTTCTTATGACTCTTTCCAGATTTCAAATGGGGGTCACTGACCCCATCTAAAAACAAATACTCTGTAAGGCTACAAGTGTAATGTTATTGCTACTTTTCATTACTCATCTTTCTATTCTTACCCTCTTCTATTCATATCCCAGTCTCTTATACAAATCAGTGCATGGTTGCTAGGGTAATTTGAATCCTAGCTACCGGATTGCTAAAATTGCAAACTGAAGAGCTGCTGAATAAAAAGCTAAATAACTCAAAAAACACAATTATCATGACTGAAATGTGATTGTAAATTGTCTCATAATATCACACCTTGCATCATACTAAAAGTTAACTAAAACTTAAACAACCCCATTAATAGTTACAAAACCATAGAAAATTTTACTCTTTTTATTGAGCTACTTTCTCAGGCATCTGCTCTCAGACTTCCAGCTGCTGCCTCCCCCTTACCAGTGGTGTAACTACAGAGGAAGCAGACCGTGCAGACCCAATATATATTGGTAAAACAGGACAGCCTCTGGATATTTTGGGTCCTAAAATTATTTTTGCTGTGGGGCCCAGGATCATCTAGTTATGCCACTGTCCCTGACACTTGAGCAATGCAGCATATAAATGTGTTCAGCCCAAACCCCATACGCAGCACTGTGTCCCTCCAAAATCCCTGTTATGTGAGTCCCTTTCGCTTAGAGGCAAGAAACAGCACAATGGTTTGACTTTCAACCTTGACTGACACCCCCAGACCATCGTACAAAGTGAAGTCTGTTCTTATGTCAGTCATTAACAGACATGACCTTCACATGAACTGATTGGACAATGACATTTTATTTCAATTAAGCGGAAAAAGAAAATCCTTTAGAGCAGCTCATATTTCAGCAAGAACAGCAAAAAAGGCATCTAAGAAAAAAAAGAATATTTAATTGTGCAGCTTCCACCAACCACTGAAACAGGCCAAGGAGATACCATTGTGTTTCCTACAAAAAAGGGAAACTAAAGGCTAAACACATTTCCAACACAATGGAGATCTTCCTGGGGTTGAACACCATGTATTTATTATGACAGAAAGATCTTATCAAGAAATGCAGAACAGAATAAAATGTGGAGTAACAGTGTATTTTCTTTTTTCATTTCAAATTCTTTTTATTGAGTTTGCAATAAAATATGAATAATTTACATATCTTTTTGATAATCACAAGCGTATGGCTATGCAGAAACATGTATATGTAATTCAAAAAGAATTTGTACAATATCAACCATACACATTGGAACAAAAAAATGTTAAAACAAATATAAATATATAAATATAAATAGACCTGTACTTTCCATATAGCTCAAGCTTTACAAAATAAAATTGAAGACTCAATCAAGAAGATTTAAATAAGATAAACAATGCATTTTGTGAAAGGGCTTAGTCTCTAAATAAAATAACTAGTTTTCATCATCTTTCCCCATAAGTTTGTGAATGAATTTTCTTTTAGCATCATCAAGAGTTGCAATATAAAAAGACCATCTACGTTCAATCCTATTCCTCTGAGATAATTCATAAACTCTATATCTAATGACCTCTTGGATACATAAATTGTATAAATATGAAAATACATCTTTCAACTGTGGAGAATCATCTCTAATCCAACATAAGAAAATAGATTTCCGGGAAGCTGCCAGGACTAACCAGCAATAGTCAAATATTTCGGTTGAAAAATTTGTTCATGAAATTTTATTTGCCTCCAAAAAGGAGTCCTTCAGACCCAATAAAGCAAAATGTGGATTTAATACAATATCTGAATTAATAGACTTTTTAATAAAGCAGGTAACATACTCCCAAAACTGTTTAATAAATGGGCACGACCATATATAATGAAAAAAATCAACACCTTGCTCTCTACACTTAGGACAATAGGAAACCTTTTGAGAGTCCATAGAGTTCTGGAATAGTATTCCATATCCAAGATAAGTAAATCGATAATGTTGATCTCTCCAACCCTCAGAATTTACATATTTCCTGAAATTTTGGAAGGACCTCAAAAGGTCTTTAGATGTTACATTAGTTTCCAAAAAGGAAGTCCATTTAGCTGATGAATTGACAAATGGATCTTTAACCCAGGCAAGTTTACTAAGTAAATGCGATGATATCAAAGGAATACTATTAAGACTAGGGTCATCCGATAATTGCAATATTGAATTGTAGAACTGATTATTTCTTAATTGCGACCTAGTTCTGCTTCCAATTAATGAAAACCCTTGTCTAATTTGTGAATAGATTAGTCTGTCTCTTTCTGAAAGGTTATATAACCTTTTTAACTATTTCCCAAGAAAAAGGATTACCTGTATCAGGATCTACAATATGTCTAATTTGGGATGTACCAAATTGTCTCCATTTATAAGAAAACTGATTACTTTGTTTTTTAGGAAAGCCTTTTAAAAAAAAAGGGGGAAAGAAAAGGCGAGATGTTATAGTTTAAGTTATGTTTACACAAAATCTTCCATGTAATAACCGTATCTCTATAGATAGTATTTTTTTTAATATCAATATGTTGGTCAGACCAGATTTTATGAAGAGAGGATGTAATATGTTCTTTGGAATCTAGGAATAATTCAAGATCAAGATTACTGAATTTCTCCTTACCAGATAACCACTCAAAAATGTATCTAGTATTTGAAGCTAAATTAAATTTCCTAAAATTAGGAACATTAAGTCCTCCTGAAAATTTAGAATTTCTCAACCTCATTAAAGAAATTTTTGGTTTTTTATTCTGCCAAAGAAAATTGCTCAAAATACGGTCTAACTTTTGAATATCAGAATGTTTTAACAATAAGGGTAAGTTAAGGATGGGATATAAAATCTTTGGAAAAATTAGCATTTTAAATAATGCCACTCTTCCCATTAAATTTAGTGGACTATTAATCCATTTCTTGCAAAGGACATTCATATTCTGAATTAAAGGAGTGTAATTTAAAGAATATAATTTACAAAGATCCGTAGAGATAAAAATACCAAAGTATTTTATTTTACCAGCAGGTGATGTAAGATGAAGATATATAAGTAATTGACGTGGAATCACACTACAAATGTTCAAAATCTCAGTTTTACTAGAGTTAATAATATATCCTGAAAATTTTTTGTAATTATCAAAAAACGTGAAGATATTTTTAAGTGATAAAATAGGATTACTAACAATCAAAAGAAGATCATCAGCATATGCTAAAGATTTAATATGTTTACCATCAATGTTCAATCCCTTAAAAATATCGGAAGAATCTAAAAATCTGATCAGAGGCTCCATAGAGATATTAAATAAAAGAGGGGATAGAGGGCAACCTTGACGAGTACCTCTGAAGAGACCAAACGTTTCAGAAAGTTCTCCAGCTACAGCAATATTTGCTTTAGGATTAGAATAAATGGAGTTGAGTAAATCAATAAATTTTCCTTCAAAACCAAATTGATCACAACATTCCGAAAGATATTTCCATGAAACATTATCAAAAGCTTTTTCAGCATCTAAGCTTAATAAAGAACACGGAGTTGTAGATTTCTTAGCTTTATAGATAACATTCAACAGAGTAAGTATGTTTTTAACACCTGTTCTGTTCTTTACAAAGGCATTTTGTTGAGGGGAAATAATGCTGGGTAATATCTGGGATAACCTATCTTAAAATCGAGATTAATTAAAGAAATTGACCTAAAAGAAGCTGGTAGAGAAGGATCCTTTCCCTCTTTTGGAATTAGTTTAATATGAGAAGTAGAGCTAGAGTCTAAAAACTTCCCCTTACAATAAATTTCATTATATAAGTTAGTTAAAAAAGGGGTTATTTCCATTTTTAATGACTTATAAAATGGAGATGTTAATCCATCTGGACCTCCTGCTTTAAAGTCCTTAAGTGAAGTTATAATGGAAAGCACTTCTTGCGTGTTAATTGGTTGGTTTAGTAAGTCTAATTGTACCTTAGATAATTTTGGAAAGTTAATCTTTGAAAGAAAATCCAAACAATCATTAGTATTAGTGTGTGAAGGAGAATAAACAGATTCAAAATAATTTTTGAAAATATTCCTTTGGAGAATTAGTTAATTGATTTAAACTATTTTTAAGAAGAATTGGCTAATGTGGTCTATTACCATTTTTGGATAAGTTAGCTAGAAATCGATTAGATTTATTATGCAAATTATTCCATTTAGCTTTATAATATATCATAGAAGTTTGATCTCTCAAATTAGTCCAATGTTTCAGATTTTCTAAAGATTCTTTATATCTTTCACTATTTTGTTTTGAGGGATGCATAATAAAATTCAAGTAAGCTTTCTTTTGTATTTCAGTATGAAAGAGAAATTCTTTATCTATTTTCCTTCTAAAATAAATTTTATAAAAAGTTATTTCTCCTCGAATAACCGCTTTCCATGAATCCCATAACAATGGAAGATTGTCTTGATGTTCAGCATTATCTTTTAGAAAAAGATCCCATCTTTCTTTTAACATGTTATTAAATTCTGGTTTATCTTTGAAATTCAGTGGGATAAGACCATGGTACATACGATTTTGGGACAGGGAACAACTCTATTTCAATCAGGACTGGGGCATGGTCCAACAAGTTAATATTACCAATACTTGCAGATCTTGTTTTATTTAAGATATCAATTGACGAAAATAAATAATCAATTCAAGTTCCTATCCCATGAGGATGAGAAAAAAAAGTAAAATCCCTCTCTGTCGGATGTAGCATCCTAAAGATCTATTAATTTAGTTTGGTTTTCAAAATTTGACAGTAATTTAGATTTCCTTAATGGTTGTTTTCGGACTAAACCACTTTTGTCTAAAGGCCATAAATAAGATTCATTTAAGTCACCTCCAATGATAAACCTATGTTGTGGATAAGATACAATTTTCTGAATTATCTGAACATAAAATTCCTCTTTACCAGAATTGGGGGCATATAAAGAACCCATGTGCCATATTTTGTTTTGTAAAAGAACCTCAGCAATTACATATCTACCATCCGTATCGATTTCTGAATTAAGTATCTGAATATTCAAGGACTTAACCAGCAAAATTGATTAACAAAAATTCGATAAGGCAAGTCTCAGCAGAAAGTTAACAAAAATCTCAAGTCACAGTCTCAAATATCATCTATAGTCTCTTAAGTGTTTTTTTTTTTTTTTAATGAGAAAATTAAATCTCGTAGACAAACTATTCAGATGTTGCAGCTACAATAAAATGACGCCAAGTTTGTGTCATTAGAGAAATTCTTGAGATAGGGAGATTGAAATCTACACCAAAATCTATTCAGACTTGTTGAAAAGTATTTAGTTGTAGTATAATTAGTTGCAAATCACAATACTCCACTTTGTGAAGTCAATTTTAGACTGTACCAAACTTTGTATAAACAGGCAAGTCAAATATTACTGCCAAAATGGCGCCAATTCCTTGAGAGATAGAAAAATAAAATACAACAAAAAGTCAAAGTCAATCCCGAGTTGCAAACATATCTTGTATATAGTAAACTGTAGAAAAGTAATTCGTGAGGTAAATATTTCTCTGGAGACTTGACCAAATTAAACTTTCCTCACATGAAACTGCGTCACTCGTTTTGCAAGACTGCTGGAATAGTGTGAAAATGTCTATAAAGATGTTGATATTTTAGTAGGTTTTAGTCTCAGAGTTATCTTTCTCTTACTTCACAGTAATACAGGCTTCCGAATTGAGAATCCCTTAGTCGTGAGATAATGCAAACATAGTCTTGTATAAAGTAAACTGCAGAAAAGTTAAACGTGAGGTAAATATTTCTCCTGAGACTTGACCAGCTTAACTTTCCTCACATGAACTGCGTCACTCATATTGAAATGCTGCTTGAATAATGGGAAAACGTCTATAAAGACGTTAATGTTTTAGTAAGTTTTAGTCCCAGACCAATCTGTCTCTTACTTCACAATAATACAGGCTTCCAAATTGAGAATCCCTTAGTCGTGAGGTAAATATTTCTCTGGAGACTAAAACGACTAACCGTTCCTCACACGGACTGCGCCATTAGTTTTCCAATGTTGCTGAAATAATGTTTGAATAACCATAAAGGTTTTTATATTTACGCGAGATTCGTCCTGGGCTGAAATCCACTTTGCTCGTCCAAAACACAGGTTTTCGGGACAAGAGTCCCCTAGACGCCATTAGGAGTTCCGTCGGACCCCTTATCTGAAATCATCCTTCATTCACTATCGCGTCTCCTCGAGCCAGACATCTCTCAAAAGATCCACCGAAGATGAAGAGAACTTCGAGAACATTTAAGGTAAGTATTTGAAATGGTTAGCAGGCATTAAATAGCAGATATTGATAGTGACACGCAGAGCTTCATTCCCGCACTTCCACTCTCTCATGCGCCATAACCGGAAGTCTCTCCAGTGTACTTTCTAGAAACAATACATTCAACTTTTAGCAGAAAAGAAGGAGAACAGATGATAAGGGTGGAAGATGGTGTGTGCCATTGCAAGGAATTCAGGCAGGTTGAATAGCTGATTCATAGGTCATAGGTATTAAAGGGGTAGTTCTCCTTTAAAGGAATACTTCAGTGTAAAAATAAAAACTGGGCAAATAGATAGATCCTTATCATGCAGATGTGACCCGTGTGCCCCGCGTCCAATCACTGATTGGTTACTGCCTGGTAACCAATTAGCTGAAATCAAGAGAGTTGTACACCTAACCCTCCAAACACTTACAGCACATCAGCCCCCCATATAATAGCACCTCAATACCCCCAATTCCCTCAAACATTTACAGCACATCAGCCCCCCCATATAATAGCACCTCAATAAACCTAATCCCCCTCAATAAACCTAATCCCCCACATGCATTCTGTGTTCTTCTCCCTTTGGTAGTTTTCTCCCTCAGTAGCTAATGCTTTGCTGCTTCTCTTCCTCGCTGTGCAACTTCACTTCTCCACTGTGCAATTCTGTGCTTCTTCTTCCTGTCATAGTCATTAGGCTTTATTTTAATACAGCTTTTAGCAAATATGTTATTCAGCACCCCATATACCCCTACACTACATCATGGGCACACACATTTTCTATAAATGGACAGTGTACAGTAGCGTTCTGTGTTCTTTCTCTTTTAATAGTTTTTGCCCTCAAAGTCTAATTCTGTGCTTCTTCTCTTCCCCCGAGAGTTGCTTCTTCTCCCTTTCATAGTCATTAGCCTTTATACTCATAACCCTTTATTTCCCCTTTCAGTACCCCATATACCCCTATACTACATCATGGGCACACATTGATCATTTAAAATGAAACTCCTAACCTATGGCCCTAGATATTTTTAGACTTAGACTTTGTACTAAGTTACAGTAGCACCATTAATTAAAGGTTACAGAATTGGCCTTGTAATTGTGCTATTGTTGGTTTTCCTAATGACTATCACATATTTTTCTCAAGTGTTGCAGAGATTTTGTATTTCAAGGTTATAGGAGAGGAGAAGATTAAAAATTGATGGGTTCCCAAAAGATACAACATCGCTGTTGACCACAAGGGCAACAGAGATGCTTCACTGAATAGAATAGGTTTGTAGATTCACAAAATGTATAGAGATACATAGAGATAGGTGTTATTTTTGTGTGATGCAAATTTGCCCAGTGTGCTTTTGTGAAGGATTTAATCAAAAGTATGTGTGTGTGTGTATGAAACCAGGGGCGGCACAACAGACTAGCTTAGTATAAGTGAAGTAGAGCCAGACACTTGCAGATTTACTGCAAAAAGTTTTATCTCACTTTTTGCAGTAAATCTGCAAGTGCCTGGCTCTACTTCACTTACACTAATATATTTGCCTTTTATGGACAACGGCAGGGCAGAAGGCACATTAAAGGCAACACTTGGAACCAGTTATTTATACACAACAGACTAGCTGAAGGTGTGTTTCTTCTATATTGCACCCCTAGCGTTCTTGCACCTGAGAAAAATATAATAGAACGAATGTGTTAATATTTATGTTTTATCATCATAGCTGGGGGATTGCATGCAAATGACGGAGAGAAGGTTTCATTCAAACTCACTATGAATTGATAATATCTGTGCGTATGCAATTTGCTATGTGTTTTATATACACACGCATGATTTAAACTTTAAATAATGTGTGTGTACATAAAACACATAGCAAACATTTAAAGCTAAAAGGTGAACATTTCATGCTTAATTGTTTATATGACAGCTATATGTGCATGTGTAATGTATTCTATATTTATGGGCTGATCTCAAGGCCGGCCAGCAAGAGGAACCCTCCAAAGAAACGATTCCTTCCGCCTCAAATTGATACAGTACAGCTGGATACTTCTTGACTTCATAGAATCAACCAAACGCTGGGAACATATCACACAAACCTCTTTGATTATTTTGTACAAAGACAATTATTGGTAAAACTTGACCTGACTCCTGTTTAGAAATTGATTTATAATAAATGAGAAAATGCTTCAATGTCTTTTATTTTGTTTTGTAACTTGTAGCAGGCTGTTCAAAGCTATTTGCTGAATTAATTGTTGGCAAACACATTCGCACCTTGATTCATAAACTGTTCAGCACCTTCTTCTGCCCATAACCAACCCATCACAAGACTAGCAGTACTGAATGGCAGTAATAGCTTGAGAGCCTGGCTAAAGCTGGCCATAGACGCATCATCAGAGAGTACAAGATTTATATAAATGGAAAACCGAAACCTGGTTAGGGTGAGAAGGGCTGAAAGGAGCCACAAAGCCATTCACTAGCAAATACATGCAAAGTGAAGCCTTCTGGAATCAGAAGGTATTTACTTGTCTCATGCCATACACACAGCACTGCCTAGATATAAAAAATGAGAATTTTGGGCAGACATGCAAATCATTCATTTATGTCCCTTTGGCCAACTATGCATCCAGAACCGCTGGTTTATAGCATAGATACAGCCTAATGGTTCAGAGCCATGTATCCAAACTTGCAGACAGCCTGTTTCAATCTTGTCATTGCAAGACATTGGAACATAAAACATAAAGGAGTGATTTGCATGTCTCCGGCTATGATGCCTTATGGGAGAATTAAAATTCTCCCATAGCCATGTTCCAATGTCTTGCATTGATGAGATCTAACAAGATTGAAACAGGCTGTCTGTAAGTTTGGATACATGGCTCTGAACCATTAGTCTGTATCTATGCTATTAAACCAGTGGTTCTGGATGCATAGTTGGGCAGAGGTACATAAAGGAGTGATTTGCATGTCTCCACCCATGATGCCTTATGGGAGAATTAAAATTCAAATTTTTTGTATCTAGGCAGTGCTACGTGTATCAATTTCAATTATGGATCCGCACACACCAATTTTCTGCAGTTTTCTTTAATTTTTATTCACCACCAATATCAACGTTTCGGGGGGTACAACCTCCCTTCGTCAGGATATATCCTGACGAAGGGAGGTTGTACCCCCCGAAACGTTGATATTGGTGGTGAATAAAAATTAATAAAAATTAAAGAAAACTGCAGAAAATTGGTGTGTGCGGATCCATAATTGAAATTGCTACTATTGGAGGGCCTCGTCAGGCTGGAGGATAACCAGCACCACTAAAGCAGAAAAAGTGAGTAAAGTTCCAGGTGTGCAGTGTAACCATTCCAATACAAGTGCTACGTGTATGGCATGAGGCAAGTGAATGTTTTGCTTTACTTTGCATAGATTAATATAAGAAACTGTACCAGCCCAGAGCATTATAACAATAATGATACATGGCTTCATAGTTGTCAGTGGCAGATTCCCATCTTGGATCTTGTTAGTCCATCTCTTGCATTTCAATGCTACTGCACATGCTCAGTGCGACGTGGGCTGCTGTTGTGAAGTTGTTAGGGGCTATTGCAAATGAAATGATGTTACATGTGTCCCTGAAGCTGCCATTACATGGCTCATTTTTTAATTAATTCCAATGCAGAATGCATTAGAATTTAAATTGATTAGTAATCAGCCTTGACATTTAGATTGTATACACTGATATACACAGTATACTGCAAGTTGGTCCATAAAAAAGAGTTACTAGGAGCATCTTTGGAGGCACAGATGTTTATTATGAAGGCTGTGGTCACTGATGTGTGGGTCAGCAAAAACTCATTGTTATTTGTTTTTATAGGACCCACACCTAACCTGTGCCCACATCTTCCCACTCCTGACATCACATCTGTACACACTGCTGGTTTCAAAACAGGTACATTTTGGGAGCAAATTTCCCCCGGTTTTACTCGCACCCAACCTGTACCCACAATGGTCAAATTTAAACCTGTGGGTTTCAGGCCAACCTGCAAAGGTAAAACATTTGTAGATGGATTCTTCACTGAGCTGTAGTTCATGTATTATTATATTCACTGAGTTTAGTTCAAATATTATTCCAATATAAAAAACCACTCTATACTCCTTATAGACACAGAAACAAAATTTTTTTAAACAGATCAACTTTACTGACATTCTAAAACATTTTTAAGCATAACAATATACAATATAAATTTAAGTTTGGTTACTTTTGCAGCATTATTAATGAAAATATATCATCTTTAAAAAGGTTTGGTAACTTTTGTAGCATTATTAATGAAAATGTATTGGAAAAATTGTGTAGTGCAATATTAAAGTTCTCTAAAATGTATATGCTTTTGAAACAGGAGGAAAACTATAATAAAACATCTGGATAAACCATTTAAAAATAACACTTTTTTGGAAAAAAAAATTACATCTATCACAGCATGTCAGGTCTGAGACCACCTCAATACTGACATGCTATCAGAGCAAGTGCAATGCTACACTACACTATTTATATTGCCACACTACGGAATATATATATATATATATATATATATATATATATATATATATATACACACACACACACACACACAGGGGGTTGATCGCCTTTATATCAACTTTTAGTATGATGTAGAGAGTGATATTCTAAGACAATTTGCAATTGGTTTTCATTTATTATAATTTGTGGGTTTTTTTTAGCTTTTTTTCATCAGCTCTGCAGTTTGCAATTTAAGAAATTTGGTTGCTAGGGCCCAAATTACCATAGCAACCATGTACTGAAACTGGAATATGAATAGGAGAGGGCCTGAATAGAAATACGAGTAATAAAAAGTAGCAATAACAATACATTTGTACCATTTGTATTTAGATGGGGTCAGTGACACCCATTTGAAAACTGGAAAGAGTCAGAAGAAGAAGGCAAATAATTAAAACACTATAAAAAAAAAAAAAAAAAAAAATAATGAAGGCCAATTTAAAAATTGCTTAAAATTAGCCATTCTATAACATACTAAAACTTAATTTAAGGGTGAATCCCCTCTTTAAGGATATAATTTCAGGAATTACAGGATATGCAAATACCACAGGTATAAATAACATATATGCAACTTTTTGGTATAATCAACAGATTAAGGCATAAAGGTAGGAAGGGGCAAGCCCCTGAAACATTGTATGTGATTAAATGTGAGCAGGGGAGATCCTCACACTGCATAAATCATGTTGTGCTGGCCAATCTGTTCTTCTATTTTACTACTGAAGGAGCACCAATCTGCCATCCTCTTTTTATTCCTGGAACCTTTCTATGGCCCAGTCTAGGTGCACATTCGCAGTACAGTGAAAAGCCAAACTTAGAAGCAAAAAGACAGCTTTTCCCTCTACTGCCTATATGCACCCTGCTTAGTACTACATTGAAGATCCAAAAAAGGATAGAAGATTGAGACATGGTGCTCCCCCTGGAGCTTCGGCCCAGGGTCTCAAGTAAGCAATTATAATCACCCTGCCGCAGTGATCATACCTTTTCTCCTTTATTAATGTGTTTTATATTGTGGTGAGTGGAATGCAAAATCCTTTGAAGGGGTTAAAATAACTTTTGAATCTTGCATTTTTGAATTTTGTATAATGAAAAAAACATTGCTGGCTTTTGTTACTTCAAATTTAATGTTCTTTCATATATAGGATCATCTGGTGCACTTTCATAGTGGTTTAAAGAAATGTTATAATAAGTATTGTTCGTTGGTTTAACCCGTGGAATCGGCATGGTGGTTTCATACTCATTTTCTGAAGGTTCTTTCTCTTCCTTCTTGGTGTTGCATAGGCCCTGGAAAGGAATTACTGGATATTAGTACATTGCACATTGCGTGTGTTTTAGTACCAATATTAAATTACTGGTAATATAATCATAATTCTTTTAGACATCTTGGAGATAAAATTCAAAGCATTGCAATTTAAAGAGAACTAAAGCAATACTTTAATCAAAGGGCCCCTGCACAGGTCCCTCACATTTCTTCAGCATCATCAGGTAGACACCCTTCAGAATAGCCCTGCCCCCTGTACCCAAAATGAAAAGACAGAACTGTTCAGTGGAGTTGATGACTGCCATGTCTGCCTGTTTGACCAGGAGCTTAAAGCAAGGAACAGATTGAATTCCAATGTGTCAGCTCCTATTTGATTCTCTCACCTGCAGAGAGCCAGGGCAGAAATTCAAGCTACCTGACATGGCAGCTGCCAACCATGCTGTGTAACTCTGTTGTCATTTCTACTACGGTACAGGTAGGGTCACCACTGCACTTAATTAGCATTTTCACCCAAAACTGAACAATGTGATTAGATTAGATGTGATTTGCTAAAGCATCAAATCTGGTCCAGTTGCACATGTGCAGATAAGCTTAACTTAAAGAAGAAGTAAAGCTTAACTAAAGTAATAGGCTAAGAAATGCTGTATATTATGTTTTAGGCTTCTGTACTAGCCCAAAGCAACCACAGCCCTTTAGTAGGGAAGATCTGTGCCTCCAAAGATGCCCCAGTAGCTCCCCATCTTCTTTTCTGCTGATTCACTGCACATGCTCTGTGCTGATGTCAGTTACTGAGCTTAGGACCAACTCAAAATATGCAGTACACATAGAATATAAATGTCACAATATAAGGCTCATTAGTAATTAATACAAGGGATGCACCGAATCCAGGATTCGGTTCAGTATCCGGCCAGGATTCTGCCATTTTCAGCAGGATTCGGCCGAATCCTTGTGCCTGGCCTAACCGAATACAAATCCCTAAAATCATGTGACTTTTCATCACAAAGCAAGGAAGTAAAAATATTTTTGCCAAGCACTATGTGCAAATTAGGGTTCCGATTCAGTTCGGCCGAATGTTTCGCAAAGGATTCGGGGATTCGGCCAAATCCAAAAAAGTGGATTCAGTGCATCCCTAATTAATACAGATAATTACTACATGGCAGCACAGAAACCAGTGCAACTAGCTCTAGAACTAGCTATATATTACAGGACAACCTCATTTTCTGCTTGAAATTTGTGACCACCCCGAAGCAAAGCTGCTCCGAGTCCAGTGAGCATGTGAGTGTCGCAGACACTTTCCAAGATGGTGACCCCCTGTGACAAGTTTGATGTTTTGGATTATGGCTGCTATTGACAAGCTGAAACTTTACACTGGTGCAACAAAGTCAGTAACTAAAATGTGACATTTTCAGCCATATTAATTTTTAGGGTTTAGTTCTCCTTTAAAAGGAAAAAGTTGACTTTTTACTTTACTGTGCACTGGGCCTGTGGTCTTAGAATAGAGTTCAGAAGCGCAAGAATATATCACTACATGATGCTTCTACAGAAGTAGATTTGAACTAACAGGATCACCAGCCTGGGGTCTCACTAGGGCATACTTAACATTTGGAACTTCTAAGCAATTATACTTTTCCTTTTCCTTTAAATAAATGCAGATTATGGAAGTGACATGTATAACATACATGTTTGTAAAAGCTTATACATTACCTGATTGTTTCTGCGCTTAATAAGAAAGTAGATTAAAACAGCAATTCCAACAAGGAGCAGCACTCCACAAGGTATTCCAACACCAAGACCAATTGCTAATGCCTTAAGCAGGGAATAGACAATAGTGGAAAAAATAAGTGCTTCAGATTCACCACCCAAGAAAGAATGCTAAATTGCTTTTGTAAAAATTAGCAACAACAAAAATCAATTCATAATTACAGCTTCTACATTGAAAGCAATACATTTTCTCTCCAGACCGATTCAGTCCTTATTTCCAGGATTTCCTGTAAACTGTTTGGGTACCATCCAAGCACATAATCAACCATTCACAACAGGATATATAGTTTAACAGCAGATTTAGAATATGTTTGTGTTTTAGACCACAATGAGGATTAAACTTAATCTGGGAGGACTGTAATTACATTACATTAACAATCTAACCTTGTAATAATAAAAGATAAAAACTTACATTATTATTTGCGTTATGTGGTGTTGTAGTGATCTGAAAATATGCAAAGAAAAGGTTTACTAAACATCTGCACCACAACCTACACTTAACTGCTATTAATATGTTCTCAGACATTTCTTGTACAGGTATGGGACCTGTTATACAGAATGCTCAGGACCTGGGATTTTCCGGTCTTTACATAATTTGAATCTCCTTACCTTAAATCTACAAATTATAATTTAAGCATTACCCAAACCCAATAGAATTAGAACTACTACAAATTCATCATAGCATAGTTGGGCTCAAGTACAAGGTACTGTTTTATTATTACAGAGAAAAATATATTTTTTTTCATTTTGAATAATTTGATTAAAATGGACTATGGGAGATGGCTATACCGTAATTTGGAGTGTTGGCGCTTTTTATATAACATATCTCATGCCTGTACAATACAGTACTCTGATAAAATCACAAATAGGCTTGGTGAAGTGGTGAGAGTCAGTGACATACAGTATTTATGACAGCTTACAGATGGAAAGAAAGCAGCAACTACCCTGAAATTATCTTCAGTTTCATGTGATCAGCCTCAAACATATATTATGGTATAATTAAAAAGGATTATTATTAGAAGGTATAGAAGCAATCTAAGGTAGATATTAGTTTCCTGAAAGTTGTGGAAATTATTTTATTCTACCAACACATCCCTTATCTTCCAAATAAATAGCAGAAATGGAATCTACAATAGTTTATGAAAATTGTTATACAGATCAAAAATGTAGCAGGGCTTAATTTTCTGCAGATATCAAAGATATTTATCTAAAAGCTAGACCCTTCTCTGCTGTTACAGCCCTAAGAATAATTGCATACAGCAGGGCTGTCCAACCCCCCCTTCCATGGCCCCCCACATGCTGTGTCTTCTTACGATATGTATCACTACAGAGATTAACTGGCCCCTTCATTGTTTAAACCTCAAATTCACACTGTAATCCCCTGTATTGTTCACACTTTTGACACCTCTATTGTTTATATCCTAAAGGTCTGTACTGTTCACACCTGAGACCCAGACTGAAACTGCCCACATTGTTGACCTGTTCACACCTTGTTCAAAATGCTAATGGGGCACCAGCACTGTGTCACTGTATGTAGTACATATTAGAATGATAGGTTTACTTGTCTCCTGCTCTGTTCTGCCTTCCCTCCCCGTGTGTGCCAATCTCTGCTTGCCCAGTGCTGCTTGTGTGTGCCATTCTCTGCTTACTCAGTGCTGCTTGTGTATGCCATTCTCTGCTTACTCAGTGCTGCTTGTGTGTGCCATTCTCTGCTTGCCCAGTGCTGCTTGTGTGCGCCATTCTCTGCTTGCCCAGTGCTGCTTGTGTGTGCCATTCTCTGTTTGCCCAGTGCTGCTTATGTGTGCCATTCTCTGCTTGCCAAGTGCTGCTTGTGTGTGCCATTCTCTGCTTGCCCAGTGCTGCTTGTATGTGCCATTCTATGCTTGCCCAGTGCTGTTTGTGTGTGCCATTCTCTGCTTGCCCAGTGCTGCTTGTGTGTGCCATTCTCTGCTTGCCCTATGCTACCTGTGGAATGTAAGCCTGTTAGGGGTTTGTTCTTGGGGTTTGTTAGCATTTGGAAATTGTTGTTAAGGGCCCCTAAGGATCATGTGTTGGGGGGTTGTTATATTATCCACAGGGGAGGATGAGGCACATGGATTTAAGGGTATGTTTTAACATAACTTCAATTTTTCACATATGAGTGATGAGGGATTTCCCTGCAGTGAGCACCAACCAGGGGCCCTGGACAGCAGTCCCGGTGGGCCCCGGGCCCCCCAGACCGACCCTATATAAAAGATAAAAACTTACATTATTTGCGTTATGTGGTGTTGTAGTGATCTGAAAATATGCAAAGAAAAGGTTTACTAAACATCTGTACCACAACCTACACGTAACTGCTATTAATATGTTCTCAGAAATTTGTTGTACAGGAATGGGACCTGTTATACAGAATGCTCAGGACCTGGGATTTTCTGGATACGGGGTCTTTACATAATTTGAATCTCCTTACCTTAAATCTACAAATTATAATTTAAGCATTAACCATCCCAATAGAATTAGAACTACTACAAATTCATTATAGCATAGTTGGGCTCAAGTACAAGGTACTGTTTTATTATTACAGAGAAAAATATATTTTTTTAATTTTGAATAATTTGATTAAAATGGACTATGGGAGATGGCTATACCGTAATTTGGAGCGTTGTTGCTTTTTATATAACATATCTCATGCCTGTACAATACAGTACTCTGATAAAATCACAAATAGGCTTGGTGAAGTGGTGAGAGTCAGTGACATATTTATGACAGCTTACAGATGGAAGGAAAGCAGCAAGTACCCTGAAATTATCTTCAGCCTCAAACACCTAATATGGTATATTTAAAAAAGATTTTTTAAATATAAAAAAATTCTCTGCTTGCCCAGTGCTGCTTGTGTGTGCCATTCTCTGCTTGCCCTATGCTACCTGTGGAATGTAAGCCTGTTAGTTGTTTGTTCTTGGGGTTTGTTAGCATTTGAATTGTTGTTAAGGGCCCCTAAGGTATCATGTGTTGGGGGGTTGTTGTTGTATTATCCACAGGGGAGGATGAGGCATATGGATTTAAGGGTATGTTTTAACATAACTTCAATTTTTCACATATGAGGGATGAGGGATTTCACTGCAGTAAGAACCAACCAGGGTCAGACCCCCAGTCCCCCATCTGCGATGTGCATGCATATGCGCACAGAGCAGCAGGGCACACATGCGCGCAGAGAGGCTCTCTGCGCGCATGTGTGCAAGGAGCCACACGGCGCATTCGCGTCTGGAGCCGCGCGGCACCGCAATTATTTTTTGTTTAGGTCCTTGAGATCGGGAGTGGCGTCTGGCCGGGCGGGGGCCCACCAGGTTTTTCCGGGTGTCCCGCCGGGCCAGTCTGACACTGGCACCAACCATTTTGTTTTTTGGTGGTGCTACCACTGTTAATGTGGATATGATCTTAAAAGTTCTTGTGGTAACATGTGTGTGGTTTAAAGTGGGTGTGGTTTAAAAGGGGGAGTGGCCAACACTGACTTCTATTATCGGCCCTCCACCACGTAGGCCAGTAAAATTTTGGCCCTCGGCACCACAGAAGTTGGACAGCACTGGCATACAGTATAGTGAGATTTTTCTGTCCATTTGTTTAGTGACTATGGGGGTGTTTGAAACCACTGGCAACTGATTTCATTAGCAATCCATATATCCCCAAGTGCATTCACTGTCTGCCATTACCGCTTGAAATACAAAATGTCCGGAATGATGCCATGTGCCATCACCCTAAGGGGCAAATTTACTAAAAGGCAAAGTGACTTTTTTCACATGGGTGAAAATTCGCCAGCATGACGTAATTTCGGTACTTCGCCGATTTACTTATGGTCGCTGGCATAACTTCACTAGCGAAGGAGATAGACTCTAGTGGTAGTTCACTCCCTAACGCCTGGCGAAGTTGCGATCTGGCGAATGGACGTAACTACGCAAATTCACTAAGATGCAGATTTTACTGAACGTTACCTCTTGCACAAACACTTGCCTTCGCCACCCCAGACGAAGTGCAATAGAGTAGATAGGACTTCCTAAAAAAATTTTTGAAATTTTTTGTAAGTCCCAAAAAACGCTGGCGTATTTTCCTATTTCAGGGTGACAGGCTGAAAAATAGCGTTATATTTTTTTGGGGGTAACCCGCTTCCCCTCTACATTTCCTAACATATAGTTTATACATAAACTATACACTGTGCTCAAATAAAGGGCAATATAACAACTTTTTTTTATTTTATTAAGGTTTCATGAGCTTGTGTCGTGTAATGTATTGGCTGCAACAATACATTGAACTTAACTTACCGTTGTTTGCAGATTCAGCAATGCTAGTGCAACTTCACTTCGCCTGCCGCAGTAACCCTAGCGCTACTTTGCCAGCGTTCGGCGTCCTGGACACAGCTTCGGATTTTAGTGAATTAGCATTGTCCTAGCAAATCTACGCCTGGCAGAGTGTTGCGATGTTACCTACTGTCTACTAGTGTGCCTGTTTATTGACTCTTCTGGTAACTTGTCTGTAATTTACAGTTTCAAACACCTACGGTTCTGATTTAAGCTAGCACATAGCAACAATTTAGATGGAGATAGATAGATGTTGTAGTGTTATACTATTAACACTACAACAAGGCACACACATCATATATATATATATATATATATATATATATATATATATATATATATATATATATATATATATATATACACATATATATATATATATATATATATATTATATATATATATATTACATTACTTTACAGCTTTAATATGTAATTGACTAAAGAAATCGGAGAAAAGTTACAAGGAAATGTTTCATCATATAATAGTTGTCTTAATTTCTTACTAGATTTGTGGTTGAGTTGCTTGTTGTCTAAAAAACAAAAAATAGATATGTTTTTAAATTTCACCATTCATCTTTCTCAAAGTTATAAAGAAACACCAAAACATAAGTAACTTGAATGCAACTAAATGACTTTAATTTGTATAAAAAAGGCTGGGTATCAAAATACTCCAATTTTCGCTTATTATAAGGGCACTTCACATGTTAGGCCAGATGCAATTAATTGTGGAAACACTGTTTATATCACATGCAAACTCTCAAAGTCATTTATTCCTACTTGGTAAATAGTCCAAACAAGGCATTTACATATTGGAACTAGTGATGGGCAATTTTTTTCAGTGAATTTTGACGCCAGCGTTAAAGTCAATGGGTGTCCGAATAATGTTGACACGCGACGGTTTTGACGCAAGTGACTTTTCCGATGCCCTTCCAAAAATGTTTGACGCGCAAATTTTTGAGACAGTTTCGTGAATTTACTCGCTGATGTCGAAACACGTAATTCAACGCAAATTCGCACCTGCCAAATTCATTCACCCATCACTAATAGGAACACTACCTTTAATGAAGAAGGGCTATTATTTCTGCAACAATACTGAATTTTTAATTGATTATATTTATAAAGTTTTGAATTTGCATAAAATAAAGCTGATATAACAATTTTAATTTTTTGTGATAGTTCCCTTAAAATTGTTCTAATTTGTCATTTAAGAATGTTTGAAATTGTGGGTCATTATACAGATCTGCACTTTTTCCTTGAATTGGATTCAGTAAATTGAAACATGAGCCACTAATGAATTCTTAGATAATCTTATTTATGCATTATAACATCTATCAGACCCTGTGTCAGGAGTTGACTTGACCTTATCTGACAAGTAGATCCAATAATCATATCAATAGCTTTATACTTCATCTCTCCAGGATAGCATGGAAATCAGAAGCAAAACCATCTCTATGTAAAACAGTCAGTTCCAATTTTACTTTACTTTCTCTTGAAAACCATCTGGTGTTGTTTAAAAACATATTATATAACAGTGAGATTACCACTAATGTGTTATATAATATGTTTAGGTATATTTCTAATGTATGCTTTTTTTATCACACACAAACTCCATCAACATTATTTAGACCATCAACATATCAAACAATAAAAATGTTCTTATTGCTTTGGTAACCAGGAAGTGTACAGGTACTACCAGGAAGTGGTAACCAGGAAGTAAGTCCAAGGACAACATATTGGTTATTATAAAGGACTTTTGTTTTCTCTATGCTCCTGTGCTAGTACAATACTATTTTTCATGTATTTTATACTTTTATTTGTACCCAGGTCATTAATTCCAAATGTTTATAGGAGGGCTCATCCCTGAGATCCATATGTATTCATATATTTATTTATGTTATAAAACAAATAGTTTGCTATGCAAATATTGGAAGAAAAACTGTTACAAAATGTTACTATACAATATTTATTATTTTAAACAAACATATATTTTTTACTAGAGTTGTGGTTGAGCTGTTTTGTATCTGAAAAGCAAAAATATGCACATTTTAAATTTTAACATAAATCTCTTTGAATGTTATGCAAAAACAAATTAATGGTTAGCACAACTTCCCCCTTTTTTTTGCAGCTTCTTGTTCCCCACCTTCTAAACTAATAAGAGCATTAAGCAATTTCTGCGAGACTTTGCCAATTCTACTGAAAAATTTTAAGTATAAAAAAAAATCTTTTTCATCTGTAACTTGCATTTTAAGTTCTGGCTGTATATTTTCTTTTGCAAAATCTGATTTGACTCTTCATCCTCAAGAGTAAGGGTGAATATAAAGGGAATATTATTTGCAAGCAGACTGAAAGGAAAAGAAACCATACATGTGCAATAAAATAGAAAATATTTACCGTGTTTGTTTCAAGGTACCCTCCTGTAGTAATCTACAATATGAACACAAAGCAGGATTATAAAATAAAGAAAAGATGATCCGTTGACCACTGAAGAAACTAATATTAATATATTTTTAATAACTCTACTCCCATTATTACATGTGCACAAGTATATTTTCATTTTCAAGCAATACATACAGTATTTATGTCAATGAAGGTTTTCATTCATCCAGGTCATGGTATATCTAGGAGAAGTAAATCTAGAGCAACTGGACTTGCTGATTAATAATTGAAGAACTTATTAAACTGAAGAAGCGGCTCGGATGAGTAGTAAAATGTCTTTAATTTTTAATCAGCAAGTCCAGTTGCTCTAGATTTACTTCTACGAGGTATAAATATTTATTTTGCAACAGTTATGGTAGGTTACTAATATAATACCACTGTGATATTGCAAACTAAGTACAAAGTTTCTGGACTATTTGAAACTTAGAGTTTTCTTGACACTTTGGCAAACCATGGCTAAAGCTTCTAAAAAGAAATAGAAAATGTCAGTATTATGGTGACTGTGTGCAATGTTTGACAAGAAATAACATTGTGCTAGGTTGCCAATCATTTATCAAGTCTAGAACAGCTATGAACAGCTCACTGGGATGAAAATAATAAGACAGTAGAGACCATTAAGCAATGTCTGTGAAGCTTTAGTCAATTCTACTGAACATTTTTGTAAGTTATATAAACATTTTAAAAATGATTTCTCCTCTTTAACCACTAGGTTCTGGCAGTATATTTTCTATTGGTAAATCTGATTTGCCCCTTGGCCTACAAGAACAAAGATCAATAAAAAAAATTCAGGGAAAGATTATTTGCAAATAGAAGTATTGGGAAAAAAGCAGCAAAATCCTCTCTGCAATAAAATAGAAAATATTTACCATACTACTTTCAGGGTACCCTCCTGTAGTAATCTACAATATAAACACATGGGATCAGACATCTGTGTGATAATAGAGACATCATACATGCTTGGACAGAAGTAACATAGGAAACATAAACACAGTTCTTATAATAACAGTAAAATAATAATACAATTTTATACTGTATATAATAATAATAATAACAATAATATAGCAGTACGGTAAATGAGGTATCATAACATGCCCCAATGTCTCTTCACACTGGGACCCCTCTCTATCTCACATTACCGTGACCCCTTTTCTTCCTGTGCCTGGGAGCAAATGGTGCAGGTCCTTTCTGGGTCCCCATTTCCCCCTGTGCGATAATGCAGTTACTGGATCTGCTAATAATTATACAAAATGCCCATTTCCACTTGTGACAGATAAACCTCTGTCAAACCTGAGCATAAGTAATAAAAAAAGGGAGGCAAAGGGGGTACAAAAAAACATGTGAATCAGAACAGTGAACAAAATGAGAAGTAAGAATTGGAGTGACCCCAAAGAAGAAAATAGGAATAAAATAGTGGACATCAAAAATTTTAAAGAAGGGGGAAGTGGAAATGAAGGAAAAAGAAATGACAACAATGAAAAAATGTGCGATGCTGATAGAAAAAATAAAACAGAGGGGGTGGGCAACATAGGATTGAGCTAAAAAAAAAGTTGATACAGACATGAAAAATTTAGTGGAGAATTAAAGAGAAATGACTACATTTGTCATTAGGGAACAGGCATAGTGAAGGGGAATCACAGAGGCCCATTTATTAAAGGCCGAATTATAGTGGTTTTAGAGCTTTTTGAAACCACAATTAAACCATATTTCTCTAAAAACAACAATTGCCATGAAAGTTATTAAAAGATCCAAAAATAATAGGTACAATTGGAAAAAAAAAGTCTGAACCATGCTCTAAAAAGTCTAACAAGGTCCAATAGGATCAGTGCAGCTCCCATTGACTGCTATGGGACCTGACTGCTTTTACTTGGTGCAGTTTTGTAATAGAGTATTTCGTGGTTTTCACTCTTGATAAATCTCAATTTTTTTGAGTTTTAGAGAAATTTTAAAAAAAACTATTTCTTTAAAGAAAAAATATGATTTGTGAAAATAAAGGAAATCCGAATTGGCCCCGAAGTGTTCAAAGGTAATGAGTGAAGAGTGAGGGGACTGTAATAAATAAAGTATGATCTAGAAAACCAAGGGGGTTATTTATTAAACCTATAATTTTTCTGGTCTGGCTTTTTGGGCCAAAACTTAAATTTTTCTGGGAAAAAAAAATCAAAATTTTCAAGATTTATAATACCCCAATGCTGCAAAAAGTCCAAATGTGAAAATCTGCCATCTCAGATCTGTCAAGGTCCTGTAAAAGTCAATGGGAGAGGTACCTATCCCAATTTGAAGTTATCGTGGTTTATGCTGGGTTTAGCCCGAACATTTGACCTTTTTTGGGCAAAAAACTCAATTCAACGGAAAAAAAGGCAGAACAATTTGAGCGATCTGGGTTTTCGCTTGATTTTGTCCAGTTTTTCAACAATCAGATTAAATAGAGTTTTTTTATTAAGAAATAAGCTACAATCGGGCATGGGAGTTTGGTCGAGCTTTTTTATTACAGTATATTATGAGATAAGTTTGGATTTTAGTAAATTACCCCCCTAAGGCAGAAGTCATTTTCACACATTTATTATTTAGCTGCTTTTTATATTGCACGAATAAAAAGTAAGCAGAGGAAATAAATCAAGTTTGAGAAATGAGGAGAAAAGTAGGAGAATAAAGTAAAGCAAAATGGATCCATTCCCCATTGAAGAGACTCAGAAATGTAATATCCCATTATTACATGTGCAAAAGTATATTTTCATTTTCAAGCAATAAATATTTATTTTGCAACAGTTATGATAGCTCACTAACATAATAACACTGTGATATTGCAAACTAAGTACAAAGTCCTTGCCATGTTTCAATGCCCTTAGCGCCTTCTTAGATCACTATAAAACCCTTCTTCTACTACTAGCTCCTGCCCATAATAGCTCACTGTTTAAGTGAATAAATGTGATGCCCAAGGCCACAGGGAGGTGAAACAATTGTTTATCAGTACAGTCATAGGATATAATATCTGTAATATTTGGGACCTAGGGTTTTCTTCATACTTTGGCAAACCATGGCTAAAGCTTCTAAAAAGAAGTAGAAAATGTCAGTATTATGGTGACTGTGTGCAACGTTTGCCAAGAAAATAATATTGTGCTAGGTTGCCAATCGTTTACCAAGTCTAGAACAGCTATAAACAGCTCACTGTGATGAAAATAATAAGACAGTAGAGACCATTAAGCAATGTCTGTGAGATTTTAGTCAATTATACTGAACATTTTTGTAAGTTATAAAAACATTTTAAAAATGATTTGTCCTCTTTAACCATTAGGTTCTGGCAGTATATTTTCTATTGGTAAATCTGATTTGCCCCTTGGCCTACAAGAACAAAGGTCAATAAAAAAGAATTCAGGGAAAGATTATTTGCAAATAGAAGTATTGGGAAAAAAGCAGCACAATCCTTTCTGCAATATAATAGAAAATATTTACCATACTACTTTCAGGGTACCCTCCTGTAGTAATCTACAATATAAACACATGGGATCAGACATCTGTGTGATAATAGAGACATCATACATGCTTGGACAGAAGTAACATAGGAAACATAAACACAGTTCTTATAATAATAGTAGAATAATAATATCATATTATACTGTATATAATAATAACAATAATATAGCAGTACAGGAAATGAGGAATCACAACATGCCCCAATGTCTCTTTACACTGGGACCCCTCTCTATCTAACATTACTGTGACCCCTTTTCTTCCTGTGCCTGGGAGCAAATGGTGCAGGTCCTTTCTGGGTCCCCATTTCCCCCTGTGCGATAATGCAGTTACTGGGTCTGTTAATAATTATACAAAATGCCCATTTCCACTTGTGAGAGACAAACCTCTGTCAAACCTGAGCATAAATAGTAAAAAGGGGAGACAAAGGGGTACAAAAAGAAGCATGTCAATCAGAACAGTGAACAAAATGAGAAGTAAGAATTGGAATGACCCCAAAGAAGAAAATAGGAATAAAACAGTGGAAAGCAGAGACATCAAAAATTTTAAAGAAGGGGGACGGGGACAAAGAAGGAAAAAAGAAAGGACAACATTGAAAAAATGTGCGATGCTGATAGAAAAAAATAAAACAGATGGTGTGGGCAATATAGGATTGAGCTAAAAAAAACGTTGATACAGACAAATAAAAATATAGTGGAGAATTAAAAAGAGATGACTACATTTGTCAGTAGGGAACAGGCATAGTGAAAGGGAAACACAGAGTCCCATTTATTAAAGGTCAAATTATAGTGGTTTTAGAGCTTTTTGAAACCACAATTAAACCCTATTTCTCTAAAACCTCAATTGCCATGAAAGTTATTAAAAGATCCAAAAATAATAGGTACAATCGGAAAAAAAGTCCGAACCATGCTCTAAAATGGTCCACTAGGATCAGTGTAGCTCCCATTGGCTGCTATGGGACCTCACTGCTTTTTGTATTTGAGTTTTTTCGTTGTTTTTACACTTCATAAATCTCAAATTTTTTGAGTTTTAAAGAAATTTTAAAAAACAATTTCTTTAAAGAAAAAATACGATTTGTGAAAATAAATGAAATCCGAATTGGCCCCAAGGTGTTCAAGGACAATGAGTGAAGAGTGAGGGGATAATAAATAAAGTCCAAATGCGAAAATCTGCCATCTCAGACCTGTCAAAAATAGATGGGAGAGGTACCTACCACAATTTGAAGTTACTGTCGTGTCGTCTATGCTGGGTTTAGCCCGAACATTTGACCTTTTCGGGCAAAAACTTGATTCAGAGGAAAAAAAGCCAGAAAAATTTGAGCGATCTGGGTTTTCTTTTGATTTTATCGAGTTTTTCCACAATCCAATTAAATTGCGTTTTTTTTATTAATAAATAAGCTACAACCGGGCATAGGAGTTTGGTCAAGCTTTTTTATTACAGTATATTATGAGATAAGTTTGGATTTTAGTAAATTACCCCCCTAAGGCAGAAGTCATTTGCACACATTTATTTAGCTTCTTTTTATATTGCACGAATAAAAAGTAAGCAGAGAAAATCAAGTTTGAGAAATGAGGAGAAAAGTAGAAGAAAGTAAAGCAAAATGCATCCATTCACCATTGAAGAGACTCAGAAATGTAATATCCCATTATTACATGTGCAAAAGTATATTTTCATTTTCGAACAATAAATTTTGCAACAGTTATGGTAGGTCATTAAGATAATAACACTGTGATATTGCAAACGAAGTACAAAGTCCTTGCCATGTTTCAATGCCCTTAGCGCCTTCTTAGATCACTATAAAACCTTCTACTACTATCTCCTGCCCTTAATAGCTCACTGTTTAAGGGAATAAATGTGATGCCCAAGGCCACAGGGAGGTGAAACGAGTAAAGGTATGGCAAATATCTGGAATACTTGGGTCCTGGGGTTTTCTTGATACTGTGACACAGCATGCCTAAAGCTACTAAAAAGAAATGCCAGTATTAAAGTGATTGTGTGCAATGCTTGTGAAGAAAATACCCCTATGTATAATGTGCTAGAACAGGGGTCAGCAACCTTTACTATCTAAAGAGCCATTTTGCCCCCTCTTCCACTAAAGAAAAATAATCTGGAGTCGCAAAACACAACACAGATTAGAAACTTTTAAAAGTTTTAACCTTTTTTAATTTTAACTGTTATAACAACAGAATACAACAAACAAAAGTATGTGTAGGCCTACTTTGAAATTAATGAAACACTGAATAGCCCTATTAAATGCTAGTGTTCTTATCTGTTTAAAGGCGAGGGCTATAGACATCATTAAAATATGCGTCACATCCACGTCTATAGCCCTCGCACCTGCTGCAGCTGGAGGCTTCTCTATTGTCTTGAGTGTGTGACCGCGGTAAGGACCTTGATGAAGCATCTGCTGTGGCTCGGTCTTGTCTGTCACTCTTGGGACGTCTGTACAGCCCTCGCACCTGCTGGGAGCTTCCTGAGTGTGCAATTGTGGTAAGCTAACCACTAGCTTACCGCGGTCACACACTCAAGAAGCCGCCAGCAGGTGCGAGGGCTGTATAAACGATGTGACAGGCAAGACCGAGCCACAGCAAGCAAGATGAAGAGCCGCATGAGGCTCCAGAGCCGCGGGTTGCTTACCCCTGTGCTAGAATTATTTACCATCTGTTAGGGGTATGCTAAGATGTTTAAAAAAAGACTTGTCTTAAGAAAAATATATTCCTTTTAGATCAGTGATCCCCAACCAGTTGCTCACCAACCTGTTGGATGCTGTGCCCAATGGCCTCAAAACAGGCGTTTACTTTTGAATTCCTGGCTTGGAAGCAGGTTTTGATTGAATAAAAACCAGGTGTACTGCCATCAGAGCTTCCTGTAAGCTGCCTGTTCACATCAGGGCTACCAAATAGCCAATCACATCTCTTACATGGTGCCCCCAGGATCTTTTTGTCATGCCTTTGTTGCTCCCCAACTCTTTTTACATTTGAATGTGGCTCAGGAGTAATAACAGTTGGGGATCGCTGCTTTAGAACAATGGCACATGTAGAGTGAGTCCAAGTATTTTGGGCACCCTAGTGGAGTTAATAACTTTGTGGACAGGTGGCACTTGCATGCTAGGCAATTGTAGCTTACTGCTTTATTTCCATGCAATAACTGTCTGACATTCAAGTGACCCCTGTGATTGCAGGCGTTTGTCTTTGAAATGAATAGAGACCAATTCCAAACATTTTTCACCCTTTTGATTAGTAGCTCCATGGTTGTTAATCTGATGAGTGATAAAATGCCTGTTGGAATCTCTATGTGTGCCATTGGCTTTTTAAATTTGCTGATTTGTATGATCACTAAACATTGCGTACATTCACAAGGACAACAATGGACTGGAGCCTTATCGATTCTATTAAAGTAAATGGTGTATTTCTGTAATACTTTGTACTTTATTGAGCCATAATTCACCATTAATGTCTACTTAGTAGAAATCCATGTCTTAACTGCAAATGTAAACACTTAAGAGGTGATGATACATAAAAACTTTTAGAAACCTAACTAGCCAAGTCGACTTTATACTTTCAATTAAGGATGCACCAAATCCAGTTTTCAGTTCAGAATTCTGCCAAGATTCTGCCTTTTTCAGCAGGATTCTGATTTGTGCCTGGCCTTACGGAATCCAAAAATCATGTGACTTTTTACCACCCATTGTCCATACGCATCCCCTCCCCCTTGTTTCCCTAATTTACACATGCCAATTAGGGTTTGGATTCGGGATTCAGCCAGATCTTTCGTGGAGAATTTGGGATTTGGCCAAATCCTAAAATAATGGATTTGGTGCATCCCTACTTTCAATAAAAGGTAGATGGGTATACATTGCATATTATTACAGGTAGTTAAAGTCAAATAAGAAAGGTTTACAGTGATCTTTAGCTAGAGTGAATTTATGAGGTGAGTCTTCAGACACAATGTATGCAGTGATAAAAAAAAAAAGAATGGAGAGATGATAACCCCCCCAACAAAAAAAAACCCACAGTAAACAGTTAGATACAAATTAATATGATTATACAGTAACAAGGTTATAAAGCAGTTCTAATGGAAATGTCAAAAAGACCATTTCTGTTGTATAATGTAATGTATGAAACACTTACCATTGAAAGTCGAGCATCCATTATGTTAGAAAGCTTTTGTGCATAGTATCTGTATTACGTCTGAGACCCAGCAATGGCCACAGTGCTTGTACGGCAGGTGATAATATTGAGAATGGCAGCATTCCCCATCTTCCTATCTCTGACTCACACTTTTACTTCCTTATTACAGAGGGACTTTTCTCCCTTTAATTTGCATTTCTTACAAATAACTCAAGAACCTTCTGTTAAGCAATTATTGAATCATCTAAAGCTTGTCTATATATTTGCACAAGCAGTCCAGCCTTTTGCCCTTATCTGCAGAAAATTATTTGCTCATGAAATAGCTTAAAGTATTCTTTGGTAGAATAAAATGCAACCAATTTTGTAAATTAATTGAAGGTCAACTCTCAAACAGTGCTCTTGCTACATATTCTCCACTGGCATTTTTCAGCAAATGTCCCAATCCCAAAAATGCAACCCGTTTTAATGGAAACCACAGTGCTCATTTACAACCAGTTTTTACCATATGGGCACCTGAGGGCCTGTCCCAAGGGCTGCAGATTTAGGGGGCTGCTCTCAGATGCTTTTATGGTAAATACAACTTTTATTTAATTTTAAAAAACCCTCTTCCTCCCCCCCCCCTTTTTTTTTTTTTTCCTTTTCTCCTTTCTTCTCTTTGCTCCCCTCCTTTGTGTCCTTATCTCTCTTTCCCTCTCTCTCTCTTCTTTCCTCACCTTTTCCTTGGTCTACCTTTAGTATATTGCCATAATGCAGTCACGACAACAGCAAGTAGCTTCACGAGGTACTTCTCAGGTAAAAGTGGTCAGCATAAATGCAAACGGTCTCAATTCTCCCAAAAAACGTATTCTACTCAGCGCAGAACTGCGAAGGTTAAAGACTCAGGTAGCTTTTATTCAAGAAACCCACTTCAAAGTGGATTCGGCCCCCCGCTGGTCCAACAAATACTTTCCAGAGATTTATAGTAGTGTTCCCCAACAGAATAAAACCAAGGGGTGGCTATCCTCTTTGGCAGGAACTTCCATTTTAAGGTTCTCTCCACCAAAAAAGATCCTAATGGTAGGTTTGTTTTGTGAAAGGTACCCTAGGTACTCAGAAAATCACCTTTGCCAATGTTTACTTGCCTAACGAGCATCAAGACGTTGCGTTTCACAATATCTCAGAAGTTCTCCTGGGCTTCATGGACGGCCTTTTAATCTTGGGTGGGGATCTGAATGTTCCTCTTGCTCCTCTCATGGACTGTTCCACATGCACATCCAGCGTTCCTGTGAGTGTCTCTCGTAATATTGTTAAAGAACTACACCGCCTGCAGGTAGTTGATGCATGGCGTCTTGTCCAACCTGCAGGAAAGGACTATACTTTCTACTCCGCCAGACACAACCTTTATACTAGAATTGACTATCTGTTCCTGTCCCACCACCATCTTGGTGTTTTGGGTGATGCTGAAATTTACACACGCACATGGTCCGACCATGCTCCTGTGTCTGTGACGGTGTCTCTGAATACGGATTTCTCTAGAGATGGCACTTGGAGGGTGAACGAATCGGGGCTAAAAGACAAGGCGTTCTTAGATGAACTTAGGGTTGCTCTCCAAAATTATTTTGCGGAAAATGTGACTGATGATGTTAACCCTCTTACGGTCTGGGAAGCACATAAATGCTGCATTAGGGGTATTCTTATTCAGCTGGGCTCTAGGAGGAAGCAGGCACATAAGGCTAAACATGAGAAGTTGTTACTTGCTATCCGGCAATTGGAGACTACTCATATGAGTAACTCCGATGCAGCCTCTCTGATGCAATTAGTAGAATTACGCACAGATCTGACAAACCATCACGACCTTTTCGTAGAGAAAGTCATAACGAGAATGAGGCATCGATTTTATGAGCATGGGGACAAATGCGGTAGATTACTTGCGCGTCTCCTGCGTTCATAGGTCACCAGGAATTACATCCACAGCATTCATCCTAAAACGGGGGGTGCTTTACACCACAGCCCCCTTATAGCTCAGGAATTCCATAGGTATTATTCTGCTCTCTATCAGCTCGAATCCCCCACAGTAGTGGACGGCATCCCTCACACTGATGCTATCGACACTTTTCTTAACTCTGTTGCTCTCCCTAGCTTGAATCCAGATCAGCAAGCAGCTCTTGACGCTGACATTACGGCTGATGAAGTTTCCCAAGCAATTAAATCCTCTCCGACAGGCAAAAGCCCGGGACCGGATGGTTACACTGTGAGTTATTATAAAGCATGCTCAGATCTCCTTATCCCTCATCTGACTAAAGCATTTAACGCTCTGCAGTCGGACGCCCATCTCTCCCACGCTTCCCTAGAGGCACATATCTCACTGTTATTGAAAACTAATAAGAATCCGGTGGACCCTGGCAGTTATAGGCCGATCTCCCTGATAAATGTTGACGTCAAGCTCCTAGCAAAGATAGTCGCTTCTAGAATACAAACAGTACTAAACCCATTGATCGGTCTTGACCAAACTGGCTTTATCCCTGGTAGAGAATCAAGAGACAATACTAATAAAGTAATTAATATACTTCATTACGCAAAGCGTACCAACACCCCCCTCATGCTCCTGTCCACTGATGCCGAAAAGGCCTTTGATAGGGTTAACTGGACATACATGTTTAGGTGCCTCACAAAATTTGGATTGGGGGAACGTATTAGTAAATGTATACAATCTCTGTATGATGGACCTGTAGCCAGGGTCAGAGTCAATGGGGTGCTTTCCGAGTACATACATATCAAGAATGGCACTAGGCAGGGATGCCCTCTTTCCCCTACTCTATTCGCCCTCGCGCTGGAACCTTTTCTCGTACATGTCCGGTCTCACTTAGATATTTCGGGTGTTGCGATTAGGGGCAAACAACAGAAGATAGCAGCTTACGCCGACGACCTGCTTTTCTTCATAACTAATCCTATTGTATCAATCCCCAATTTGAATAATCTACTAGATACATATAGTCAATTAAGCAATTTCAAGATAAACTTCTCCAAGTCAGTTGCGCTAAATATCTCTATTCACCCTCAAACGATCCAGGGACTTTCTCAGAATTTCCCGTATAGATGGGCACACCGACAGCTCACGTATTTAGGCATCACGATTACAAAAGATTATGATGATTGGGTGGAGATCAACTGTAAGCAACTACACAACACGTTAGCTAAAGATTTCCGAGCCTGGTCTAAGCAGCCTTTGTCATGGGTGGGCCGAATTAATGTCGTTAAGATGAATGTCATGCCTCGTTTGCTCTATCTGTTCCAATGTGTCCCGCTCCTCTATCCTGCCAACTGGTTGAAGACTTTTCAATCCTCTATTGTTAAGTTTATCTGGAATAACAAATCCCCTAGAATCAAATCTGTTCTCCTATACAGGAAAAAATTGATGGCGGTCTGGCCCTCCCGGACTGTACACGTTATCTCAGAGCATCGATACTTAACAGGATACTTGATTGGTCTTACCATGTGGACAATAAGGGATGGGTTGAAATCGAACAACAATCCTCGGGTACGCACCTTCTGCACTTACCTTGGATTGATAAGCTACATCGGAGGATATTGTATCCCTCACACCCGTTACTTAAAAACACTCTGAAGATTTGGGATCTGGTAAAATGCAGCCCTAGTATTACCTCTTTCCCTTCGCCCCTCATGCCGATCACGAACAATCCGGCGTTTCCGGCGGCACTTAGGCCCAAAGCGTTTCACGAGTGGTTAGTAGATGGCCACCTACAATTTGTACATGTGTTGGAGAAAGGGCAGCTCGCTAGCCTGGAGCTTCTTAGGCAAGCCAGACCTAATGAATCCCTCCAAGACTATAAATATTGTCAGATTAAACACTTCTTTGCCTATCTGGGAGGCGACAAAGTGCTGGGGAGACCACTAACCCCATTTGAAAAATTATGCATTTTGGAGCTCCCTCCATCACACACGATATCGCTTATTTATGATATGTTGGGGCCGGTGTTGGCAAGGAAGCAACTACCATTTATAAAGGCATGGGAAAGAGATCTTGGCTTAGATATCCCTGAAGATTTGCATAAACGGGGCATAGCTAATCTGATGTTCAGTTCTAGATGCTGCAAAATTCAAGAGTTAAATTATAAGATTCTATGTAGGTGGTACTACACACCGGTCAAATTGAACCGCATTTACCCCACTGTTAGTCATTTGTGTTGGAGGTGTAAAGCTAATGTCGGCTCTCTTTTACATATTTTTTGGGAATGCCCCGACCTCGCTGAATATTGGGCCACGATCCTACGTCTTTGCTCTACTATATTAGGGAGGCAGTTGCCCAACTCCCCTGCTCATATCCTACTATTTTGGGAACTGGAGAGCGTGGATGGTCCCTCAGATGTGTCTTTAGAGCGACATCTACTAAATGCCGCTAAGGTACTCATCCCCAGACTGTGGAAATCCACCGTCCCTCCTTCTGTTAAGGATTGGGCCGTGAAAGTTAATGAAATTGCCAAATTTGAGGAGCTATCCACTTTCTCTAGTAAGCAACACTTACAATATAGGGATGTATGGTTGAGATGGTTGATATTCAGGGAGACGGATGACTATGCGCTACTCTTTACGTCCTGAGAAGGGTGACTCTGATGTATCCTTAGGCCTGCCTGACACCCATGTACTAGGTCCTCCCCAGGCGGGGGGGCTTTGTCATTTACTCCTAAATGCACGTAACTGGCGATATCTCTAGCGGGTGTACTTTGCTGTACTGTTCTGATATGAAGTATTGCATTTTCATACCTCTGTACTGCATGATATGATATCGTTGGCTTTGACCTTTCCCCCTTCCCCCTTTCCTTTCTTTTTTCTGTACCCCCCCCACCCCACTTTTGAAAATCAATAAAAACATATTTCAAAAAAAAAAAAAAAAAACCCTCTTCCACTGATGACAGATACTTTCCCACAAAATCGGGCAGCAGAATTGGGGGGTTGGTGGAAGTGATGTCTGGTAAAGGTCTGGTGCATTTTGATCTCACCTCTGCAGATGTCACTGCGCATGTTTATAGGTGTAAAGAGGTACAGTGCCTAAGGCAGCATTGAACCAAAATACAGCACTGTTTACAACTGCCATTGTAACGACAGCCACAGAAAAATGGGTGCTGTTATCGCAAGTCTAAACGTGATCCTGCACTTACGTGAATTTTCCCCAAGTTCCTTTGTGTCCACTGATGAATGGCACACAAGTGTGGACAGTGATGCAGGGGAACCCTGGAGCTACCCTCATCATAAAGGGTAGATAAAATGCACAGAGCAATAGCATGCATTTTAAGACTTTAGACAGAATTGCACCAAGTGCAACCCTACATGAGGCTACAATTATAATGGAACTGTGGGCGAAAATAGTAAACTGAAAAATGTGTTTTGTACCCAGCACTTGTAAATGAGCCCTTACATGTCACAATAGGGTCTTAAAAAAACAAACTTCTGTATGAAGTTGCATATGACTGTATTTACTGTGTCTATCAATACACATTCTATACTATTCTATTCTATTAGCAATGCATTTCATTATTTTCTTCATTCACTACAAAGATTTGCTGTGTTTGAATCATTTCAGTGACAATTATTGTTTTGCTTCAGAAAATACTGTTTTTCCTTTGGTTTATTGATAAAAAATGTGCTTTGATACTATAGTTCCTTTGTAGCTTCTCAGTTCATTTGGATTGGGGCCATGAAGTGTCATTAGCACTAAACATATAAAAGGACCCTCAAAACATTTAAATATAATATTTACTTACACTGTGGCATTATTTTTAAAAAGCATGACCGTTTTATAACCTGTACCTGTAATATGCAATAAGGCTTTTGGGCTAGCACATGAATATGTATTATTTAAAGTTAAAAAAACCAAAAAAGTTAAATAAAATTATCCAGTGGTTCCAAAACTATGAAGCTGGCACCTCTAGAGGAATTTGGGAGGCAGTGGATGGGGGGGCCTCACTTTGATGTTCAATTAGGGTGGGATTCTGAGAATAAGTCTATTTTCCTTCTAGTTATTCCCAAAAGTTTAACATGTGGCCAAATGTAGAATGATATGGGGCATGAACAGTTATTTGCTGTTCTTTATGTTGTTTTCATACATCTGTGACCTTGGTATGTGCTAAAGGGGGCCCTTACCAAAGGTCCAACACCCAAGAGGTGCTTCAACAGTTGGACAACCACAACAGAAGAACATGCAGGTCTATAATAAATGTCTGAACATGGCAGATCTGATAAGAAACATGCTGCAAGCGTTGGATTGGGGGGCCTTGGCCCAACAGGGCTGGCACATTAGGGGTCCACACACCCCACAGCCCCCCCCCATCCACCACCCCTACAGCTTTCCCCCAGTCCAGCTGCAATTCCACTTCCTTGAGGTTAGAAAGCAGAGCAGGAAAGCATTGGCTCTGATGACTATGGGGAGGGGGTCTGGGCTGGGGCCAACAAGAGCTGGGACCTACCGGGTTTTTTTTTTCAGTGTTCCGTGGCCCAGTCTAACCCTGCCACTGCAAAAAAAACTTACATCAGAAAATAATCTTTTTACATGTGCAGAATAGGTATTCAAATTACTGTATGCCAGATTAATTGAAAATGCTTTTGGTGTTACTGGTCCTTTAACACTACACATGTGACTAGAATTCAAGGATACCCACCCTGCACCCACCATAGCAATGTTTTTTTTTAATGAGCATCAGTTGGTCTAGACAATGTATAACCAGCTTACTGTTGGATATCCAATGTGTGAAAGCCCGGGACTTTCAATGTGGTCCTTTAGTCTTGTGCCAACTCCAGGACCTTGCAGTAGTGGCTAGTATGGTCAGAAGGCAGTAGCTGAATTGTTATGATTAGATGGAAATGACTTTGTTTTTTTAACCCATAATAAGCCTGCATTCCAGGTTCCTGTACTTATGAATGCAAGAATCCAGCCTGATGCAGGAATCCAGATTCAGATCTACCTGTCATGATGTGCTGCTGCATATTTTCAACGTTTCCTTGTGCAATTCTCGGTACAATTAAGTGTCAACACAATCACATGACTCAGATTCCACCTGCACTGCATTAACCCAGTTTATTTGTAATGAAGGCTATGTTTAGAGACAGTAAAGGACAGCAGACATTTTCAACGCAGAAATCATTCACTACAGTAAATTGAGTGCACATGGTGGGAGATTGGAGATTTGAAAATTCCATATTATAATCTGGTACAACTACACGGTGATTATAGAAGATATTTTTTTGCCTTTTGCCAAGACTTTTTGCCTTTTGCAAAAGTCAAGACTTTTGCAAGACTTTTTGCATTTGAAGTCTTGACAAAGAATTCAGGAAACATAAAGGTGTGAGATGATTGGCAGGAAATGGCAATGCAAAGTAAGCTTTTAACTCCTCACCCCCCCCCCCCCAAAGACACACATACATTAAATAGTCAGCATTGTGATGTAAAATGTGCAGCAGGTCTGTGGCCACAACAATTTCAATGTCATTTTGCCAGTTGGCAGCATGAGCAGGGGCTTATTTATATATAGTCACCCAAGGGCGGCATCTGAATATTATTTCTAAAAAAACAGAAAAACCAGAGATTACGTGCATAAATCCGGCAGCGGAGCTGGGGTGAGAGGGTCAGCCGGCGATTCCTGGAGGGTGTGACAGTTACGTCACACATAATGGAAGTGACATCACATATGGCCATGTGCGTGATGTTACTTCTACAAAGTGGGGGTGCAGTTAGGTCCGGTGCCTAGGGTGACACCCAACATACCATTTTTGCAGCGATTTTGGGGAAAAAAACGCAGATGGTGAAGTGTATAATTTCACCTCAAATCCATGCCTGGTGAAAAAATTTGCTCATCACTGATCAGTTGATCTGAATCCAATTACATGTAGTTTAGTGTACATGACCCATCCAGGTTCAGACTAAATGACCCCTATTGAATAAGGAAAAAAACTCACAAAAAAGAAGAATGTACAAAAAGAAAGATCATTTTAAAATGCGTTTTATCAGTGCCATGTAAAAGTACTATTACATGTTCATTTTGAATAAAGACAATCAAGGCCTTAAGGGTAGAGACACACGCAAAGATTCATTAGATGCCCTGGCAACAAATCACCTCTTTTTCAGACGACTAATCTCCCTGAAAAGTTTTCCTGCCGGCTAGAATCTAAATCACCGGTGGGAGAGCACTCGGAGCTCTTCGTTTTCCGAAGTCGCCCGAAGTGGAAACTTCAGGTAACTTTGGAAAACAAAGCGCTCCGAGTGCCATCCCACCGGCAATTTAGAGGCTTTTCGGGGAGATTAGTGTTATGTTATGTTTTGGTAGCCGAGGATGAGTAGAGTATAACAGTGCTTTTATTAGCAGGCTCTCATGCAGCCATTACACAACAGTAAGCTTTCACTTTTAAGCTACCAGGAAGTAGGCACAGTATAAGTATAAGCACAGTGACATCTACAGGCCATTTGCATGAACACCACAATTAGTCGCCCAAAGAAGTGGCGATTTGTCACCGGGGAACTAAATCTCCCTGAATCTTTGCGTGTGTCTCCCTAAAGAGTTGGTTCACCTTTAAGTTAACTTTTTGTATGTTTTAGAATGGATAATTCTAAGCAACTTTTCAATTGGTCTTCATTATTTATTTTGTATAGTTTTTTTTAATTATTTGCCTTTTTCTTTTGATTTCTCACTGACCCCATCTAAAAACAAATGAGGTTAAATATTTATTGTATTTGTTAATTTTTATTACTCATCTTTCTAGTCAGGCCTCTCCTATTCATATTCCAGTTTCTTATTTAAATCAATGCATGGTTGCCAAGGTAAATTGGACCCTAGCAATGAGATTGCTGAAACTGCAAACTAGAGAGCTACTGAATAAAAAGTGAAAGAACTCAAAAACCACAAATAATAAAAAATGAAAACCAATTGCAAATTGTCTCAGAATATCCCTCTCTACATCATACTAAAATTTAATTTAAAGCTGAACAACCCTTTCATACATGTTACAATTACAATCCTCCTGGGCTAAAGCCAAGAATTGATCCTCCTACACTGAGTTCCATTTATAATCCTACTGGCCTGCCCATACCCCAAGACTGACTTTACATACAGTGGCGTAACTAGATTTTACTGCGCCCCGCAGCAAATTCAATTTAGGGCCCCATAATATTAGTAAATTGGCCTATTCTACCAATAATGAAATAGCTTTTCAAATGGATTGTTGGAAATAAACATGCATAATGAAACTACCTAACCTTGCTAACTGCAATCACATTATATTTACCTACTTTAGAGGCAATGACTTTGGTACTTGTTTAACAGGTTTTTCTAGATTCCTGTGCTTCAGCTGCTAAAGGCCTGCGGTAACTACAAAGGTCTTATGTAACCACATTTTAAGGGTTCATATACAGATAAAAGCTTTCAATCTATAGCATGAAATTGAGGGCAAAATTGTATGCTTTTAAACGTTATTTACAAAGGTAGTTGCATCTATACTGTACATCAGTGCCAAAATGCTGGATACTTTGCTGAATGAAGTACAAAATGCCAATTTTACTGATGCAAGGGAGATCTGGAATTAACATCTGCCTTTCTCGCACAATACCAGCACCATGAGCATCCAGAAAACTTGGGACCTGAGATTTTCCATATAAAGGATCTTTCTGTAATTTGGAGCTTCATAAATTAAGGGAGGGGTATTAACTGAAACTCAAATTTATCCCATATATTTATTAAAACAAAGTCGACCTATCTGCTATCCACCAATGTAACTCATTTATCAAAAAAATCAGCTCATTGCAGGAAAAGTGTCAACAAAATCCTGTAATAATTTGAATTGTACAAATTTTCCAAATCTGATGCCTGAATCGTATGATTTTTTCGAGTTAATAAACCCCCAACTTTTTCAGATTATTGTACGGAAACTAGCACAGTACGCAATGGCAAGAAACATCTTTAAATTGTAAAACGGACATCTGCCATTAACTTCTACATGACCTCAACAGGTTTTAGCTGGGATATTTTGGGATTCGGATTTTAGGAGCTTTGCAGTATAATACATTTCTATTCCTCTAAAAATTTGAGTTTTCTCCCTAAAAACCTTGACCATAAAAAATTGAGGCTTCATAAATATAGGCCCCTAAATCTACTAGGAAATCAGTTAAACATTAAATAAATCTAACAGGCTTGTTTTTCCTCCAGTCAAGATTAGTTTGGCTGTTTTATTGTTACAGAGGAAAGGGAAATAATCTTTACAAATTTGGATTATTTGGATAAAATGTCTATGTCTATGGGAGACAGCCTTTTCATAATTTGGAGCTTTCTGGATAACGCGCTTGCGGATAACGGATTCTATACTTGTATAACTACAGGAAGAGCTCAAGCATAAGCGATTATATTTGCAAAAGGGTAGGGGTAGTAATATATGTATTATTTACAACAAGTGACCTTGGTTTGACACTATAATAAAGAGATGAAATGAAAGGATATTAAGAATACCCTGTGCCTGTTGTTTTTTTGCTTTTAGATATTTTAGAAAAGATGTTTTCTATATTAACCTAGCCATATTAATGTCTTGCAAATAACTATATAACATTGTCAGTCAGAGCAATGCATATGTTTGTGTCATTGAGTAGGTTTATAAACAGAGACAGCAATGGCCAACACTGACAACATTTGTGTTGGGACAAGCATACCTTTAGAATGAATACATAACCAAAACATCTTACACAATTGGCATAGATAGTGGATAATGTACCCCCTACTGTAATTTATAAAGATATTATAAGTCATTTTGTGGAGGGGGGATCGGAGGGGTCGGCGTAGAAATTTTGGGTGCCGTTTCGGACGCACGGCATCAAATTCCGGCAGCCTTGGGGCCCGTTATAACCGGCGCGTTCTGACGTCAGAACGCGCCGTTTATAAGGATATAATTTACAGTCTGGTCCCATAGGGAAATGACCAGACTGTAGATTATATTTATATATATATATATATATATATATATATATATATATATATATATATATATATATATATATATATATATATATATATATATATATGTATTGATTATACACATACTACTAGAAAGGTATACTTTCCATGAAAGGGATTTGTTTATATGAAACAGTGTTTTATATATGGGTGGTATGATTTATTTATTGTTTCCATTGCAAATGGTTTAGATATCACTGGGGGGTTATTAAGAACCTCACATTCCTCAGCTCATTTATATTTGTTTAAAGGGGCAGGGTAAAATGAAAGGGAACAGTGAAAATGTTACAGGAAAGTTATATTCTTTAGTTCTCCCATACACGGACCATAATCTATGTTTTAGAGGAAGAATAGTAATTTGATTCTATAGTTACTAGGTTTGAACCCTAGAAATGATATAGATGTGGGGTTAGCAGCAACTTACTGTTGATATAGGACTTCTGTTTGACAGAATGCTGCCCTGCACAATTGTGCCAGATTTGTCAAAATGCAATTGCTTGTGTACTTTGTCACAAATCAGGCACAGTTGTGGTGAAAATTTTCAAAGTCTCTCTAGTGTTTGGTGTTTTGAGTAGCATGTGTGCACTATTCTTTTGGCCCAATTGCACTGTGGCAATTGATGCAGGGCGCTGTTGGGATCCTGGAGATACCACCTGGTCAGGAGATTGTGGTAGCATGAGGGTGCCCCTGCGGCAATGGACACTGAAACTGTATGGAAGTGCAGAGAGATAATTTTGACACAAGTAACTGTAGGGACCTATAGGGTAAATATGCCCCTATGGCACTTTAAATCCCTACACTTCCTGATCTTCTAGTTGCTGGGCGGATGCCATTATAGCTAGTTGTAATTTGCATAGTTGTATTAATGACCAAGAGGTGTTATTGTGACCACACCCTGTTACACTTTGGTATAGTGAGAGAGAAAGGGAGGATCTTCCTCTTTGGTTTCTGGTTGCTGATCCAGCTGGATGTTTTCAGGGAGCCTGGGTGCAACAAGGCCCAGTAAAGCCATTTGCCCTAGAGCAGGGATCCCCAACCTTTTGAACCCGGGAGCAACAGTCAGTAGTAAAAGGAGTTGGGGAGCAACGCTAGCATGAAATATGTTCTTGGGGTGCCAAATAAGTGCTGTGATTGACCATTTGGTAGCCCCTATGTGGATTGTCAAACTACATCAAGGCTCTGTTTGGCAGTGCACCTGGTTTTTATGCAACCAAAATTTGCCTCCAAGCCTACAATTCAAAAAATAATCACCTGTTTTGAGGACACTGGGAGCAGCATCCAAGGGGTTGGAGATCAACATGTTGCTCACGAGCTACTGGTTGGGGGATCACTGCCTTAGAGGGACCAGTACGTCTAGAGAGATAAGTCAGGGAGCAGGGACCCCATGAATGAGGCCAGCTAGAGATAGGTTACTACCTGTAATAGTACTCTCTAGGAGAGTAAGATAGACAGGTTAAGTAGCAAGAGCAGCTTGGCTCCAACTAGGAGGGATACAAGGAGGTAGCTCTCTCCTCAGGCAAGTCTGGCCTGTAGTATAGGGACACAGCCTAATAGGGAATAAGGGCTAGTGAGTTCCCTGATTCAACATGTGGGATCCAGGTCAGGGTGCTGAGATCCTGAGGGTGTATCTATCCAGGTGTTACGCTATTGACTCATGGAGTTCCAGTGTGCTGTCTCTGAGGGACATGTTGTAGCCAGGTTATGATTATCTGCTGGGGCCTCTGTGGCTTTGTAAGTACAAATCCTGTGGATCATTTGTCTCTCACAAATAAACGTTTGTTTAACTGCAAGAACCTCCTAGCGCCCATTTCTTTATTGGTTTATTCACAGTAGCCTGTGGGAGGCTACCGCACCTTCACTTCTTCCAATTGCCAAAGGCCCTGCCTTAAGTGTTAAGAGTTGCTCTAGTTTACTAGCTGGTGATTAACCCCATTGGCCCGTACAGCCCAAAAACGGTTTACATACTGTGAGCTTCTGGTAACGAAACCCAAGGCCCCGGCACAGATTTTAGCACAGAGACCGACCACCTTAAAGAGCTCAAATTGCTGCTTTGCTGGCTTTTATTTTCAAATAAACACAATTATTCAGCCCACTGGCTTCACATGGGGGAAATCACATAACAAACAGTCCCACTTCACACCCTCACTGGTGTTCTCTTTACTCACGTTAGAGTTTAGCACTCACTGGCTTTCAGCAGACCACAAATCCCAGAATCCTCTCTGGGCACACTTGAGACACTCTTGACTCCTGGGAGCAGTCTCTCTTGTCCTCTCTCCAGACTATTGAAGCTCTCTCCAACTCAGTGGAATCATTCTCTGGTTCCCTAGTGCTCACCAGCACTCCTTCCGTGGCCCCTTACCCTCCTCCACTCCAGGAGGTCTCTAGTGGGAAGCAGCAGCACTGAGGTGTCGCTCCACACCTCCTTTAAACTACCACATACCTGTAGTTAATTATCTCTAACTGCCTTTAGCTTTGCAGCTGCAAAACCCTTACATGGTGCAAGGGATGTAAGCCCACCCTGCTCTCTTACATCCACTCCAGGGACCATAATCCATCTTTTACTAAACTGGTTCACCACTTAAACAGCTTAACTAGCTGCAGCAATACACATTTCCCTGGAGTTTCTGATTTCCCCAGCCTAATGCTGGTGAAATACACATGATATTCTGCAGTTTTGACACACATATCTTACAATACCTTTAATGAAAGTGAGGGGAAAAGCGCAGGTTACCCAACTGATCTTGTGGTCATAAATAAGCCCTACAGTTGTGTTACACAATCAACCCAACTCATAGCAACCACTTAAAATGTTCAACCCTACTAGACCATTATATATGATTATAAACAAATCATTATAAATTAATTATGATTGGATGATTTGCTGCACATGTTACAATACCATAACCTATGCTAGAACAGGATGGGAGGATGGGAAGTGTTAGGCTCATGTTAGAGTTTTCCTGCAAAAATCAAGCATTTGGGATGGCTTTGTAGTAAACAAATGAGTTGGATTATTCAAGAATTGAATATTGATTTCTCATTGGGAAGGTACAGGTGATGTCACATTGTATTACTTTTATATAATTGAAAACTAAAAAAAACTTTAAATATTTAATAAATATCACATTGGGTGTGAATGAATAAAACTTACATTTGTTGTATTATTTGTGCTCTCTATGGTGGCCTGGAAGAAAACAGAGGAAGATAAATTAAGTAGGTAACTTCTGCTTTACTTCTCCCATGTGTCAAATGGCTAGTATATATTAGATTGACCTTTTTGTTTTTGACTACGGTCTGCTTGTATCACTGAAGTCTTTTAACATGACTGGCCAATGATGTGCTAATTGCAAATGGCAAAAGCAAGTTCTCCTTACTAATACTCCTTGATCTTGTAGCAGGTTTTGATATAATTTCCCCCTCCAGATTTTTGGACTTCATAACATTAACAGTCCCAGTTTCCTCCTACCTTTCCAATTGTTCTATTAGTGTCTTCAACAGCACACCATCATCTTCTTCCTAAACCTGTTTCTGTAATTTAGCTCTGCCCTAGGTCCCCTTATTATTATATTTGTATACTTCCTGACAATTATTCATTTCTTATAGTTTCCAATAACAGCTCTGTGCTGATTTTATAATTATTATGCCTCTTCGGGTAGGACTACACAGACGTTTTCGTCGCGATCCGACGCGCTGCGCCAAAACGCTTGCAAAAATAGCATGCAACGGAAATAAGGTTGATCCGACGCGTCACGACTGTCGGATGCAGACGCAGCATGCAGCGTCTGCATCCGACAGTCGTGTCTCGGTGGATCAACGCTGCGTCTTCATCCGAGATTTCTCTTACCTTATTTCTGTCACATGTGATTTGTCGGATCGCACCGAAAACGTCCATGTAGTCCTACCCTTAATCTCAACTCAAGCTACTTAACCTGGATTTATGTTTATATTTACTCTTTCCCCCTTCAAAATACCAGGTATCTGGTTAACATCTCAACTATGACCCCTTCTTCCCAGTTGTGTTGGTTATATTTGATTCTGCTCTACTAACCGATAAATAACTAAATAATGCCACTACAACCTCCAAAATGTTCCTTAATTATGGCCCTTTGTAACACAAAATTCCACCAAAATTCTGTATTCATTCAGTTATATATTGACTACTGTAAATCTTTAGTTTGTCACCATTCCAATCAATCATTACTGCTGCCAAGCTCATACATCTGACTGATCATTCCTTCTGTGCCACAACACTCTAACAATCCCTACATTGGCTTACACTGCAATTCAAGATAACATTTAGGAGCAGATTTATCAAGGGTCAGAGTGAAAATACGAATTTCGAATTTAAAAATTAAAATTTTTGAATTTATTTTAGTGTAATTTGACTACGGAATAGTCCAAATTCGCTTTCAGTTTTTAAAAAAAAAATCGAAATTTGAATTTCGAAATTTATCATGTATTGTCCCTTTAAATAATCAAATTTGATTATTTGCAAACTAAAACCTGCTGAATTGGTGTTTTAACCTATGGGGGACGTCCTACAATCAATTTGGAGTACTTTGGTGACTCTGGAGAAAAAACTCAAATTGAATTTGGTTCGAGTTCGATTCGTGTTTGCTGGTCGATCCTATTCACCAGAATTTAAAAAATTAGATTTTTTAATAAATTTCGATAAGTCGAATTTCAAGTTCATGGGAGTTTATGGGAGTTTTTAGAAACCCCATGAACTCGAAATTGAACCCTTGATAAATCTGCCCCAAAAACAACTAAAACCTAACTACAGCTTTAGTAGTTTTTAGTTACAGCTATCAGGTGACTCAACTCATACACCATCAACTCATGTTTATCCTGCTTATTATTATTTGCATTGTTGTGTATGCATATATAGATTTTTAAAACCATTTTAACATGAATACTGTACTTTTAATCTGAATTGAAATCAAATGCAAGAAGGAAATAAAAAGGGGGGGAGTGAAAATTGCTCCAGGTCCAGTACCCTATAATAAACTAATAAAATAATAGCTTTCACTTTTATTAACATCAGAAGATCAGTAAAAAAGTAAGTGCAAATTGGTTACTGTGGGTTATTTGTGGTACTAGCGCCAGGCAGAAGAGGCACTTGCTATTTTCTAAATGGTTCTAAATTCTAAATAATACATTTTGAAAGAAGAAAAATAAAAATAATCACAATGTATAGAATGGATAAAAAACAGTTGTTTCTTACTATGAGTACATTTAAACATAAATTGATTGCAGAAATAATAGTTGATTGCATTGTAATAATGTGCAACATATATCAACCAGCAGGACGCTTGCTTTCCAACAGTTGACCAAGGAAAAATACCTGCAATGGTTGCTGCTACTGGAGTATTACATCCAAAAACAAAAGAATAAAGGATAAGAAGAAATTTCAATGAATGGAAAAGGGACCTGCTATGCTATTATATTTATTATAACGTGTTCTTTTTCTACTAGCAGGCACATGTACATTTGCAAGTGCAGTAAGCAAACGTGCAATTTCCAGAGCAATTGGCATGCTTTTTTTTCCCACAATGCAGTGCTTTTCCCCAGAATCCCAGCATTATTGCAGCGGCAAGGGAGCTATGCTTTTGGTTTAATTGTGCTGCGCCTACCACAACTGAGTCTGATTCGCCAAAACAAACTCAACTGCCCATGTGCTTTGTCGCAAATTAGATGCCATTGCAATTGAATATTTTTATATTTTCAAAGCCTGTCAAGTTTTTGACACAACCATGGAGTTATAGCTTGGTCAGGAGGTGGTAGTAGCTCCAGGGTTTCTATGTGTCTATAGGTGCCGCACCCAGGGTCAGACAAGGGAAAAAACCCTGTGGGCCCTGCCGGCCCAGACCTGCTCCCTGCCATCTGTCACCGCTGTCCAGAACCTCCTCCTCCTGGCCTGGAAATAAAAAGAAAAAAGGCGCTTGCAAGGAGTAGGGGCAGATGGTGGCGGGTGCAGCAGGCCCAGAGGGGGCTTTGTGGTATGGGCAGGGGGGCCAGAGGGGATCCCCAGAGACAGCAACCCCGGTAGGCCCTGGGCCCCAAGTCTGACCCTGGCAGTAACTGACTGCAACAAAAGTGCAAGGGACTGCAACTGCACATACGGATGTCCATGAGCCCTTAACTATTAAAATGGTGGGTGATAATTTGATCTGGAAAAATAATATTAAATCAGATCAGGTAACTAAAATCATGTACACAAAACATGATGATTTTTTATTTTTTAAATTGCTCAGTTAGTCCATTTGATTTAGATTTTTAACAAAATTATAAAACTTTTTCCAAAGAAGAAATCAAGAAAAATAGGATAACAAGACATCACTCTGGATGGAGAAAGGGCCTTCAGCAGTGGCATTCTTTTTATAACTTACTGTTAAAAGGGCAGTAGTGGTTGGTGAAGTGTCCTGAAAACAAAATAAAACAATGAATTTCACTTCAATTGGCAGTGATTCCAGATTTAAGTTGCAATAGGATTAACAATACTGATGATGGTTAAGTCTTAGCAGTGCTCTGAAAAATTGACGCACGGATCTGCTTTGATAAACACTTTCCTGAATGCCAGGATCATGAAGAATAAAGCATAAAACATAATAAAACAGTAATAATTAAAACCGATGGTAAAAGGACCTTCCATGCTCCTATTTTATCAGAATATGCATCTATATAACTTACTTTAAATGTGCCATTAGTGGTTGGTGAATTGGTCTGGAAAAAAATGTTAAATAGGATTAGGTGACTAAATTCATGTATACAAGACATGCTGATTATCTTCTTAAAGTTCAAGATTTCTCACTCAATCCAATTGATTTAGATTTACGGACTAGATACTGAACACACTCTAAAACATTTTTCAAAGAAGAAAAAAAAACATATGAAGACCTCAATGGATAAAGGATCACCAGCACTAGCATTTTATTTGAGGATGTGCTTACTGTTAATATGGAAGTAGTGTTTGGTGAAGTGTCCTGGAAGAAAAAATGCAAATTCAAATTAGTTCACCGAATGAATATATAGGTACCAAGTATATCTTGTTACTTTTTTGCTGTTTTGTTCTGAGTGGTCCCAGTTTGCACAGATTATATAGTATGACACCGATTCACAAAAGATAAATATTTTTTATTTTTAACTGTGGTTTCCACCTGACAAAAATAACCAGTGCTCCCTGATTTAATTTGCAGTTCAGATGATTGTTAGATCTTTGTGGTGCTCTGACAAATTGACACACTGATCTACTTTGACAAACACTTTCCTGACTGCCAGAATCATAAAGAATAAAGCATTTTTAAAAAATCAAGAAAAGAATAAAATAATTACAACAAATGGGAAAAGGGCCTTCCATTTTTTTTACTGTATGTTTATCAGAATGTGCATCCGCATAACTTACTGTAAATGTTTCATTAGTGGTTGGTGAACTGGTCTGGAAAAAATGTTAAATTAGATTAGATTAATTTGAAGTTCAAGATGTCTCAGTAAATCCAATACTGGGCAAACTCTAAAACATTTTTCAAAGAAGAAAGCAAGAAAAAAACATAAGACACTGGATAGATAAAGGGTTTTCAGCGCTAGCATTTTATTTGAGGATGTGCTTCTTTATAACTTACTGTTAATATGGCAGTAGCGTTTGGTGAAGTGTCCTGGAAACAAAAATGCAAATACAAATTAAGTATTACAGTGCTACGCAATATGTTGGCGCTATATAAATACTTGTTAATAATAATAATAATAATAATAATAATAAGTCACTGAATTAATGTACAGGTATGGGATCTGTTATCTGGAAACCCGTTATCCAGAAAGCTCCGTATTAACGAAAGGCCATCTCCCATAGACTCCATTTTATCCAAATAATCCAAATTTTAAAAAATGATTTCCTTTATCCTTATACTTGATCCAAACTAAGATATACTTAATTCTTTTAGGAAGCAAAACATTTCTATTTAATGCACTGATTTAAATAAGAAACTGGAATATGAATAGGACAGGGACTGTATCGAAAGATTAGAAATAAAAAGTAGCAATAACAATAAATTTGTGGCCTTACAGCCCATTCGTAGCCCATTTGAAAGCTAGCAAGAGTCAGATGAAGAAGGCAAATAATTCCAAAACAGCAAAAACATATATATATATATATATATATATATATATATACACACACACTGGGTACATTATTTAGATGGGGTCGTGACCCCCAATGATCCCATTTAAAAGCTAGCAAGAGTCAGAAGAAGAAGAAGGCAAATAATTCAAAAACTATTTTTTAAAAAATGAAGGCCAATTGAAACGTTACTTAGAATTAGCTATTCTATAACATACTAAAAGTACATGTAACATGTACTTATAACTTACTGTTACTGTGCCATTAGCGCTTGATGAAGTGGTCTGAAGAAAATTTGAAATAGTACCCATGATTATTGGGGGTCACCCATGATCATTGGGGGTCACTGACCCCATCGAAATAATGTACCCAGTTTATACTTAGGTTTTTGCTGTTTTGGAATTATTTGCCTTCTTCATCTGACTGCTTGCTTTCAAATGACATTAGCGGTCAATTAAAACCAAAACTGCAATATAATAAGGTTCAAAGTCTGCTCAAGGTCCAGTAACCTATAGAAAACCAATTAGATATGTGCTTTCACTACTCTAATGGAAGTGGTTTCTATGGGCTGTAAAACATATCTGCTGAGAAACTGAACTGCAATCCTCCCTTCTTTCATTAAAATCCTGCGGCCGACGCATGCGCAATAGAGTAAAAAGGACGTTTCTTTGTTAAAAGCACAGAAGCAGGAAGAAGATGACTCTCTGTCATGTACCCTGGGCCAGGGCAGTTTTCTGCTAACAGGAGCACCGGCCCAGGGTATCAAAGTGATTACAATCTCTGCCAAATGTTAGGGCACCCCCTATCGATTGGACCTTTCTTTCTCTTTTAAAGGCAGTGATATCATTTTATGAGGATTATTGTAGCTATTAGAGAAAGTAAATTATTTGTTAGATCTGTTGTACTTGAGTTTGCATTCTTACAAATTAACACAGTAACTTTCAATAGAATACACTTACATTTGAAAGTCTATTGAGAGATTTGAGCATATTTGAGAGATTTTACATACTTTCAGACAGGCCATGTATTACTTAATAATTGGAGCAATTTGAATACTCACTGTGGTGTTATAATCTGCCATTGCCGTTGAAGCCTTAAAAAGACAACATTCCTTGAATAGATGCTTATGTTTAATTTACTATTATATATTTCATTAACCCATAAGGCTGTTCTATCTTCAACATATCTAAAAGGGCTGCTAGCCCAACCTTAAGCAAATCCTCAGCAATATTGATCATATTTCTATCTGTTTATTGTTTCATTTTTCTGTATGGTGGCATTCATACAATGCATCGAAAATATCTTATAACATCATTATAACATACATGCATAAAAGTTGATATTTAACAAAAAATGGCAAAAATGGCAGTGTTGCTAGAAAAATAGCAAAAAAGTGTGTTTGTGTGTGTGTACGTGCTAAAGTTGTTGAGAATATTTTTGAATGATCAAAATTTATCAAAAGGATGGCAAAGTTCATTTTTATGAAATAAGTGAACAAATGTGCATGTGCTAAATAATAAATATTGCTCAGGGAAAACACAAATGTAGGTTGGGGAAATGCAGCAGAAATTAAATACAGGTATGGGATCTGTTATCTGGAAACCCATTATCCAGAAAGCTCTGAATTATGGGAAGGTAGTTTCCCATTAACTCCATTTTAATCAGATAATTTGCATTTTTGAAAATGATTTATTTTATCTCTGTAATAATAAAAGTTAACCTTGTACTTGATCTAACCGAGATATATTTAATCCTTATTGGAAGCGAAACAAACTCCTTATCCAGAATACCCCAGGTCCTGAGCAATCATGATAACATGTCCCATACCTGTTGTTTATACTGCACAAGACAAACCACAAGAGCAGCCATTGGAAAAACAGCAACAATTGTACAGAACAATGAGGGTAATTACAGATGGGGTGATTTTGGTGCATTTTATCAAGTGTGGAAGTGGACAAAAAATTCAAAGTTCCCAACCGCCCGCCCCCCATCAAAGTGAATGGAGATCTCCAGCAAGTGACGGGTAAATATGCTGCCATTTGTACTTAATCGTTTTAAGTAACAGTATGCAGCAATTTTAATACTCACTGTAGTGCTATTATCTGCCATTGAAGTCTACAAAAGAAAACATTAATTAAATATATGCTTATATTGAATTTACTACAGGTCTGGAATCTGTTATCTAGAAAGCACCAAATTACAGGAAGGCCATAGACTCCATTTTATCCAAATAATTAAAATCTTTAAAATTTGAAATTTCATTTTTCTCTGTAATAATAAAGCAGTACATTGTGCTTTAGTAAGTCTGAATAATGGGAAGGTCATCTCCTATAGACTCCATTTTAATCAAATAATTCCAAACATTATTTCCTCTTTGTCTTGTTCAAACAATACCTTATACTCGATTCTAGCAAAGATATTGTTAATCCATACTGAAGACAAAAAAATGCTTTTGGGTTTATTTAATGTTTAAATGATTTTTTAGTAGGCATAAGGTATGTAGATCCAAATTATGGAACAACCCCTTATCTGGAAAACCCCAGCTCCTGGCCATTCTGAGTAACAGAGTCTAGTGATGGGCGAATTTGGGGCGTTTTGACAAAAAATTTGGGAATTTCCTGCGAAATTTGGGAAACTACAAAAACTTCTCCAAATGGCGTTTTTTGACGCTGGGCGAATTTTCGCTGCAGTTTCGCGAGTTTATTCGCCGGTGGCGAACCGCAGGAATTCACCGCAAATTCGCACCTGGCGAATAAATTCACCCATCACTAAACAGGTCCCATACCTGTAGTTTATATTGCACAAGAGTATATACAATCGCAGCCATAGAAAAAAAACAGAACAATAAGGGTAATTGCAGACAGGGTGATTGCACATATCCTGAGATTTTTACTTATTTTTAAAAAGTTCATGTGTAATACTTACTGTGGTGTTATAATCTGCCATTGAAGCCTAAAAAAAAAGAAAACATTCATTAAATAGATGCTTATGTTTACTATACTATGTGGGGCAGATTTACTAAGGGTCGAATTTCGAGGGTTAAAAACCCTCGAAGTAAAATCCTTGAATTCGAATATTGAATTCGAAGGATTCACCGCAAATACTTCGATCGATCAAATAAAAATCATTCGATTCGAATGATTTTAAGCGATCGATCAAAGGATTTTTATTCGACCACAAAAAACTTAGAAAAGTGCTGGGGAAGTTCCCCATAGTCTAACATTGAACCTCGGTAGGTTTAAAGTGGCGAAGTATTTAGTAAAAGTATTTTTTAAAGAGACAGTACTTCGACTATCGAATAGTCGAATGATTTTTACTTCAAATCGTTCGAATCATTCGATTCAATTGAATTTGACCAATTCGATGGTCGTACCCAAAAAAATACTTCGAAATTCAAATTTTTTTCTGTTCAAATTATTCCCTCGAGTTTAGTAAATCTGCCCCTGTATGTTTCATTAACACAAATGGCTGTTCTATCATCACCATATATAAAAGGACTGCTAGCCCAACCTTAAGCAAGGTTCCTAGATTATGTTAAGGCAAACACATGAATGTATACACAATCAATATGAATCATATTTCTGTTATTGTACACTCCCTTTTTTTTTTTTGTAAAATGATATACAATAGAAATGGCATACTTGCACTTAAATCACTATGAGGCCCATTTATCAAAGTCCGAATTTATCTAATTATTTTCGGAAAAAATACTCAGACCAAATCAGCACAGGTTTTTTTCCCCTTATTTATCAAAAAAATTTCCAGAAAATTTCCTGTGTATGAAAAAATCGTGAAAAAAAGCAAATTTCCACCTGAAAAGATTTTTTATGATTTTTGCCCGAAAACCATAAATCTTCGGATTATTGCACAAAGCCCAGCGCAGATCAAGATATTTTCGGTACGCTGGATTTACATAGGGGGCGCCCCTAGGCCCACTGTCAGGGCCGCCATCAGGGGGGGACAGGGGAGTCGTGTCCCAGGCCCGGGGCTGAAGGGGGGCCTGGCAGTGCTGCACTTTTCGAAGAGTTGGGCCCCCCTTGACCGCTCCGCAGCCGTTACAAAGGGGGGGGGTTGTGGGAGCACTCACATTGCTAAGTAAAAATGTATATAAGTATAAGGGAAGTGCTACCGACATACCCAAATGGGTCAGTGCACATTCCCTGGGCCCGTCTAAGTAATTCAGTATATATGCAAATGCATGTGTTCACAAAGACAGGGGTTTTTTAGTTACAAAGTTATGATCATAAAGTTGATAAGCCACCATACTACGTCAAGGTAAACCCCACACGGTGGCTCTGCAGCCGTGCCTCTGCTTGCGAAGTCCCGAAGAGGCAGAATGCGGAAGTGACGAACATACGAAGTCCTAAGCGGCGGAAAGACCAACACTGAAGTCCTGAAAAATAATTTTTGGAGCCCCAATTTTGGAGCCCTGGTGCCAAGGTTTTTTTTAAAAAAAAAACTAATTTTTTTAACTTGTAAGGGGGGCCGTGGCGCCAAGGTTTTTTAAAAAAAATATTTTATGGGGCCCCAATTTTTTTTAACTTGTAAGGGGGGCCCTGGTGCCAATGTTTTTTTAAAAAAAACTTTTATGGGGGGCCCTGGCACCAATGTTTTTTTTTTTCACCTTGTAAGGGGGCCCTGACCATCAATATGTGTGTGGGGGTTACTTTTTTAGCGCTGATGTCTGTGTGGTCTTTTAATTGTGATGTGGAGTGGGCGGGATCAGGGGATGGGGCTTGGGCGCCATGGTGGGTGGGGACCAGGGGCCCCCCGAAAATGTTGTTGTATGGGGCCCTGCCCACTGTCTTCCGTCTCCCCTGTCCCCTTCCCTTTATTCGTGTAATGTAATGGGGATTTGAGTACTGGGAATTTAAGAAATGACTGTATCTCCAGCACATCCCCTGTGTTCTTGAACAAATGAGGGTGTGGTTGGGCAGCATGCCACCCCCTAAAATCCTGCTGCCCTAGACCCGGGCCTAGGTGGCCTTTCCACAAATCCGGGCCTGCATTGACTTATATGCAACCTTGGCAGCTCTGAGATGCCAGATTTTTGGATTCAGACTTTTGCCATCCTTGGTGTATAATAAATCCAGAAAATATTGTATTTTTTTCCACTAAAAATTTGGTTTTTATAGTATAAGAACACGAAAGTTTCAGGTTTTTGGCATTCAGAGTTTAATAAATATTTTTTTAAGAATTTAAACTCATTTACAATTAACTTTAAAATAATTGAAAATGTGCTGCGCATGGAATTATTCCTGGGCGGGCATGGGAAGGCGGATGTCAAGTTAGGGGTTAATCTTCTCCTGCTGAGGGGTAACCTAATTGGCGATGCTGCACTCAGAAGGTGAGCTAATTGGTAGTAGGATAGGGTCCCATTGGGAAGTTTGGGTCAGGTGGTAGGGCCCAGGGAGGTATAAATACTTGTGCCGGCCAGCAAACAGAGTCTTCATCGCACAAGGCAGAAGGAAGGCACTGAGACCCCCAGTGCTTGTATTCATGGCAGAATATATGTTTTTCTTTAAGAAGAAATAAAATCTGTGGAAAAATACCTAGTGGAAATTATGGTGCATAAATGATGACCATAACAAAAAATAGTCTTTGAATAGGCAAAAGGTGACCTGCTGGGTTATGAGCAGAGGCTGGCTGTGTTGTGAAAATATGGGATAGCTTATGTTTTTCTATTACACTGTTGTGTTTAAAAATGATATGCCAATAACAAAAATGAGTGCTACAGCCTACCCTCCAACCAAAAGATTTCGTGGTATTGTGTGTGTGTGTGTGTATATATATATATATATATATATATATATATATATATATATATATATATATATATATATATATATATATATATATATATATATATATATATATAAACATTTATAGGTTCATAAGACCTGTGAGTTCAGCATCTATATGGGAGGATCGTGTATATTACCGGTGGCTTGCACCCAGGCAACGAGAGTCTACAAATCGTGAGTGCTGTGATTATTGGGATTTATATATATATATATATATATATATATATATATATATATATATATATATATAGTTATATTGCTATCGTCTGTAGTATAGGTACATCCTACCTCCCCATACGTGTAATTAAAGGGGTTGTTCACCCTGCAAACTCTTTTTTCTGTTCAGTTGCTTTTAAATTGTTCTCCAGAAATAAAGATTATTTTCAGTTGCTTTCCTTTTTTTTTTTTTTAAAGTTTTTCCAACATTGAATGTACCTGTGTTCCAGTCTGGCAGCTCAGTGATCCAAGTGCAGATTCTGAACTGTTACAATTTGCTACATTAGTTGATACATTTCTTAGCAGTGTCTGTGGAATATTAGCAACTATTGTATCAATTCTAACAGCTGCCTTTAATGAAACTCAGGGATTATACTCAGCAGGGCTAAAGGTAAGAAATGCATCAAAGAAATGATTTGAATTTGGATTGTTTGCAGAGTCAGTGACCCCCAGTCCCAGAGCTGCTTCAGAAAGACATAAGAAAGTAAAAAAACAAACTTTACACTAATAGTAGGAAAACGATCACAAATAGAAAATGGGATGAAACAACTTAACTGAAAAAGTGTTGGAAGGTGAACAACCCCTTTAATGTACTGGAAAGGTGCACAGAATTATATTTGCTTTCATTTGGGAAAATGTTATGCTTGCCAAGCAAGTGAATGGGAGGTGATTTTGAGCATTTTGTCCTGCTGTGATTAGTAGATTTGAGGTTGGGGAGTGCATTGTGCTCCAAGCAATTGTACTTGATGTACTCTAGCATTGGTTTTATTGATGTCTTTGCAGCAATGCTGGCTATCCAGTGATTTTAGTAAATGTGCTTCTCTGCTGCTGAATGATCTAAATAGGTATGGAATCTCTTATCTAGAAATGTGATACCCAGAAGCTCCCAGTTAAATAAAGGCCATCTCTTATTTAGGGGCAAATTCCCTAAGCGGCACTAATTTGCTAGCGTCCGCTTCGCAACACTTCACCAGGCGTAATTTCGCCCAGACAACGCTAATTCCCTAAAACACGAATTTGCGTCCAAGACGCCAAATGCTGGGGAAGTTGCGCTAGCGTTAATTCAGCAAGCAGAGCGAAGTTGCGCTAGCATTGGCTAATTTGCATGCGGCGGGAAGTTAAAGTTGAATGGACATATATGTTTCATCAAATACATTATATTACACAAGCCCAGGGAATCTTAGTAAAATAAAGTTGTTATATTGCCCTACACATGAGCCCAGTGTATAGTTATGTGCCATATGTTAGGAAATGTAGGGGGGAAGGAGGGTACCCAAAAAAAATGTACACTCTTTTGCAGCCTATCACCCTGAAAAAAGGAAAAGACGCCAGCATTTAAAGACACCAGCATTTAAATAAATTTTGAGGAAGTCCTATCTACTCTATTGCACTTCGCCTGGTCTGATCTGGCGAAGGCACGTCTGGCGCAAGAGGTAACGTTCAGTAAAATCTGCATCTACTGAATTTGCAAAGTTACAACATCCACCTAGGCCCGGGCCTAGGGCGGCAGGATTTTAGGGGGGTGGCATGCTGTCCAACCACACCCACATTGGTTCAAAAACACTGGGCATGCGCTGGAGATACAATAATTTTTTAAATTACCCATTCACCAATCCCCATTGCTCCTGTCCAGATGATGAAAATTTGCACGAATAAAGGGGAGGGGACAGGGGCGATGAACGGCAGTGGTCCTAGGGGCGCCCACTATGTTAATCCGGCCCTGCATCCACGGCAGGCCTGCAGAGACTCTCAAGGATCCTCCTCATTTTTTTTTTTAGCATAGTCCATTCTAGCCTTTCTATTCTTGATGCTTATGAGTGGCTTGCACCTTGCAGTGCACCCTCTGTATTTACTTTCATGCAGTCTTCTCTTTATGGTAGACTTGGATATCAATACGCCTACCTCCTGGAGAGTGTTGTTCACTTGTTTGCCTGTTGTGAAGGGGTTTCTCTTCACCATGGAAATTATTCTGCGATCATCCACCAGTGTTGTCTTTTGTGGAAGTCCAGGTCTTTTTGCGTTGCTCAGTTCACCAGTGATTTCTTTCTTTCTCAGTATGCACCAAACTGTAGATTTTGCCACTCCTAATATTGTAGCAATTTCTCTGATGTTTTTTTTCCTGTTTTTGCAGCTTAAGGATGGCTTGTTTCACCTGCATGGAGAGCTCCTTGGACCGCATTTTATCTGCCACATACAAGCAACCCCCCAACCCGTTCAAATCAACTCCAGGGCTTCTATACAGGCAGTCCCCAGTGATGTATGAGATAGGGACTGTTCTTAAATTGAATTTGTATGTAAGTTGAAACATATATATACTTATTAAATGCAACTTAGACAGATGTCTGTTTTAACATAGTATTTATTCATTAAAGCTAAATGCTAATAAAAGTCAAGCAAACCATAGTATGTTACTGTAACAGCCCTGTCTGTAAGTCTGAGTTGTATGTAAGTCCGGTGTATGTAACTGGAGGACTCCCCGTATACTCCTAGCCCACCAATCAGTACAGCATACAAATAAACCAATAGAAACAAAGGAGAGGGGTATTAAAAACAAAAACAAGAAAAAGTAAATGAACAAACAAAGGTATCTATAAATGTTCCAATAAGGTCATTCATACAAGCAGGACACATCAAGTTTTGGTTGCATAAAAACCAGGGGTACTGCTAAACAGATTCTCATATATGCTGCCAGTCCACATAGAGACTACCAAATAGCCAATCACAGCCCTTATTTGGCATCTCCAGGGACTTTTTTTACATTTGAATGGGGCAAAAGGTAAAAAAAAAAATCAGGGACCCCTGCTTTAAAGGTTCATCAACTTATGCATACTTTGTATTAATGGTGTAACTAAATGTGTCTTTAATATTGATACGTTCCTCATCATTTGTGAAAGATTAACAACTAGTTTTCCTTTGTCTATTAATGGTGATGAAACATTGGATAAGTCAACCAACCAGCTGCCATTTCAATTTTGTAATAGTTTTATTAAAGGAAAACTATACCCCCCAAACAATGTAGGTCTCTATTAAAAGATACTGAGTAAAACAGCTCATGTGTAAAACCCTGCTTCATGTAACTGAACCATTATCATAATAATATACTTTTTTAGTAGTAAGTGCCATTAGGTAATCATAAATAGAAAATTGCCATTTTAAAAAATAAGGGCCGCCCCCTGAGATCGTAAGATTCACTGTGCACAAATACAAACCACATGTAAGGTCACATGAGCCAATTAACAGACAGAGTTCTGCCTTTTGCTTCCTCACTTCTTCCTGTTACAGTTAGTGTTGTAGTATTTCTGGTCAGGTGAATATTTATGTAAATATATATTCCAGTTTGGTAAGATTCTTTAATATGTCATTCAATTTGATATAAACTATCTGTTGCTTAAGTATTCATTTTGGGGGTATAGTTTTCCTTTAACACTGGCGCTCCAACCTCCCCACCCCAAAAGGTCATATTCTAACTTATGGTGGGCACCTGTCCTCTAGTGCAATAAATATGTATACTTTCTGGACTGCAGTATGTAGAATTGTTAAAATAGTTACCACTATTTCGTTTCAAGCCTGTTCACCTCTCAGTTTCAGCAGACATCTACATTATAAGGAAATCATTATTTCTTGCATTGCTCTTTAATGGCACCCACAAACCACGCTACATAAGCCCATTTGGTGTACTCCCAAAGGGGAATTGGTGGTAAATTAGACCATGTCTGGTAGATCTAGTTATTAGACTTCTTGAATGGTAATGGGGATACTTCATTAACAATAATAAAAATAATAATGATGTGAATCTGTACTTCATATGCACTCTGTCTCAATGAAAACGGTCTAAAGAGACGTGTAATGTTTACCCTATTCTAGTATCACTTCTTTTGATTTATGATTTATTTTGTACATTTTGCTTTTGTTTTGACTTAAAAGCAATAAAAAAAAATATTTAAAATATGATACTTCCTTGTCTCTGTCTCTCTGGCCCAAAATGTGATTAATGAGATTCCTTAAAGTTAAAAAAAAGTTTGAGTTTTGTTGTTTCTTAAAATTATTCCTACATGCGTTTAATCATTAACTAATAGTGTATGTAACACAATATACAGTATATATATATTTATAGAAGTTTGCTTAAGGTGCAGGAATGGAAATGTTTACGAATTTCAAAAAAGTTATAGGTTTCAGTGCGTCATAATCTTGATACAGAACAGAGGTCACATACATTCCTCCAGTGTTCTTGTTTAATTGTCCCTAAACCTTACAACTTTTCTAAAAACATCATTATATTAATGTGATCTAAAAAGAGTTTGTGGGAGTTTTGATATTTGACTTAGTACAGGGAAAAATCAAGGCCGCATCCACCTGTTACTTCTTTAACAAACTGGCATCTATATGTGGTATGTCCACTAGATCTGGGTGATGCTGGGATGAATAAATTATAAGCAAAAGAAATTTCTAGTTCAAAGAGACTAGAAAAGCAACATCCACATAGACAGGCACTCATTGATTTTTACCTACATAAAAAATCTTTCATAAAGTGCTCTTGGCTTTTAAACGCTTAGGCCTAGTGCACATAAGGCCAGAAAACATTTGAAGGTGCAACACAGTAACCTATCCCCCTTCTTCAATAAGAATTCATATATCCAGGTTATGCTGTAAATCTTACAAAAACAAAGGGAAATTTTCCCTTGAAAGATAAGAGCAAACATCATTGTTGCAGTCATTTTACATCCCATTTGCACATAATGAATCAAAACAGTGGAACAGGGAAATTTGTACAGGTATGGGACCTGCTATCCAGAGTGCTTGTGACCTGGGGTTTTCAGATAACAGATCTTTCCATAATTTAGATCTTCCTACCTTAAGTCTACTAGAAAATCATTTTAGTAGACACATTAAATAAACCCAAATAGGCTGATTTTGCTTCAAATAAGGATTAATTTTACTGTATCTTAGTTTGGATCAAGTACAGGTATAGGATCCCTTATCCGGAAACCCGATATCCAGAAAGCTCCGAATTACGGACTGTCTCCCATAGACTCCATTTTATCCATATAATTCAAATTTTTAAAAATGATTTCCTTTTTCTCCGTAGTAATAAAACAGTAGCTTGTTCCAAACTACGATATCATTAATGCTTATTGGAAGCAAAACCAGCCTATTGGGTTTATATAATGTTTAAATGAATTTCTAGTAGACTTAAGGCATGAAGACCCAAATTACGGAAAGATCCGTTATCCGGAAAACCCCAGGATTCTGGATAACAGGTCCCTTACCTGCAGGGCCGCCATCAGGGGGGGACAGGGGGGACAAGCGTACCGGGCCCGGGCATGAAGGGGGGCCCGGCAGCGCTGCATTTTTTTGAAGATCCGGGCCCCCCTTACGAGCGCCCGAGCCGTACGTCTTGCCTCTTCAGTGCCGAATGCGGAAGTGCCGAAAAGCCGAAGCCGATGCGACGAAAAGACCCGAAGTCACGGAAAAAGCCGAAGTCCCGAAGTCACGAAGCGCCGAAAAGACCCGAAGTCACGAAAACAGCCGAAGCCGAAGTCCTGAAGCAGCGCAAAGACCCGAAGTCACGAAAACAGCCGAAGCCGAAGTCCTGAAGCGGTGAAAAGACCCGAAGTCACGAAAGGAGGCGAAGTTGAAGTACTGAAGCCATGAGTTCAATTCTACTGAACACCAGTTTGTGTTTTTTTTTTTTTAATCCCCTGGCCACCAATGTATTATTTTAATATTCTATAGGCCCCTGCCACCAATCTTTTTTTTAAAACTTTTGTTTTTGGGGCCCCAATTTTTTTTTTAACTCGTAAGGGGCCCCTTGCCACCATTGGTTTTTTTTGGGTTTTTTTTTAAAAAAAAAAATTAATTTTCTTTTTGGTGGCCCCAAATTTTTTTAACTTGTAAGGGGGCCCCTGCCACCAGTTTTTTTTTTTTTTTCAAAAAAAAAATAATTTTTTTTTAAATTTTTTTTGGGGCCCCAATTTGTTTTTAACTTGCCACCATTTTTTTTTTTTTTCAAAAAAATTTTTTTTTCTCCAAATTTTTTTTTTGGGGCCCCAATTTGTTTTTAACTTATAAGGGGGCCCCTGCCGCCAATGTTTTTTTTTTTTTTTCAAAAAAAAATTAATTTTTTTTCAAATTTTTTTTGGGGCCCCAATTTGTTTTTAACTTAGAAGGGGGCCCCTGCCACCAATGTTTGTTTATTTTTTAGTTTTTTTACATTTTTTTTTGTTGGGGCCCCAAGTTTTTTTTAACAGGGGGCCCCTGCCACCAATGTTTTTAAAAAAAAAAAAATTTTAATTTTTTTTTTTTGGGGCCCCAATTTTTTTTATAAGGGGGCCCTGACCATCAATAGCTTTTTACAACTTGTGTGGGGGGGGGGGTTACTTTTTTAGCGCTGATGTCTGTGTGGTCTTTTAACTGCGATGTGGGCGGGATATGGGGCGGAGCTTGGTCGTCAGTGTGGGCGGGGCCCAGGGGGCCCCAAAAATTTTGTTGTACGGGGCCCCGTGATTTCTAATGGCGGCCCTGCTTACCTGTACAAGCTACTGTTTTATTATTACAAAAAAGAAAAACAAAATAATTTTTTAAATTTAGATTATTTGAATAAAATGGAGTCTATGGGAGGGGGTATTTTTGTAATTCGGAGCTTTCTGGATAATGGATACCATACATGTACACCATGGGGCAGATTCATCATGATTCTCCAAATTTTTTTTTTGGGGCCCCAATTTGTTTTTAACTTATAAGGGGGCCCCTGCCGCCAATGTTTTTTTTTTTTTTTTCAAAAAAAAATTAATTTTTTTTCAAATTTTTTTTTGGGGCCCCAATTTGTTTTTAACTTATAAGGGGGCCCCTGCCGCCAATGTTTTTTTTTTTTTTCAAAAAAAAATAAATTTTTTTTCAAATTTTTTTTGGGGCCCCAATTTGTTTTTAACTTAGAAGGGGGCCCCTGCCACCAATGTTTGTTTATTTTTTAGTTTTTTTTACATTTTTTTTTGTTGGGGCCCCAAGTTTTTTTTAACAGGGGGCCCCTGCCACCAATGTTTTTAAAAAAAAAAAAAATTTTAATTTTTTTTTTTTTGGGGCCCCAATTTTTTTTATAAGGGGGCCCTGACCATCAATAGCTTTTTACAACTTGTGTGGGGGGGGGTTACTTTTTTAGCGCTGATGTCTGTGTGGTCTTTTAACTGCGATGTGGGCGGGATATGGGGCGGAGCTTGGTCGTCAGTGTGGGCGGGGCCCAGGGGGCCCCAAAAATTTTGTTGTACGGGGCCCCGTGATTTCTAATGGCGGCCCTGCTTACCTGTACAAGCTACTGTTTTATTATTACAAAAAAGAAAAACAAAATAATTTTTTAAATTTAGATTATTTGAATAAAATGGAGTCTATGGGAGGGGGTATTTTTGTAATTCGGAGCTTTCTGGATAATGGATACCATACATGTACACCATGGGGCAGATTCATCAAGGGTCGAATTTCGAAGTGATAAATTCTTCGAAATTCAACCATCGAATTGCTTTACTTCGAATATCAAAGTCGAAGTTTTTTTCACCAAATTTGACCGTTTTACGGTCAAAGTAAAATTGTTCGACCGAACAATGAAATCCTTTGAATCAAACGATTCGAAGGATTTCATCCATCGATCGCACTATTTTTCTTCGACTTCAAAAAACTAAGAAAACTGCTCTAGAAGGTCCACATAGGCTAACATAGCACTTCGGCAGGTTTCATTTGGCGAAGTATTGAAGTTGAAGTTTTTTTAAAGAGACAGTACTTCGATTATCGAATGGTCGAATATTCGAACAATTTTACTTTGTATCGAATAAGTTGTAGTATCCTATTTGATGGTCGAAGTATCCAAAAAATTACTCTGAATTTTTTTACTTTGAAAATTCCCTCAAATTCACTTCGACCCTTGATAAATCCGCCCCCAAGTCTCTAGTCTAGATAAGATGCTGGGTTTCAACTGTGATTTTAGTGAATTATGACCTCTCAACAAGCTTAGGACAAAGGAATCTACACCTTGTAAAGTAACAAGGTTTGAGAATAAAAATTGTGAAAACAAAGCAGGGAAAGATTTTTGCAGATAAAAGTAAATTTGAGAGTGATGGCAATCTGTGTATTAAAATGAATGATTCATGTGTTACTTGCTAAAAAATAACTTACAAGATGTTGGAAACGGAACCAAAATAGTGCTTCTAATGTAGTTTCAAGACAGCCGAGTATTGAATATTTTATTGTATTATTCAGCAGAACAGTTAATACTATAAGGCACCACTGTAAAAACTTTCTCCCATGTTGAAGGTTGATGCTATTCAAAAGCTTCTGTTACAGAAAGGGTATTTTTTATTTTATTCTTCCTGAACAAGTAGAACACATTGTCACCAGAATTTATTTTACACTTGACAAGTAAATTTTTAGCATTTTTCTGTTGCGTAACCTTGGTTTCGTCTTAAATACAGTTTCAATTACCAAAAACATTTCTGTATTTTATTTTTCCTGAATTACTATTTCATTAGTGTAGTTATTCTGTAGTTATTGTTTTTTTTAAACAAATCTTTGTTTTTAATTATATTTAGAGCAATATGATTCTATCCCGAGTCAGACATCCATTCATAACTTATCCAGCTTTAAATTAGCAGCAGTGCAAATATTCCCTCAAAGCACTCACATTACAATTATGATGTTTAAAGGGATACTGTCATGGGAAAAAAAAAAAAATTTTCAAAATGAATCAGTTAATAGAGCTGCTCCAGCAGAATTCTGCACTGAATCCATTTCTCAAAAGAGCAAACAGATTTTTTTATATTCAATTTTGAAATCTGACATGGGGCTAGACATATTGTCAATTTCCCATCTGGCCCAAGTCATGTGACTTGTGCTCTGATAAACTTCAATCACTCTTTACTGCTGTACTGCAAGTTGGAGTGATATCACCCCCCTCCCTTTTCCCTCCCAGCAGCCAAACAAAAGAACAAAGGTAACCAGATAACTGCTCCCTAACACAAGATAACAGCTGCCTGGTAGATCTAAGAACAACACTCAATAGTAAAAACCCATGTCCCACTGAGACACATTCAGTTACATTGAGAAGGAAAAACAGCAGCCTGCCAGAAAGCATTTCTCTCCTAAAGTGCAGGCACAAGTCACATGACCAGGGGCAGCTGGGAAATTGACAAAATGTCTAGCCCCATGTCAGATTTCAAAATTGAATATAAAAAAATCTGTTTGCTCTTTTGAGAAATGGATTTCAGTGCAGAATTCTGCTGGAGTAGCACTATTAACTGATACGTTTTGAAAAAAAACATGTTTTCCGATGACAGGATCCCTTTAAGGTCAGTTTTCCGTGACATCACTAAATGACACGCTACAATGAACACACAACAAAGCAAATGAATAGTATACAGAGGGGATTCCAAGCTTATTGATAAGGAAATACCATTAAACATGAATGGATTTCAGAATAGAATATATTTCATAGGTAAATCAGAATGACACACGATATAACATTTATATTCGATCTTATATTTTTATATTATATACTATCAACTTTCAAACAAAATGCTATTTATATTCACCTGGAAATGACTAGTATCATCTCATATTTTCCAGTATTTAATTTTGTTCTCTCTGATGACTGGTGTGCAACTGTGCCTATTGATCCTCAGGAACACTGGAGCTACTGCCACACTGGACCTGGCTGTTGCTCCAGGGTTCCAACAGTGTTAAAGGATAACTAAACCCTAAAAATAATATGGCTAAAAATTACATATTTTAAATACTGAACTTATTGCACCAGCCTAACGTTTCAGCTTCTCAATAGCAGCAATGATCCAGGACTTCAAACTGGTCACCATCTTGGAAAGTGTCTGCGACACTCAGCAGCTGTTGAGAAGCTAAGCTTAGGGGTTGTCACTAATTATCCAGCAGAAAATGAGGTTGGTCTGTAATATAAGCCGATGCTACAGGGCTAATTATTAAATTCTGATGCTAATTGTACTGGTTTCCTGTGATGCCATGTAGTAATTATCTGTATTAATTACTAATCAGCCTTATATTGTGACATTTATATTCTATGTGTACTGTATATTGTGAGTGGGTCCCTAAGCTCAGTAAGTGACAGCAGCACAGAGCATGTGCAGTGAATGAGCAGAAAATAATATGGGGAGCTACTGGGGCATCTTTGGAGACACAGATCTTTACTCCTAAAGGGCGGTGGTTGCCTTGGGCTGGTACAGAAGCCCAAAACATAATGTACAACATTTCTACCCTACTTTTTTAATTAAGCTTTAGTTCCCCTTTAAAGGACAAGGAAAGCCTTTTTTTTACTTCCTGCATCATTTAAAGGACCAGTAACGTCAAAATTTTTTTTTACAAAATTCGTTAGTATACATCGAAATATAAACACCAACACACTTTAAAATTTTAAATTGCAAAGCCTTTATTAAAAAATAACTTACTGAAACTCCACTTCCTGTCCTCTTCAGAAACGGCGATACGGCGACCATCCTTCCTGCAGCAGTTGATTTCTTCTCCCTGGCTATCTCTCCTGGCCACTCTATGTCTGCCGCGCTCTGCCAGCAAGATTGACAGCCAGCTTCTTCTTCTCCAGTCACTTCTTGATGCAGCCGTACTGGTCCTGGTGGTGATCATCTACGGGGCTTGCACAAAACCGGCGTGCGCTGGACTTCTCCCTGCACACTCGGTGTGCTGCTGCTGCGGACTCTGAGCCCTGCTGCCCCTTTGTTTCCCGTGCACCCTGTGTAATGGAGGTCCCTGCTGACTGGGGGTCTGCGGCGGAGAGCGCTTGTTGTTGCTCCCACCGCCGGGCCTGTCACTCCTGATCGCTGCTCTCATGGATAGTAGCGCCATGGAGAGCCTGTCCCGCAGTGCTGCTGCTTTTGTGTGCTGTCCGTAGCGCTGTCCCAGGCGCTGCCGTCTGAACTGAAGCGCACGCACAGCCTCTTTGTCTGGGAGGCTTCCTACTCAGCTCTAGTTCTTTCTCCGCTGCTGTTACTCTCAATATTGTCCTTCTTCCTGTAACCTCAGTGCTGTCTCTGTTTCTCTCATAACTTTAGCACTGTCGATACTGAGCAGAGCGCACCTGAATAGCGCAGGAAACCCTTTCTTGCATTGGAACTGGGCGCAGCGCTACTTTCCATGAGAGCAGCGATCAGGAGTGACAGGCCCGGCGGTGGGAGCAACAACAAGCGCTCTCCGCCGCAGACCCCCAGTCAGCAGGGACCTCCATTACACAGGGTGCACGGGAAACAAAGGGGCAGCAGGGCTCAGAGTCCGCAGCAGCAGCACACCGAGTGTGCAGGGAGAAGTCCAGCGCACGCCGGTTTTGTGCAAGCCCCGTAGATGATCACCACCAGGACCAGTACGGCTGCATCAAGAAGTGACTGGAGAAGAAGAAGCTGGCTGTCAATCTTGCTGGCAGAGCGCGGCAGACATAGAGTGGCCAGGAGAGATAGCCAGGGAGAAGAAATCAACTGCTGCAGGAAGGATGGTCGCCGTATCGCCGTTTCTGAAGAGGACAGGAAGTGGAGTTTCAGTAAGTTATTTTTTAATAAAGGCTTTGCAATTTAAAATTTTAAAGTGTGTTGGTGTTTATATTTCGATGTATACTAACGAATTTTGTAAAAAAAAATTTTGACGTTACTGGTCCTTTAACCAGTAGCCTCTTGCTTTCCCAGATCACTAACTTTGTTTTTCCAAATACCATTTTTAAATCCAATCATTTTGTCCTGTAGTTTTGCCATTCTGTAGCAACTCGTGTCTGCCATCTTAAAATCACTTACGTCACCGTTTCCGATTATCTGCGCATGTGCGAAAATTCCTGACAGAAAGACGGCTCCCACAGAAGAGAGCACGTTGACAGGTAATACCATCTGTGCATGTGCTAATTCAGAAGAATACCTATTGCGCATGCATGCCGATCTTGGTCTTGAGGGCAGAGCGATGCATTTTGTGTAGAACTTTTTTTGTACTTATCACTTTTGTGAAACCATCAGATCTGGATTTTCTAAATGTCTTTACACTTCAGCCTGTATTGAGGTATGCCTTTCCATGCACAAAATATTTTTAGGCTTTTCTTGTCCTTTAACAGAGCACAAGATGCAACTTGTATACAATATCATTTGAATCAAAACAGTCCAGTTGTATCTGTTTTAACTTATTAGGCAGATTACATGGAACCCTGTGTGCTGCTGGATTTATAGGAGAAAACACTACATCATGGGTACAAACATGGTGAACAGTGGCCAAAATTTCAGTTTGCACATTGCATTTGTGGTCATGAATGACCACTAATATTCACGGCCAGATTAGTACATAGGGCGTCCCTAGGCCGGTACCACGCCCTTTCCCCATCCATTCCTCCGCACTACCCCATATCATATGTGTGTGCATGCATGAGCAAATCTTATCTAGTCGGGCAGGAGCATGGCGATTGGCATTCGGGAGATTTAATAAAGAGCTAGCAAATCTCCCACATGTCCCCAGTGCTTCTGAACCCATTGCGATTTGGCTGGGAGGTATGCCACCCCTAAAATTCTCCCATACTGGGTGACATTTCCACAAATCCAAGTGTGCTAGCGTAAGGTGATGCTAATTGTTGGAGATTTTTTTTATAAATATGCAAACAGTATGACTTTGGTGCATCCATATCCATTACATTCATATATAAATGAATATTTGATTATAATATCCCTTTTAATTACATCAGAGAGAATCAGGGGGGTTGTGATTGGGGTAGGGGACCTGGAGAGGGTGTTGCAGCTGGGGCAGGAACTGGCAAATCAAACAGCTTTCATTAAACTAGGGATGCACCGAATCCATTATTTTGGATTGGGCCGAACCCCCGAATCCTTCGTGAAAGATTTGGCCGAATACCGAACCAAATCCTAATTTGCATATGCAAATTAGGGGTAGGAAGGGGAAAACTATTTTACTTCCTTGTTTTGAGACAAAAAGTCATGCAATTTCCCTCCCCCACCCCTAATTTGCATATGCAAATTAGGATTCAGATTCGTTTCGGCCGGGCAGAAGGATTCCTGCTGAAAAAGGCCAAATCCTGAACCGAATCCTGGATTCGGTGCATCCCTACATTAAACATGTCAATTCTTTTACACTTTCCTGACTGTTCAGAATATTCTCCTCTGTGGTTGGGCCATGGTTATTAAGCCGAATGGCAAATACATATTGGTCAGTGAACTGACCTGCATTATGCCCTCTCCCATAGACTCCGGTTTATCCAAATAATCCGGATTTTGAAAAACGATTTCCTTTTCCTCTGTAATAATAATACAGTACCTTGTACTTGATCCAAACTAAGATAAAATGAGTCCTTATTAGAAGCAAAACCAGCCTGCTGGGTTTACTTAATGTCTAAATGATTTTCTATTACATTTAAGATATTTAGATCTAAATTACGGAAATATCCATTATCAGGAAAATCCCAGGTCCTGAATAGGTCCCATAGCTGTATTCCACTTTATGTGGTCAACATTAAGAGAATTATGCAAATAATGATTAAATTCAGCTTTATATTTGTCCACTCTAATTACCCATAGGGCAGATACTGGATCTCTTACGTGGAAACCGAATATCCAAAACGTTCTCCTATAGAGTCCATTCTAAGCAAATAATTAAATGATTTCTGTTTTCTCTGTTATAATAAAATATCACATTGTATCTGATGGTAACAAAGCTGCATGAATCCATATTAGCTGCAACCCAGTCATATTGGGGTTTGTTAAATTCTTATATGTATTTTAGTACTAAATTTTTAGTATTAAATTATGGAAAACCCTCATACTTGGAAAAACCCCAGGTCTGGATTATGAATCCTATACCTAACAAACACAACGTACAAATAAAGAACACCACTTATAGAACTATTACTATGTACTATACTATACAATAGGAAAAAACTAAATACTGTTAAAATATAACATTCAGGAAAATAGATAATTTGCAATTGATTTAACACTCACTGTTCAATAAGCAGAATAGCTGTGAGTCTGGGTAGAAGGAAGTGACCTGCACGGTGGATTCTCACAGTCTGGCTGTGTGTATGAAAAGAATCTGGTAATATGCACTTTACATTCTTTTGCAGACAAAAGGGGAAATACCCAAGTAAGGAGTTTGCATTCTCAAATATAGTCATTGTCACCTAATCCTCGTGACTTGTCTCACAGGCTCTAGTACAGAGAGATGGGATCTGCTATCCAGATCCTGGTGTTTTTCGGATAACATATATTTCTGTAATTTGGCTCTTTATACCTTGAGTCTACTAAAAAATAATTTAAACATTAAATAAACCCAATATGATTGTTTTGCCTCCAATAAGGATTAATTATATTTTCGTTTAGAGCACGGTTTCATTATTAAAGAGAAAAAAAAAAACATTTTTAAAAATCTGGATTTTCATTTAGAATGGAGCTTTCTGGATGGCAGAACGGATCCCAATACCTGTACCTTTTTAGCATTATTATTATTAGTACTACTATTATGATTTATTGAATAGAGACATTTCTAATTTAATATTGGCTTTTTTTTTTTTTTGCTTTTGGTATCATTATTATATTATAATACTATAATACAGGTATGGGACCTGTTATCCAAAAACAACTCAGGATCTGGGGTTTTCTGGATAATGGATCTTTCTGTAATCTTATTAAATTAAGTCTACTAGAAAACCATGTAAACATTAAATAAACCCTATAGGCTGGTTTCGCTTCCAAAAAGGATTCATTATATGTCCGTTTGAATCAAGTATAAGTTTATAAGTGAATTACTCAATGCTTGTTAAAGGAGAAGGAAAGTCACCCTGCACTTGCCAAATGTTAGGCACCCCAAGTGATTGTATTTACTTACCTGAAACCCCAGGCCGGTGCTCCTATCAGCAGAAAACTGCATTGGCCCAGGGATATACCAGTGAGCACCATGGAGCTGTCACGGCCGGCACCCAACACCAGAACAAGTGCTCGAATCCTGGTTCTGAGCTAAGCTTCACCAGTGGTGTGACCACCTTTGAGCTTCGGGAGGAGCCCTCAGCCTAATCGGGTGCCACCTGGTCTTACGAGAGGTTCAAGCAAGTGTTCTGGCAGGCAATGGGGCACGGCTGGTAGCTAGAGTCTTTGGGACCGAGGATCACGGTAACAGACAAGGATAAGGCAGAAGGATCGTCAGACAGGCTGGGTCGTGGCAGGCAGAAAGCAAGGGTCGTCAGGCAGGCAAGGGTCAAAACCGGGTATCAAGCAGGAAGGGTACAAGCAGAAGAGTAGTCGGATATCAGGCACAGGTCAGGATACAGAATTCAGGATGGTCAAGGTACAGGCTGGGTCAAACACGGATAATCAGATTCAAACAGGCAAAATAGCACAAGGCTTCAGAACAGAGCACCAGAAACAAGTTCTATCACGGGCAGTTTGCTGGGAGTGGAAGTGGCCTATTTATACCCTGTTTGGACGCCAAGGTTTTCGCGCCAAAATCGACGCACACGCGTCAGGATCGACGCGCGCGCGTCCGCGTCAAAATAAAGGAAACGAGACGCGGGCGCGCGCGTCCTAAGGAGGCAAGATGGTGGAACCACGAGGCGGGCGTCCCCGCGGCCGGCGTGGCGGGCGTCCCCGCGGCCGACTTACAGCACCCCCAATCCCAGGTAAAACAGATTTCCTTACATTACCCCCCTCTCTAGGGGGGGACACCGGACCCCCAGGCTTCCCAGGAAACTTTAAATGGAACTGCTTCCTAAGACGATCAGCCTTGATGTCATCAACTGAGACCCAGGAGTTCTCCTCAGGACCGAATCCTTTCCACCTAGTGAGGTACTGGAGTTTGTTACGTACCATTCGGGAATCAAGGAACTCCTGGATCTCAAATTCAGGCTGACCGTCAACTTGCACTGGAGGGGGAACAGAAGTAAGGCGAGTATTAGCGGCAGGTTTAAGTAAAGAAACATGAAAAGAATCAGAAATCTTGAAATTAATAGGCAATTTAAGGCGAACAGACGAAGGGTTGATAACAGTAGTGATGGGGTAAGGACCAATGAAACGGGGACCCAGCTTAAGGGAAGGAACCTTTAGCTTGATGTTTTTGGTAGAGAGCCACACCAAGTCTCCCACTTTATACTGGGGTGCTTCTCTACGTCTTTTATCAGCAGCCCTTTTCTGAGCAGAAGTAGCAGTAGACAAGGAATCATGTACCTGGGACCAAATCAAGGAAAATTGTTCGACAGAGGAATTAGCGGAAGGGACAGAAGAACCAGAATTAGAGAAGGAAAAGGCTTTTGGGTGTAACCCATTAACAACAAAAAATGGAGACTCCCCAGTGGAGGAGTGGGTAGCGTTATTGTAGGCAAATTCTGCCCAGGGTAACAGTTCTGCCCAGGAAGATTGATTTTCGGACACAAAACATCTTAAAAATTGCTCTAAAGACTGGTTCACTCTTTCGGTTTGCCCATTGGTTTGTGGGTGATAGGCGGTTGAAAAAGAAAGATCGATCCCCACTAACGAGCAAAATGCGCGCCAGAACTTAGAGATAAATTGAACACCTCTGTCTGAAACAATATTACTGGGAAACCCATGCAACTTAAATATATGTTGAATAAAAAGTTCGGACAAAGTTTTGGCAGATGGGAGGTGGGGAAGAGCAATAAAATGACCCATCTTACTGAATCTATCCACCACCACCCAAATTACTGTTTTCCCCTGGGACACAGGCAACTCCACAATAAAATCCATAGAAAGATGGGTCCATGGTCTTTCAGGAATAGGGAGGGGAATCAGTAACCCTTGGGACAAATTTCTAGAAGACTTGGAGCGTTGGCAGACAGGACAAGAATCCACAAAAGATTTAACATCTTGTTTACAGGTCGGCCACCAAGCACTTCGAGTAAGTAATGAAATAGTTTTACTTACACCAGGATGTCCTGCCATCTTGGAATCATGAACCTCTCTTAGAACCTGTTCTCTAAGATCTTCAGGAACAAAAAATCTCCCAACAGGAGTGTTAGAGGGAGCGTCTGTCTGAACAGGGGATAACAAAGAAGAGAGGTCAGATTCCAAAGTAGCCACAATGACTTCACCCGGAATAATTGTACTACAGTCATCAGTTTCAGAATATATTGAGTCAAAGCTTCTGGAAAGAGCATCTGCCTTGACGTTCTTTGTACCAGGCCTAAACGTCAAGGTAAAGTTAAACCTAGAAAAGAACAAAGCCCACCTTGCCTGTCTGGGATTTAGACGCTTTGCTGACTCAATATACAACAGATTTTTATGGTCAGTGTAGACCGTAACCTGGTGTTTAGCCCCTTCTAATAGATGCCGCCATTCTTCAAAGGCCCACTTGACAGCTAATAGTTCTCTATTCCCTATGTCATAATTTGCCTCTGCAGGAAGAAATTTTCTAGAGAAAAATGCACAGGGATGTAACCTATTAGTAGTCGGGTGCCTTTGAGAGAGAATTGCCCCTGCTCCCACCTCAGAAGCATCTACCTCAACTATAAAAGGTAGTGTTGTATCGGGATGGCGGAGGATTGGGGCAGAACTAAACTCCCTTTTGAGGAACTCGAAAGCTTGGATAGCTTCCGGAGGCCACATACTGGGGTCAGCACCTTTTTTAGTAAGATTTGTGATAGGAGCCACAATAAGAGAAAAATTTTTAATGAATTGCCTATAATAGTTGGCAAAACCTAGGAACCTTTGGGTTGCACGTAAAGAATATGGTTGGGTCCACTCCAGGACAGCTCTTACTTTGTCTGGATCCATTTCGAGACCCTTGGAAGAAATATTAAATCCCAAGAACTGTACGGAAGCAACCTCAAAAATACATTTTTCCAATTTTGCATACAGGTTATTAGCTCTAAGCCTACGCAATACCTCACAAACATGAAGACGATGATCAGACAGATTGGCAGAGAAGATGAGGATGTCATCTAGGTAGACCACTACGTATATCCCCAGCAGGTCCCGAAAGATGTCATTGACAAACTCCTGAAACACTGCTGGGGCGTTACATAGACCAAACGGCATAACAAGGTACTCGTAGTGGCCATCCCTAGTATTAAAAGCCGTTTTCCACTCATCCCCCTCCCTGATCCGAATGAGGTTATAGGCACCCCTCAAGTCAAGCTTGGAGAAGATCTTAGCATCCTTGACCTGGTCAAATAGTTCGGAGATTAATGGTAAGGGGTAGCGATTTTTTACAGTGATTTTGTTAAGCCCCCTGTAATCAATACAGGGGCGTAAACCACCGTCTTTCTTACCCACAAAAAAGAACCCTGCCCCCGCAGGGGAACAGGAGGGCCTAATGAAGCCCCTGTCAAGATTTTCTTGTATATACTCTTTCATTGCCTGGGCTTCGGGCAATGAAAGAGGGTAGGTTCTACCACGTGGAGGAATTGACCCAGGAACTAAATCAATAGGACAGTCATACTGCCGATGCGGAGGTAAGGTCTCAGCTGCTTTTTTGGAGAAAACATCAGAAAAAACAGAATATGCTGTGGGTAACCCCTCAAAAGAAGTAGTGGCTACTACAGAGGGAAAACAAACCCCACTACATCCTGTACCCCATTGAGTCACCCCCTTAGAAACCCAGTCTATCAGAGGGTTATGCCTCTGGAGCCATGGTAAACCAAGAATAAGAGGAGAGGAAGCTCCCTCAATGAGGTATAGAGCTATCTCCTCACAGTGTAGATCATTTGCACACATGGAAAGATTTGTGGTCTTTTGGGAAACCACCCCTGATCCCAAGGGTCTTTTATCGACAGCCAGAATTCTCAAAGGAGGATTGAGGGCAACCAAAGGAATTTTATTTTTAGCAGCGAATGCTGCGTCCAAGAAATTACCCTCCGCCCCAGAATCAATGAAGGCTGACAATTTAACAGTGCCCGTAGGCCAGGTTAATTTAACAGATAATAGGACCTTGGAGGCAGATTGGGGAGAGGAAACGCCTGCACCCAAATGGAGCTCCCCTTCTCCATTTAGGCTAGAGCGTTTCCCGGCCTCTTGGAACATTGATTGAGGAAGTGACCCTTCTCCCCACAATACAAACACAACCCAAGAGACCGCCTCCGTGCCTTTTCCTCAGGAGAGAGGTGAAAGATGCCCAGCTGCATAGGCTCCTCCTGAGGTTGAGACACAGAGGGGTTTGACAACTTAGCACTAAAATTATGCTTATACAAAGAAGAAGTACCCTGTTCCTCCCGATTTTCCCTCTGTCTCCTATCTACCTGGATAACCAGAGACATAAGGTCATCCAGACTGGTAGATAGGGGGTAATTGACCAGGCTGTCTTTGACAGATTTGGCTAGACCGATGCGAAACTGGCTCCTTAGAGCTGCATCGTTCCAGCCAGTCTCCACCGCCCACCTACGAAACTCTGTGCAGTAAATTTCCACCTCCCGTTTACCCTGGCGTAGTTTGCGAATAGCGGAATCGGCCGAAGAGGCGCGATCCGGGTCATCGTAAAGAATGGCCATAGAGCGGAAGAAAATATCTAAAGAGAAACGGGCAGGGTCGGTGGCTGGCAATCTAAGTGCCCAGACTTGGGGGTCACCCACTAATAGGGTCATTACGAACCTGACCTTTTCCTCGTCAGAGGGAAATGAGTGGGGGAAAAAGCTGAGGTACAGCTTACAGGCTTCTTGAAAAACAAAAAACTGGGTTCTGTCCCCACCAAACTTGGCCGGAAATGCAATCTTGGGTTCCTGAGGTCTGAATACAGCACCCCTATCAGGCAGGGAACCCACTGAAGGAGTAGGAACAGAACTGGCTGGCTGCTGCGAGGGTTCCAGCTGGCGTGTTAGGTTATGAAACCCCTGGAGTAGATAGTTCTGCTTTTGCTCCTGCTCCTCCATGCGTTCCAGCAGCGTAGTTAGCAACAGCTCGGAAGAAGATGGAAGTGGAGCAGCGGCAGCAGCTTCGGTGTGATCGTCGTCCTCCTTGGCCCGTGATAATGTCACGGCCGGCACCCAACACCAGAACAAGTGCTCGAATCCTGGTTCTGAGCTAAGCTTCACCAGTGGTGTGACCACCTTTGAGCTTCGGGAGGAGCCCTCAGCCTAATCGGGTGCCACCTGGTCTTACGAGAGGTTCAAGCAAGTGTTCTGGCAGGCAATGGGGCACGGCTGGTAGCTAGAGTCTTTGGGACCGAGGATCACGGTAACAGACAAGGATAAGGCAGAAGGATCGTCAGACAGGCTGGGTCGTGGCAGGCAGAAAGCAAGGGTCGTCAGGCAGGCAAGGGTCAAAACCGGGTATCAAGCAGGAAGGGTACAAGCAGAAGAGTAGTCGGATATCAGGCACAGGTCAGGATACAGAATTCAGGATGGTCAAGGTACAGGCTGGGTCAAACACGGATAATCAGATTCAAACAGGCAAAATAGCACAAGGCTTCAGAACAGAGCACCAGAAACAAGTTCTATCACGGGCAGTTTGCTGGGAGTGGAAGTGGCCTATTTATACCCTGTTTGGACGCCAAGGTTTTCGCGCCAAAATCGACGCACACGCGTCAGGATCGACGCGCGCGCGTCCGCGTCAAAATAAAGGAAACGAGACGCGGGCGCGCGCGTCCTAAGGAGGCAAGATGGTGGAACCACGAGGCGGGCGTCCCCGCGGCCGGCGTGGCGGGCGTCCCCGCGGCCGACTTACAGCACCCCCAATCCCAGGTAAAACAGATTTCCTTACAGGAGCGATTCTCCGTCTTCCTCTTTCTTTGTGCGGCTGCGCATGCCCAGTAGAACTTAAAGCCGAACTTTAACTAAAAGGTCGGCTATTTAGTTCAACTGCATTTACGCATGCGTCTGCCCTGGGAAATTTGAAGAATGAAGGAGCCGGAAGGGGTCCCTTGAGGTCTTATTCATATATAAGTTCAATAAATATTGGTAAAACCTCTAGACATTTTGGGGGCCTGAAAAATAATATATTGTGGGGGCCCATTAATATATATATATATATATATATATATATATATATATATATATATATATATATATATATATATATATATATATATATATATATATATATATATATATATATATATATATATATATATTATGTCAGTACAGTGAACGCACTCCTCCCGGATTCAATTCTGATGATGGTGGTGCGTTGGTCAAAGTTTCATTTTACAATCCAGTAAATGGACCCGCACTCGTTCTGAATAGTGAAATAAATGTGCTTTTATTCACAGGTTCATTTCCAACGTTTCGGTCCTCTCTGGGACCTTTTTCAAGGATATATATATATATATATATATATATATATATATATATATATATATACACACACACACACACACACACAAATACAAGAGTCCTCTGCACTCAACCCATTATCAATATATTTAAGACAGAGACATTTTGTGCATACTGCTACTGAAAAATGCCTTACCCTTTAAACAAAACAGGGATTGTTTGTCCATATATTGCAATATATTTAAGCTGGCCAACTACGTCAGTCATCCCATATCTGGCCAGTCCTATGCTCAATTTTCATCTGATTCATTAAGAATTCTATTGCTTCATTATACATTTTACAAAGGGACTAAGTTTAAATGCTGCTTTCAATAGCAACTGTATTTACTAACAAAGCGCTGGACATTTTTAATAAAGCTATATTGGAAAATTGCATAGAATTATGTTCTTTCACTGGGCAAATTTTTATTTTGGAGTTGACTTGCTCATCTGTATTCTTCAGAAACAGGGTTTGTGCTACTGCCACATTACAGCAAGTATCTATGGTAACACTCAAAAAATATTAAATCAAAATTATAATAGAGATAATGAAGGAGAATACACTCACAGTTCACCTCAGTCCCAAGGTGCAAAGTCCAAAAACACTGCATCCGAAAGGATGTGAGGATCTCCAATAATAAAGAAACGAATGTAAAAAGTAGAAAAATTTATTAGGACATAAGACCTAACGCGTTTCGTGCCTATTGGGGCACTTACTCATTGTATTCTTCCACAAGTATTTTCTTTCTACCTTTTTCATGTTCTCCACGTTATATTCCTTTTCCCCTTTTGTCTTCACCTTCCCATGTTTGTTCATCCTAAGGATTTCAGTCTGTATATATAATAATAGGAGACTGTGAAAACAAAGCTGACCTGACAGAAAGCCACACTGCAACCCACCTCCACTTGTAGCCATTTATTCTACAATCTGCACTACTGCACACAGCAGCCATACTTAGATCTAGGATTCATTCAGATGATTATGTTACAGCAAATGCTACCCTCAACCAACCACCAATCAGACGCCAGTTTAACAAATGAAATAATTTTAATATCATTCAGTTAACAAAGTGGTAATGCTCTACAGAAATATAGTAGTAAAAAAAAAATGACATTAAAATGTCTTTAAAGACCAAAAAAAGTGGCACTTAGGTCTAGCTACATAGAAAAAGTTTGATACTATAAAAAATACATTTTCATTTATTTAACAGCAAGAATTTTCTACCTACAATATTTTCCGTTATTAATTACCTGACTCCATACTCACCTAAATAGCATTAGGTAGTAAAGCCAATAAATACAATAAATCCGAAATAAAAGCAAAGAGGGGGGCGGGAGGGATATTAGTCGCAACGTATTGCACAGGCTAATATCAGGCTGTTTAAAACAATATATTTACACTTGAAATGATGCAATGGCTACAAAATGTGAAAGTACAAAACATTAGGAAGCAAATTAACTGGAAAGAGTCGGTCATGCTAATCGCCCTCTACAGCACTTATTCCAAGGGGGTAGAACTCCATGAGCGTTTTTTGTCGGATCAATGCCCGTCGACAATACGCACGCGACAAGTCGCAGAGTTGCGCGCGTCAAGATATAATTGGACTGAATGAAAAGTCGGAGGAAACAACTACACGGTCCGACTGTCGGATGAAGACGCTGCTTTCTGCGTCCACATCCAACAGTCGTGTCTCGTCGGATGTAATGTAGCTGTTACCTTCATTCAGAATCTTCACGCTTGTCCCCTGCGTTTTGTCGGCGGGCGTCCATCCGACGAATAACGCTCATGGAGTTCTACTCTTAAAGGTAATACTCAAAAGGTATCAATAGATGGCAGTGTAAAAACATTAATTACATGCAAGATGGGATGTTTTGATCCTGAATATCAACATGACAGGATAAAATAGTTGCATGGGTCAAATCCAAACTTTTGGCACAGTCTGATATGAATAAAAACAAACTACAGCATTTTTGTGAGAATTTGTAATAAATTAGACGTGTCCATTAAAATGTAACCAATGGAAACACTAGGCAATTCAGGAATGTCCATGATATGGACCAGCATATAGTAGCTTCCATCTCTCCTAGCTTATTCCTGACTTTTTTTTCTTTAACATATGATTCTGCAGAACTACAAATCTCAGCTATTGCTAACAGCTGAATATTTATTAGGAATTTCAATAGCAGTTTGAGAACCACTGGTTAAAGTTCTTCAACTTTTCTATTGAGAAGGACAGGGGTTTGGCTTAAACTATAAAGATGGCCTCCTAATACTAAGAAGATAGGCAACAATAGAGGGATTGCATTTCAGAAGCAGTAATGTAATAGCCACGCTTTCAAATATATTCCTGCTAAAAGTGGGCTGGCACTGGTGGTTCTAGTCTTGGGTCACACTGCACCCTTTTGGGGAAACGGAGAGCATTATAAACGAGGTTTGGAACTTCACTGGGTCAGTCAATTGCATCTACTTCCATGTGTATATAAAGGTATTTGGTCCTTGTTATATGGGCACAAGACAAAAGCATTCTATTACATTTGGATGCAGATTCTTATGCACATTTTACAAGATTGTAAGTGAGAAAAGCGCATGGCTTTTGCCCGCCCCTCACGCTCCCACATAGTGAGACGTTTCAGCCCGATGCCGCCAGGGACACAGTTACTTCCTCCGCATGTGAAGGGCATCCTGGAATTTAGTGCTGGTGTATTGCCCATGAAATCCCTTCTTATTGATCGTGTCGTCTGTATGGAAACAGATCATAATTGAATCTCCGGCTGAATACATTTCTTCAGGTGGCTGAATCAGACAAAGAAAAGTTTATAGTCACAAACTTCTAGCAAGAATACACTTAGTAATTTACATCTAAATCTACGTAAAACTGCTCAAGCTGGAAGCCTGCTCACTAATGACTTGGATGCATGCAGCACAGAAGCCAATGTAGCATGCACCAATCATGTGAGTTCTGCAGACCTGCAGCATGTAGCTTTCTGGGTGCTCTCTGCAACAAAGTCGAATTAACATGCTACTCATTTCAGTTCTTGGTAAAAAGACAGATTAGGTTAGAGGAACGCCCTACTTTATTTCGCTTAGTGCCTCTGGTGATGCTTGGCCACAACCCTTGCCTTGTTTTCACTTTAAAGGGTGTATACCTTTAAGTTAACTTTTAGTATGTTATAGAATGGCCAATTCTAAGCAAATATTCAATTGGCCTTTATAAGGGTCGAACTAGAACACTGGGGGCCCACCAGGGCTGCAACATCAAGGGCCCTTCTTACTCCTGCAAGCCCCCCTGGGCCAGTTGATGCGCGTATGTTGGCACGCCACATGCATGCACAAACATCTTTTTCTTTGGGGGCTGCCGATTGGGGGAGCAGGTCTGGGTCGGTGTGGGCCCATCAGGCTTTTTCCTGGTGTCCCGGCAGGCTGGTCCGACCCTGGCCTTCATTATTTCTTTTTTATAGTTTTTAAAATATTTGCTGCCTTCTTCTGATTCTTTTCTGCTTTCGAATGGGGGGGTCACTGACTCCATCTAAAAAACGAATGCTCTGTAAGGCTACAAATGTATTGGTATTGCTACTTTTTATTACTCGTCTTTCTATTTAGACTCAATCCTATTCATATTCCAGTCTCTTATTCAAATCAATGCATAACTGCTAAGGTAAATTAGACCCTAGCAACCAGATTGCTAAAATTGGAGATCTGCTAAATAAAAAGCTAAATAACTCAAAAATCACAAACAATGAAAAACACTTGCAAATAGCACTTTCTACATCATACTAAAAGTTAATTTAGGTGAAGGTGAACAAGCCCTTTAACAGAGGCATTTTCATGTTATACTTAGCTAGTTGCATGCTGGATAACTACATAATCTTGTATTAAGTCCTGTTATCCAAATTTGCCAGCATCTGCTTTTTTAACACTTCACTTGCCTATCCTATTTTAATACTTTTTGAACCTATTTGTGGCAGGACTAGCACAAACATATAAACACAAGACATCCAGAAACCCGTTATCCAGAAAGCTCCAAATTATGGAAAGGCATTCTCCCATAGACTCCATTTCAGCCAAATAATCCACATTTTTAAAAACGACTTATTTTTTTTTACATATGCAACCAATAAAGAATATAGTACAAATTTAAAAACATACTAGTGGACATGAATAAAATTTGAGAGTGTGAAAATTTGAAATAGACGCTAACACCCTAATTTATGGTACTCTCAAATGTGAAAAGAGTGCACACAGGCAGCCATCTTGTGTGGTAAACGCTAGCAAGGGAAAAAGAGTATCTAATGAAATATTTATGATAAATAATTTGTGATTTCTGTTATCTACAAATCAGTTACTGTGTTTTTCAATACTAAATATTTGTTTTAATAGTTATGAATTAAAGAAGGTTTAAACTTGGAAATTATTGTAGTTATCTGTACCGGTATGTAAACGTTGAAATCCGTTATCTCTACCGTTATGTACCATTAGGGGTCTCTTTATCATGCTGTGAAAAAGTGGAGTAAAACATTACCGGTGATGTTGCACATAGCAACTAAACAGATCTTTGCTTTTGTTTTCTGTTGAAATCTAATTGCTGATTGGTTGCTCTGGGCAACATCACCAAGTAATGTTTCACTCCACTTTTTACACAGCATGATAAATAGGCGCCCTAAAATGGATGTGTTATATTAGTACAGGTATGGGATCCGTTATCTGGAAACACGATATCTTCCATAGACTCCATTTTATCAAAATGATCCAATTTTTTTAAAAATTACATACTTTTTCTCTGTAATAATAAAACAGTAGCTTGTACTTGACCCAAACTAAGATATAATTAATCCTTATTGGAAGCAAAACCAGCCTATTGGGTTTATTTAATTTTTACATGATTTTCTAGTAGACTTAAGGTATGAAGATCCAAATTACAGAAAGATCTGTTATCCAGAAAACACCAGGTCCCAAACATTCTGGATAACAGGTCCCATACCTGTATTGCATTTCACCACAGGTCATAGGTCAGTCACTGTAAAAGGTTACCGTAAAGGACAGCTATTCCTTTTCTTGCTTACTTTTTTTTTTTTAATTTATTTTATTGGCTAAATAATCATTAGCAATAATAATACAGGATATTTGTTATGCTTTGCTGTAATAAGATTGATGCATCATTTGTATTATGATGTACAAAAAAAAATATGATGTTACCAAAAAAAAAGTGAGGCAGCCAGACTAAGCCAACTAAACAGTATGCAGGACAACACAGGTATGGGACCTGAGATTTTCTGAATAATCCGTAATTTGGATCTCCATACCTTAAGTCTACTAAAAAAAAACATTTAAACATTAAATAAACTCAATAGGCTGGTTTTTGTCTTCAATAAGGATTGATTATATCTTAATTGGGATCAAGTACAAGGTACTGTTTTATTATTACAGAGAAAAATTAGATAATTTTTTTAACATTTTGAATCATTTGATTAAAATGGAGTCTATGAGACATGACCTTCCTGTAATTCAGAACTTTCTGGTTATCATACTATTACCATACTGTGACTATATCATATTTTAGGCTAAGAACGAGTTATATCCTCATTCTAGGTAGGGATGCACTGAATCCACTATTTTTTTTTACGAAAGATTCAGCCGAATACCGAACCAAATCCAAATTTGCACATGCAAATTAGGGGTGAAAAGGGGAAAACAGTTTTTACTTCCATGTTTTGTTACAGAAAGTCACACGATTTCCCTCCCGCCCCTAATTTGCATATGCAAATTAGGATTCAGTTAGGACGGGCATTAGAATTCAGCCAAATCCTATTAAAAAAGGCCGAATCCCGAACTTGAATACTGGATTCAGTGCATTCCTAATTCTAGGTCACCTTTTCTTTATTGAAATTGAACATGGAACTGCTCATCTTACCCCAGATCCACAGTATCTTCCCAACCTCGGAGCAGTGCTATCATACCCATCATACACTTCCATGTAGTCATAGCCACAGTCAGACTCTTCTTCTATTTCAAATGTCTGGAAGATTAATTCTACACCATATCCATCTTCAGCCACTATGACCCACTCACAGTTGGACTGCACTGGATAATTGTTATCCCCAAACTGAGCATGGGAATAAATATCTTTTGTCTGAATTTCTGCCTTTAAACGCCCGCCACATTCTATATGGGGGAAAAAAAACAAGTTTGTATTTCAGCTCTTTTCCATTTCTGTATCAGGATTATCATTTTATAATGTTTCTGCTCTGATAATACAGTTAAATGCTTAACTACAATTCAAATTAAACATTTATTGAAGAAATAAAAGAAAGTTTGCATTAATGACATTTGTCCACACTGGCAATTTTTTATACAGAAATGATAATAAAGGTTATTTACATATTGGAGGTAATTTAATAGATCTAGTTCCCAATAGCCATTGACTAGAGGCTTGCATTCAAACGGATGACTGCTGATTGGCTGCGACTGTGGGCTACTAGACATGGTGCATTTGCCCAGGGTCCACCAGTTTTCATCTGCTGGTCGAGGGATCATGTCTAAACCAGTAAGTGTAGACCATTTGGTCACAGTCTGAACTTCACATGTTTGAGGGTTTTTCTATCACAAATTCTTGAGGCAGTGGGGGGCCCACCACTTCAATTTTGTATTGATTGCCAAAAACATTTACCTGGGCTATACTTTGCCTGGAAACCTTTCCTTTGTACAGAAGCATCCGAATAGAAACGTAGGAACATATTGTTTGTTGAGGCAATCACAGGGCTTGGTTCCTTACTACCACAAAAGCGCCCAAGAATGGCAGCTTTACCATTAGGTCCATCATACAGTTCAAGGTGATCGTATGCACATTCCTGGTGTTGTTCTATTTCAAAATCAGTGAACACCTGTAAGGAACAAATCTTATTAATAACAAAACTATGTATATAATCAACTAGAATCAGCGCAGTTTAAAAAAAGTGCAGGAGTGAAGGGATGAAGTGTAGGTGATTAGTATAGCAACCTGTGTAACATTCCTAAAGTTGGTGGTGCCATCCAATTGTTCTGAATTCTTTGTTTATAGAGGGGAAAAACTTGTAATTAAAGTTTTCAACTTGCTTTTGCAAACAAGCAAAATGTATTTTAACGTGTGTCCAAGGCACTGATGGGTTTGATTTACTGACACAAAGAGCAAGTTTGTGCAAAGCGAAACATGCATCTATAAGTTAAGGATTGGTTATCTGGAATTCCTGGGACCTGGAGTTTTGTGGAGAAGGGTTTTTTTGCCACCAATATGGATTCATGCAGCTTATTTTGGATGAAGTAAAAGTTATTGTTTTATTATAATTATTACAGACAAAGAGTATATCATTTTAACATTTTTATTATTATATTTATATTATTTGCTTAAAATGAGCCTTCCCGTAATTCAGAGTTTGTATATTTGGTTTCTGGACATTACAATACACATAAGTAATAAGAAAGGAAAGCCGTGGAGCTATAAGCGCAGGGGCTGCATTACAAGGGACCCAAATGACCAGCAGCCAGATTACACTGGTTTATGTTTAAAGATTGGCAGAATCAGATGTAGCTGTGAGTGGGTGAGAAGTAATGAGTTAAGGCAGGGGAAAGCTGGGCTGGGCGCGGAGAAAGAGAGGGATGTGATGTTAGGGGAAGAAACCATTCACTGTAGAAACAGCCCATCCTCTTTTTTTTTTCATATTATGAAAAAATTCAAGAGTTTCTCTTCATTATGTTCTCATATTATCTATTAATAACTGGATATGGATGTTTTCCTGTGAAATTTTTTCCTCTTGAGGCATAATTGGCACTGGCGTCAGGCTGGGTTTTTTGCCTTCCTCTGGATCACAACAGTGGATATATGATGTATTTGTCACAGCAGCGGTAGGAACAGCACAGAAAATTTTAGAAGAGGGAGAAAGGAGGTTCTCTCCTGTGACTGCACAATGGGTTGATTGATACAGACACTACTACTGCTTTTTTCTTACAAGTTTGACTCTGTGACCTGCAGTTACAGATATGTCCCAGGTGCACTCTTTTCGGCTTGGGTACTTTTCCGGCCAATTTGGGCTTGAAATTGTTCCCTCTGCGTTTAGAAGCTTTTGCTCACAACCAGCTAGAGACAAAGATAAAAATAAAATTAATAAGGGCATTAAAAGAATTCAATCTTTTTAGGGGTGGTAACCTTTAAGTATGTTATTCTAAGCACCTTTTCAATTTTTATCGTTTTTTTCATTATTTGCCTTCTTTTGACTGTTTACATTTTTCAAAAGAGTGTCAATGGCCCCATCTAAAGAACAATACATTGTAAGGCTACAAATGTATTGTTACTTTTTATTACTCATAATTCTATTCAGGCCCTCTCCTATTCATATTCCAGCCTCTTATTTAAATCAATGCATGGTTGCTAAGGTAATTTGCACCCTTGCAACCTGACTGCTAAAACTGCAAACTGTAGAGTTGCTGAATAGAAAGCTTAATAACTAATAAATCACAAATGATAAAAAATTAAAACCAACTGCAAATTGTCTCAGAATATCACTCTATCACACATCATACTAAAAGTTAATTTAAAGGTGAACAACCCCTTGCAACCGGATTGTGTAATTTAGTTATTCTTCACAAACTCGTCACACGATCTTACAACATTGGGGCAAATTTACTAAAGGGCAAAGGGACTAACATGGGCAAAAATTCACCAGCGTGACGTCATTTCGGAACTTTGCCGATTTACTAACGGTTGCCGGCGTAACTTCGCCAGCAAAGGAGATAGACTCTAGCGGTACTTCGCTCCCTAACGCCTGCCGAATTTGTGCTCTGGCGAATGGACGTAACTACGCAAATTCACTAAGATGCGGATTTTACTGAACGTTACCTCTTGCGCCAGACTTGCCTTCGCCACCTCAGACCAGGCGCAATGCAATAGAGTAGATAGGACTGGCTCAAAAAATAGTTGAAAAACGTTGGCGACTTTTCATTTTTCAGGGTGATAGGCTACAAAAGATTTTTTCTGGGGTACCCCGCTTCCCCCCCAACATTAACATATAGCACATAAACTATACAGTGGGATCATGTGTAGGGCAATAAAACAACTTTATTTTATTTCATTAAGGTTTCCTGGGCTTGTGTAATGTAATGTATTGGCTGCAACATATACGTCCATTCAACTTTAACTTCCCGCCGTATGCAAATTAGCCAACACTAGCGCGAATTTGCTTCGCTTCCGCAGTAATGCTAGCGCTACTTCGCCAGCGTTCGGATTTTAGTGATTAGCGTTGTCCTGGTGAATTTAGTGTTGCAATGTGAGCGAAGCGGTCGCTGGCAAATTTTTGCCCCATAGACTCAATATCATGCAATGTATGCAAACTACTGTTTGATATATCAAGAAAATCTGTATACAAATCTGCACAGTATAACAAGAATATGATGAATATAAATAGAAAATTCAATAAAAATTATTGATACAAAAAAAAGTAGATGAAGCTTGAATCAATGTCCTGGGAGTGCCCAATTCCCAGAATAGACAGAATATGGATAAAAATAGCTGGTGTAAAAGTGAGTTAATAAAAAAAAACATGGAGAAAAGAGCCGCTGAATGAAAGGAACAGTAGCAGTTACATTGCAAAAATGTTTTAAAGAAGTGCATGGAGAAGCAGCCTGTGCCTCTGAAAACACATATTTACTTTACAAAAATCACATTGACATTACAATTCTGAGTAAAATTAGAGTGAGAGAATGTGTTCAAGTTGTCAGGTCAACTTAATCACAAGCCTGGCAGGGGCAGGATTAAAAATAATGTAGCAGGTCCTGAGTAAACATAATATTTACTCTGTGAAATATATCAAGCACATCCAAAAACGAGAAAACAAAAATGCTTCCACAGTTTGGTTCAAGCGAAAGGTAATAGATATTGCCAACATAAATACATTCTTCTGATGTTCACTCGCTGTACTTACCCTCTTTACAGTCATGTCCATTTTCATGAAGTATAAACCCATTTTTACACTGGCATATATAGCTGCCAAAAGTGTTAACACAATCATGCTGGCATCCTCCGTTATCTTTGGAGCATTCATCCTTATCTGAAAAGGAAACGGTATCAGAAACTAGTTTCTCCATGCCAACCTAAAATGGTGTTATAAACTGAAACACGTCTGCTCTCGGTACTAGCTAGGCCCTGGGGAACAATACCTGCATAAAAGGCATAACTAATTCTGTAAATTCATTTCTAAAGTTTGAAAAAGGTGGTAGCACAATAGTGATGTGCGGGCCTGCCCGATACCTGCGGGTTTGGCCATACCTTGCACCCCATTTGGAGGTGGCAGGCAGGTCTGGGTTGATCTCTTCTTCCTGCTCTCCCCAGCCGCCACCTTACACTGCCAGCTTCCAGTTTTTTAGCCATGTGCCTGCTTGCTCCACCCTTTTTGTGAGGTCATCAGAGGGCGGGTCTATAAAAGGAACCCGGAAGTCGAGCTCAGGTGGAGGGAATACGGGTTTTACCCGACCTGCACATCACTATAGCACAAGGGTTCACATCATTCATCATTTATGTGTTTTCTTTTATTTATATATAAATCAAATATTTTAGCAGTACACTTCTAATTAAGGAATGGGATTAGGATTTAATCATGTATATCTGCATTAATCTTAAAACTTTATTCTCAGTACCCATTATGGCAGTATTTTTTTTTATTACTGCACATGACTAAATAACTCATTTACAGTACCTAAGTACCATTTATATTTACCTCTTATTTATATATTAACCTTCTCTATTAAAAACAAGTATAGGTATATAATTCGTTATCCGGAACCTGTAATCCAGACAGTTTCAAAAAATCAAATAATTCACATTTTTAAAAATGATTTCCTTTTTCTCTGTAATAATAAATCAGTAGCTTGTAATTGATCCCAACTAAGATATAATTAATCTTTATTGGAGACAAAACAATCCTACTGAGTTTATTTAATGTTTAAACAATGTTTAAGTAGACTTGAAGGAGAAGGAAAGGATAAAACTAAGTAAGTTTTATTGGAAAGGTCTACAGTATATAAATACACTAGTAAACCCTCAAAGTAATGCTGCTTTAAGTCCTCTGTCACAAGTAACATCACATTTCTTTCCTTCTATTTTATATACATGGGCTTCTGTAATACTCTTCCTTCTTTCAGCTTAAACCTCCATGGCTCAGGCTTAAAGGAGAAGGAAAGTCGTCTTGCACTTGGGGTGCCAAATGTTAGACACCCCCAAGTGATTGTATCGACTTATCTGAAACCCTGGGCTGGTGCTCCTATCAGCAGAAAACTGCACCGGCCCGGGGTTCTTCCAGTGAGCACCATGGAGCGATCCTCTTCCATCCTCCTCTTCCTTCGCACGGCTGCGCATGCACAGTAGAACTTAAAGCCAAACTTTAAGTAAAAAGTCAGCTATTTCGTTCTACTTCGCATGTCTGCCCCGGGAAATTTGAAGAAGAATCCGGAAGAGAAGCGTTCCACGATGCTCACTGGTATAACCACCGCCGTAGCACTGTTCTGCTGATAGGGGCACCGGCCCGGGGTTTCAGGTAAGTAAATAAAATCACTTGGGGTGCCTAAGTCCTTCTTGGGAAAACACCCAGGTCCTGAGCATTCTGGATAACCGGTCCCATACCTGTATATTAAAAAAAAAAATCCACTACAGACATTTTGCAAATGTGTTGTCTTTGGAAACATTCACATACCAGAGAAAAAGTTAGCCTTGAATCCTTTTTTGGATACAGTGTTGTCTGATTTGAACTCAATTCTGACTGTGTTGCCCTGAGAAGTGATCACTTCAGGTTTTTCAGGCCCACAGAACTTCCCATGAAGTTTGGATTCCGAAGACAGTCCACTGCGAATCTCCAAATAGTCGTACTTACACACCTAAAGGACAATCTTAAAGGTTAACACACTGGGTACAGAGTTCTTCTGTGAAAAAAAAAGAAAAAGCATCAAAGGATACAACTGCAATGCTATCACTTACATCGTTGCCTTCAAGCTCGAAAACTTCAAATTGCAGAGATATTCTGTATTGTGCTGGAGCTACCACTTGCCAAACACAGTTTTTATTTGTTGGATACTCCTTTGGCCATCCAGGACTTGTTATAGTACCATTCAGTTGTGTAATAAAACCTCCACATGCGGCTAGGGGATAAAAAAAAAATCTCATCTAAAGCATACATGTAATTAGACATTCAGGATACTGCTGAATTTGCAGAGTACTGGAACACTGATCTTATGCAACATTTAATACAACCAAAACTATTGCAACATGTACTGAAAGGATCACCAGCAAAGATGTAAACAAGTTATTGCAGCAATGGGGCAAAAAAGATGCTACGGGGCAGATTTATCAAGGGTCGAATTGAAAATTTCAAATTTTTTTATAGTCAAAACTGTCAAATTCAACTAGGGAGTTATTCAAATTCAAAAGAGTTTTTTTAAAAAAATTCGAATTTGATTTTCGAGATTTATCATACTCTGGCCCTTTAAGAACTCAAATTTGACTGTTCGACACCTAAAAACTACTGAATTGCCATTTAAGTCAATGGGAGAGGTCCAGGGATCAATTTGGAGTCTTCGTAGAAAAAAAGTCTAATCAAGTTTTTAGAATTCGAGTGTTTCAGGTCGATTCTATTCATACGAGTTTAAAAAATTTGATTTATTTAATACATCTCAATTGGTTGAATTTCGTATTCGTGGGAGTTTTTAAAAATTCGACCTTTAATAAATGTGCCGCCCAGTGTGCTACAATCCTGTGTCTTCACAAATTCTGTTAAAATGTGTATAACTGATGCCAGAGAGACAACAGTAAAGTGATACTGATGCTAAAAAACTATATTTTTAAAAATATGAATGTACATTAAGGGGCCGATTCACTAAATTCGAGTGAAGGATTCAAAGTAAAAAAACTTCGAATTTTTGTGCTCCTCGACTATCGAATTGGCGTAAATTCGCCTGAGTAGAATGATTCGAATAGATCGAGCGCAAAAACGCTGCGACTATTCGCCATTCGATAGTCGAAGTACTGGATCGAGCGCAAAAACGCTGCGACTATTCGCCCATTCGATAGTCGAAGTACTGTCTCTTTTAAAAATACTTCGACTGCCTACTTCGCCACCTAAAACCTACCGAATTGCTTTAAAAGCCTATGGGAAAGTCCCATAGGCTTGTTTTCCAAGTTTTTGATCGAATAAAAAGGCATTCGATCGAATGAAAATCCTTCGAGCGAATATTCGATCGAGCGCCTATTCGCCTGGCGAATATTCGCCAATTCGACTATTCGCCAGCGCGTAAATTCGCCCGAATTGTCTATTCGATTCTATTCCCCAGTCGAATTTCGAGGGATTTAACCCCTCGAAATTCGACCCTTGATGAATTTGCCCCTAAAAGTTACCTATAGGTCATGTTGCTCGTTTTTTGCTGAGAGGTCTGTTTTAGTAAATTATTTTTAGTTGATGTTCTTAAACCTGACTGTTTTGCCAACCTGAGTGTCGCATCTCAGCTTGTCAGTTAAAGTTTCTAATGCTAACAGACTCCTACTGCACAAATATGGCAGCCTCCTCATAGACAAGCACGGGGAGTCAGATAGGTAATGTCAAAGCATTGTGCAAAACTTTATGGCAAAATTATAAGTAGCAAACGAAGCCAATATTATCAGTGTCGGACTGGCCCGGCGGGACACCGGGAAAATACCCGGTGGGCCCCGACCCTCATGGGCCCCCGCTGGGCCAGAAACCCTCTCTAAATATTTATATTTAAAAAAAATAAATAAAAATTATCGGCGCTGAGCAGCGCCGCCTGCGCATGCGCGCCAAGCGGCGCTGTTGCGCATGCGCACCGAGCGGCTTCCTTGCTCGTCCCCGGCGCGTCACAGTGGGGGGACGGGTGGCCGGAGGGGGCCCTCGGCAACAGTCCCAGTGGGCCCCGGTCCCCCCAGTCCGACCCTGAATATTATGATGTAACAATGGTTTAATTTCTGGTGTCAGTATCCCTTTAAGGCAAATGGTGGACTTAAGAAAATTTTAATGTCATTAGATACTAAAAAACATTGGTTAATCTTTATTATTGTAAAAAAAACAACTTACATTTGAAAATAAATATGCATTAACTTTGCATAAATAATGAAAACTCTTGTTTTATGTTAATAACATATGAAAAGGCATATAAAACTGAGTTTTGTCATCCTAGGGGAAATAAATAGACTTGGGATGGTAAGATTAAAGTATAACAGAACATAAAAAACTAAAAAATTACTGTTAATTTAATTTTTTAAATCACACAACTAAAAACAGTTGCCTGCTTATATGCACGCAAAGTTTAATCAGTAGGATTTGGCTGGTGGATATTGAGGGGCAGATTTATCAAGGGTCAACGTGAATTCGAGGGAATTTTCAGAGTAAAAAAATTCGAAATTCAAAGTAATTTTTTGGATACTACGACCATCGAATAGTATACTACGACTTCGACTCGAAGTAAAAAACTTTGAATATTCGACCATTCGATAATCGAAGTACTGTCTCTTTAAAAAAACTTTGACTTCAATACTTCGCCAAATTAAGGATAAGGCCACACGAGGAGATCCGTGGAGATTTTGTCGCCTGGTGAATAATCGCCTCGTCTTTTGAGCGACTATCTCCCTGAACTGCCTCAGCGTTTTTCCCCATAGGCTACAATTAAAAGTGGCCTGCGCTAATGCACACGCGGCAATGCATTTTCTATAGTTGCCCGAAGTTGCCTCACTGAGGCAACCTGCCGAAGTGGTATCTTAGCCTATGGGGACCTTCTAGAGCATTTTTCTAAGTTTTTTGAAGTCGAAGTAAAATCGTTCGATTCGAAGGATTTAATCGTTCGATCGAACGATTTTACTTCGACCGTGGAATACCCAAATTCGATGAAAAAAGTTCGAATTCGATATTCGAATTCAAAGTATTTTAATTCGATAGTCGAATTTCTAAGTATTTTTTACTTCGAAATTCGACCCTTGATAAATCTGCCCCTTAGTACATCAATACATATTCCAAAAGATTGTTTATACTTTATTACCATGTTTATTACAGGAAGAGATAAAACAATATATAGTATATAAAGCAGATAAAACGAGGCTCAGACAAACCCTTTAGACAAACTAAAACATGTCTGAGGGTTTACTGCACCCATTATAATTAACTTTTACTTTTATATTCAGTCCACCTACCTTCACAACTTTTTTTATCTGCAGTCAACTCAAATCCAGGTTCACAGACACATTTGTAGCTCCCCAAAGTGTTAACGCAGCGCTGGGAACATCCCCCGTTATCAGGCCTGGAACATTCATCCATCTCTTTTCAGAAACAAAGGGTCGGCAGTATTGAATCCAGTAATGAGTATAAGATCAATATGGTATAATTAAATTTTACATGTTTTGTTAAATTGTCCAAATGTGAAATATTTAACGTGTAATAAAATGTGAATTAAACAAAAAAAAAAGCACACCATAATAATTTAAAAATCTAGAAATGGAGATTTTATCATTTCATAATTATTAAATTTTCAGTCTTCAAATCATCAGACAAATTATAAACAAAATGACTGATTTCTAATTAGGCAACAAAATATTATCAACATATTATTTCTTCACTACAATATATTTAGATTTGAGCTACCTTTAAAGAAATTGGCAGAAAATCCAGCTTTATTTATTGATCCGTCGGAAGCAAATTTTATCCATAGTTTATTTGAGGTAGATTTAATATCTTCTGGCTTCTCATAGCCACAAAAGCGGCCAATTAGAGCATGATCTTCTGAAAAGCCATCACGCACTTCTAGGTAGTCATATGCACAGTTGTCGTGTCTTTCAATCTGTGTTGAATAGAAATCAGTTGAGGGATACAGGAGTAAGAGGTAAAATATTCATTTAAGCAAGGGTTTAAAAAAAATAGTCCGTGGAAACCAAGAGAGCTGCAAAGCAGGAAGTAGTGTTCTGACTGTTATGTTAAGACATCCAGTCACTCCAGCCTTTATACATTACATTTTTGGCTAAGTATATTAGAAACATTTTTTTTATTTTGCACAGCCTATTTACCCAATTTTTATTTTTTTTTACTGAACAATTCCTTTAAAAATTGTCTACTGCATCTATTAGGAATGCCTAATTGTTTTAAATCTAAAAAAGCCAAATCCAGTAACATGTTTTCCAGTATATGAATAGGATAACTTTTGGTGACTTATAATACTTTAAACCTAAAATATGCAACAGGTTTCCAGAGTAAAAATACAAGGGGGGGGTTGTGGGAGCACTCCAGGCTAAAAAAAACTAAGTTTAAATACAATGGAAGTGCAACTGATTTATCCTATTAATCAATGCACATTCCCTGGTCCCCTGTCTCACATGTCATTCAGTATATATGCAAGTCCATGTGTGTATAAAAACCAGAGAAGCCTATGTATTTTTTTAGTTTTTGTATTTTCAAAGGTTCTTACCTCAAAAGCTTGGAAGGACAGGCCCACTAAAAATCCCTCTGAAACAGTAATTTTCCAGATACACTCCTTGGCTGGCCTGTAATCATCTGGGTAATTGGGAGACTGTATCTGTCCAGAGTCTTTTTTGATGTCTCCTCCGCATATAGCTCAATACAAAGGGGCAAAATTAAATTTCTGTTACTTTAGTTTAGAGAAAGATCCATTACTGCCCAAACACCTTAAAACACAGTTTAAAACACACCAGTTCAGACATCCTTACTTATATATGCAAATGTATCTATGGGCAAATGCCATTTAAAAAAAAATATATATATTATATATATATATATATATATATATATATATAGTGATGCCAATATAAGATAACCTATAAGATATTGCAGGTTGTCCAGATTATAAGCACTAAATCAGAAAATTAAACCACACCCACAGGAACTATATATTTGGAATAATTTATTGTAATGTTTACACAATAGGAATGTTTGAACTATAGGAATTGTGGTACCTTCATATGCTGCAAAAAAGCCTTTTCCAAGGATATTGCTGCTGCTTCGGAACTCTATCCATAGTTTGCTGTCACTAGATATTATTGGATCAGGAAGCTTGTCACCACACAATCTGCCTAGAACAATGATCAACCGTTTATTTAGGAAATCAGACATTTAGGGGCAGATTTATCAAGGGTCGAAGTGAATCGTTCGAATATTTGACCATTCCATAATCGAAGTACTGTCTCTTTTAAAAAACTTCGACTTCAATAATTCTAGAGCAGTGTTCTAAAGTCCAAGAAAAATTGTTCGATCGATGGATGAAATCGACTTTACTTCAACCGCAAAGACCACTAGAAAATCATGTAAATGTTAAATAAAGCCAATAGGCTGGTTTTGCTTCCAATAAGGATTAATTATATCTTTGTCTGGATCAAGTACAAGCTACTGTTTTATTATTACAGAGAAAAAGGAAAGCATTTTTAAAAATTTGGATAAAATGGAGTCTAACGGGTTTTGGGATAACGGATCCCATACCTGTATTTAATAATCTTTATAGCATCAGTATATTAAATGATATGCTCCTATGTTAGAAGCAACAATAATAATCTAACTTTTGCTACATAAAAGATTTACGTAATTTCCACCATGCCCATGACTAGTGAACATATATTTCTTCAGTATATTCCCTCTATTCTTGAATCAACCCCCACAACAATACTGTTCAGGAAAAATGATAGCTGTTGTTTGGTCCCTCTAGTGAACCCACAATTGATCACACTCCCTTCATCATCCTATAATAATGGCAACATTAATACACATATATGATGTCAATCATTTTGCATTTACAACTTAGTAAAAACCTCGCTTTCATTTAAATAGTGCAACCACTTAAAAAGGGGATAATATATCCTACTAAATAATGTAAAATTGCTCTCCCGAGCACTTTTGCAATTTACATTAACATTTTTTGTTTTGTTTTTAATATTTCATAAAAAACAATTTCAATATTTTTTGTTGTTTATATTGTAAATTTGCTCTATTTGATCACTAAGCCAATGTAATAAGGGGGAAGTTTGTTCTACTGGTGCTTATGAAGACTCCCCTCTTTACGAGAAATTGGAAAATGACACATGGAGCAAGAAACGCTAAAAGAAGAAATTCTGGGAGGAAAGGGAAAAACATCACTGTTTCTTTCAGGCAACTAAACAATTTCTCAATATGGAAAAAAAAACCCAGTTTAGAGGCTCCATTGGACTTAATTTGAGCTAAAGGTTTATCTTGATAGACTGGTATATTTCTTTCTGCAGGCAGCTTCATTACCAAGAAGTGAAAGCATAACCCTTTGTGGATGTGTAACTGAACATTTCTTAGTATATGTAAATTTATACATTAAGAGACAGAAAGGCTCTTGTTTTCAGATATTTACCTAGCAAGGCTGCCTTTCTCCAGTAACCATCTCGGATTTCAATGTAATCATACCAGCATAGTCGACTTTTAAACAGGTCCATTGTGGTGAAATTTAATATGATCTAAACAAGAGACACAATCTTGAGAGTTTATCAAATTTATGCCCCAAACCCTGAAAATCATATGTCCTTTATACAATACAGGTAAACTGCTTCATGGATTCATTACTGTCATTTCTATATCTTAGGTTTCTTTCATGGGAGCTTTTACCTAGCTGAGGATTCAACAAACTAACATCACTGGGCAAATTTATACCTGGGCAGTAACCCATGGCAACCAATCAGATGATTGCTTTCACTGTTCAACCTGAAGCTGACTGAAAAAAGCTAATCACTGATTGGTCGCTATGGGTTACTGCCTAGGTGCAAATTTGCCCAGTGTTTATAAATGAGCCCCAGTGAGTTCAGCAAAACTTAAAACAAAATGATGAAGAAATGTATGATAAAAAGAGCAGTATGAGTGATTCCCCCCTTCAAATTCTTGCATAATTATTTTAAACCAATGGCTGGAGCACTGGCGGAAGGGAGTACTCAGCCTTAAAGCCAGTGAGATTAGAATCTATTTGGCCTCCTAGAAACACATGACAGCTCAGCTAGAAAATCAGTTAGGATGGGGACTTGGGTGATAACATGTTTGAAATCGTAACTATGAGAGGGATATTTAATATATAGGAGACAAACATATTTTTTTCCAAAAAAAAGCTGCAATATTTCACGTTTGTATGTTACTTTGGTGCTATTAATGTTGATCTCCACTCCTAAACAACTATAGTACCTAATTCAGATGACCTCTGATATCCTTAAAATGTATGAAAAATCTTCCTTATCCAGCCCTAGGCGAAGTCTGCCCTAGTGCAATAACACTAAGCAACCAATTAGAATATTGCTTTGGTTAATTTACTGAAAACATAATAATGCAAACCAATGTGACTGGCTTATTGCACTGGATCAAACTTGTTCAGGGTAAATGAGATCTAGTGATTTTTAAGCATGATTAGTAAAATGAACGGCAGGTGCAACAAGAGATGGTACCTTCTCTCCTGGGGTGACAGATATTCTCCAGATGCAGTGTGTGTAAGATGGATAACCACTTGGATAACCAGGAGCAGAAAAATTCCCACTTGAGTCTTGTAAAGTCTCCCCGCATGCTAAAACATCAGAAAGAACAGAACTTTACTACCAACTGATGAATTGAAAAGCAATGGAAAACAACATGAAAAAAACAGCTACATTTCAGTATCAAATATATTTCTGGTTTTATTAAAAGAAAAAAAACTAATTTAATACTGTACTGTTTTCTTTCTAAGAATATTTCCTTTTCTTTTTTGGGGGGCTCTACTCAAGCATAATTATAGTATAAAAAAACTGAACCATACAAGTAATGAATATCAGGGTTTGTAAGATCTTCATAGACAGTAAAAAATCAAGCAAAATTGTGTAACCTTTATGAATGATAACTGAATAGTGTAACATTCATACTGTAGTCTTTTCAGACATCCAAAATGCCCTGTGAATAATAACATTCATTAAAGGAGAAGGAAAGCTATGGAGGAATTTTATTGCCAATAGATTAGCTGCAATAGTGCAAGCTAGAATGCTATATTTATTCTGTAGAATTTTTTTTACCATACATGAGTAAAAAGCTCTAGAAGCTCTCTGTTTATTTAGGATAGCAGGTGCAGTATTAGCTTGCTGTGACATCACTTCCTGCCTGAGTCTCTTCCTGCTCACTCATAGCTCTGATTACAGCAGAGAAGGGGGAGGAAGAGAAGCAAACTGAGCATGCTCACGCCCAGGGCAATGAGGTTTAAGCTGAAGGCAGGAAGTCTGATACAGAAGCCCATGTGTACACAATAGAAGGAAAGAAATGCAGTGTTTCTTTTGACAGAGGACTCAGAGCAACATTACTTTAAGGGTTTACTGGTGTATTTAGGTGGACCTTTCTGATAAGACTTAGTTTTAACCTTTCCTTCTCCTTTAAAAGTACTTGGTCAAAAGGTGCTCCATACACTTCCATATAGTTGCCCTCAGGTCCTCCTTGTGCTCTGTTCCAAATGGAGAGCAATTGTGCATATTGATCCTACGGGGGCCTGCATCAATCACAGCAATGCAGTTGTGCCACACACATACATTACTTGCACAACATATGCCGGAAATGACAGCAAATGGGGATTTTCAACCCAATTGCATGGAATTTGTTTTGAAGTAAGCTCTAATTTTAACTAGTCAGCACAACTTCCTCTGGTGACCACAACACTGGAATTATGGGATATAGCCTGAATAGGGGGGAAAAAACACAAAATTGCACTTTTTTCTCTCCTTATCAAACAGATTGTGGATACAAAAATATGAACGATTGATGCAAGAAAATGCAAGCCACACACAGGCAGTACTGTATGCATGGAGGCGACTGTAGATCTCTCCAGACATTCCTTCAACGCTTTCCCTTCAACAATAACTCTAAAGATTCTATGGATCTTTTACTATCCAGAAGAACATCAGAGCAGCCCTCTTTCTTTCTCCTGACAACTTCATTGGTGCTCAGATTGGTTGGAAAATGACCAGTAGGTGGCGGTGTTGTAATAAAATCCATTCATGTATACATTCACATATGTATCATTACCTTGGAATTTAAAATAAATTAATAAATAATGAATGTAATGTGCATTGCAAAAGTTCTTTTACATTCACTTGTGTTAAAGGTTTACTTATCCTATGAAAGGAAAATGAAATGAAGCTGTGCCAACACTAACAGCACAGGCCAGAAATATGTTTTCTCTTCCCTGTTTATCGATTCGCTATTTAATGGTTACATGAACTAGCAAGTCCCACAGTTTAGTACAAAACTCCTATGCAAGACTATGTGATAAAAGATACATAGAAATACAGATTGTACCAACATGTCTTTGGAAAACGGTGTGCAATAAAGGCAGACAACAACCTGCCATTTATCTAGTATACAGTTTATGACACATATGGAACACCACACGTTTGTCTACATATATACAAGCAACATGCTGTAATATGCAGGGAAAAAAGCTTTCGCTATCATTATCAGTAAATTCAACAACAAAAAATCGTAGTTTACCTGGGCATTTATAGAGTTTCTTTGCCTGTGCAATGTCTCCTTGGCTAAGTCGTATGCGTTGACCAATTGTAGGTCGCACTGAGGTATCAATTCGTCGAGGAAGTATTGTATCCAGAAACACACCTCTATTAAAACAAAAGAACAAAGACATTAATAAGGGAGAAAAATTATGTTGAAACAAATGTTTAGAAGAGAACTTTTTGGATTATTAGAAAAGAAATTGAAATTCTAAGCAGCTTTCCACACATGAATTAAAAATGTTCAGTTGTAAGTGTAAAAGCTTTTAAAATCAGTATTTGTGTATCACTTTCTGTTCCCTGGTTCTGACTCTTGAAACTATAGCAAGTGTCAATACTAGGTTTGCCACCTGTCCGGTTTTGACCCAGACAGCCCAATATTTTGAAGGGCTGCCAGGGTCAAAACTTCCTGCTCGGTTTTATAAGGAAAACCGGGCAAGATTCCCCATGACTGACACGGCTATCAGCCAATTGCCGCATCATAGCCCCACCCTTCGACATCACAGCCCTGCCCCTCTGTGTCATGGCCCACCCAATCCGTGGCATTGCCATGCCCCCTGCCCAGTCTCCACCGGGGTAAAAGGTGGCAACCCTAGTCAATACTCTTCCAGGTCAATCAGCTGGCTTTAACTTAGGGATGCACCGAATCCCCTATTTGGGATTTGGCCAAATCCCCGAATCCTTCGTGAAAGATTTCACCCGAATACCGAACCGGACAGGAAAAAAATCTTCTTTTGTGATGAAAAGTCAAGTGATTTCCCTACTGGCCCCTTATTTACATAAGCAAATTAGGATTCGGTTTGGCCAGGCACAAGGATTCGGCCGAATAAGAATCCTGCTGACAAAGGCCAAATCCCGAACCGAATCCTGGATTCGGTGCATCCCTACTTTAACTACACTGTTTCAGGAGTCAGAGCACAGAGATTATAAAGAACCAGCCACATACTGCTGCTTTCAATTGCAGCTACATATTTCCAAATAAATTTAAAATTGAAAAATGTTTAATTCATATATGGTTTAAAGCTACTTACAATTACATTTTGGTTTTTCATTATATAAAAAACAGGTTTTGGTTGGAAGTTAAAATTAAAGTGCAAGATAAAAGATTATCATTTAACTGTACATGTAAAAGTAGTCTGCTAATTTGTTCTGCAATTCCAATGGACTAAAAAGTTCAGTCAAATGTCTCTCCTCTCTTCATTAAAATATAAAAATACATATTACACACATCATACACACAGGTATGGGAACCATTATTCAGAAAGCACTGGATTACTGGAAGGTCATTTCCTTTTTTCTCTGTAATAATAAATAAATAGAAACTAGTACTTGATGGGAACTAACCTGCATGAATCTGAGAAAGAATAAAATTCTGTATATGCAGACTCCCCCTGGGAGCCCCCCTGACTTTGGATGGATTCTGTTCTCAAACTAGCTCGGTCATTATCACCCTGACCTTGAGGAAGAACCATCTCATTGGTTATATGAGCAGTTGTTTTTCTGTGCTGTGAAGAGATATCTCTCTGCTATCGTAATTGTAACGCCCTTATATGCCTGTAGGTTCTTATGTCATACTTTCCAAAGTTTGTAAAATCTCATTGTTCAGGGTAGAGTCCTGCGCAGGTCCACTTTTTGTCCCAGTTCCTGTATGTCATTCAAATGAAACATGCCAGTGAATGCATCTCATTGAGTCCGTGTGGTGCCACCGTGTTTGAGAATGAACAACCATCGGTTTGCAATTAGGAATGCTCTGGCCACGGGGAAGGCTGATACACCACTAGCCAGACATTGTTTACACAAAAAACATGGATTGCCTACTTTGAAATGCATGTTAATTGATCATATCCCCGTCCCTAGAAGGGGAGGGGATAGAGATAAACTACTGTTGCAGTGTGAGGCGAGGTGGATCCACAGACTGAACACGGTGGCACCACACGGACTCAATGAGATGCATTCACTGGCATGTTTCATTTGAATGACATACAGGAACTGGGACAATGTTGCCCAGATAATAGCTGAGAAGGAAGTATATACAGATTAAAGGAATTAACAAGTATTTTTTCATATGTTGTATATGGACATATGGACATATGTATATTATACATATATACATACACATATAGATATATGTGTATGTATATATGTATACAGGCTTGTATATGTATATATACGTGTTCATACAATGAGCGGAGGATTCAAATCTATTAAAGGAGTTGTTTATGAAATATTTTGTAAATTATAAGAAAAAGAAATCATTTTCCCCCAATTTTTATTACTAATGTTTGAACTATAACTCTCCCATTCCTCCCACTTTGGTGAGCTTGTTATATCCCAGCTGCCATAAGGTGTGAGGAGGAGTTTAAAATCCTCTATGTGCTCATTTAAAATATATGTCAGTTATTTACTATCTATTTGAGTATTATTCAGCACTAATTAAAAGGTTATTCAGTTTCCTATATACGGTAAGTGACGCTGAGTGAGATGTGGTGTCCCCTAACGATTTTAGCTAAGATTGTCTTAGTTATGTTTTTAATATAAAATAAATTATATGTGATATTATAGTTCACTGTCTATTAACACACTTCTTTATATATCACTTCTATGTTGGTTTTAACCATTGGAGAGTAGTTGGGTGGATATACAGAAAAATCCCTTTCGATTATGCTGAAGGGAGTTTTTACTGTTTTAAAACTGTTATTTATAATACTTATGGATTGATTTAAAATATATTTATTTATAGGATATTAAACACATCCAATATGCCAGTATTACAGTACACATGATTTTTCACTTATATATTGTTTCAACACTTATCTATGAAGCATATATCTATATGTGAGTGTTAAGAGATGCACTTTATACACCTGATGTTAATCACATTAATTATGCACGCTGCAGGGGGAGGTTCCTGGGTGGGGGGTATTTAAGTATTTTCAGTATTTGCCACTTTTCACATCCTGATGACGGTCCCTTGAGGTACCGAAACGCGTTGATGTTTGCATGATCCAGTAAAAAGTTTTTCTAAGAAAAATCTGCCGTGAGTGCTTCCTTCATTTTTTGGATTGTATGCTTTACCTGGCTAGCACCCGGCCTCAGTGACTATTGGTGAAGGTGAGTGCCGGCTTCACATGCTGTTATATATATATATATATATATATATATATATATATATATATATATATATATATATATATATATATATATATATATATATATATATATATATATGTCACAGCTGGCAGGAGAATAAAGCAGGAGTTGGTTTAAATGGTGCATTATATGTCACATGGTGCAACATGACCAATAACAACATTCACTTTCATAGGAAAATGGTGTGTCATGTAGCACCATAACATGCTCAATGCATTATTAATGAATATGTTAACAAAGGGTAATTTTACATCCATGTAGCTCACAGGATTATGTAAGCAATATTGAAAACAGCAGAGAACATTTCATATATCATATATTATATGTATATTGCTTACTATGTCCTGTGCGATGCCAAACTTTTTCAAATACAAGTATGGGACCAGTTATCCAGAATGCTTGGGACCTGGGGTTTTCTGGATAAAGGGTCTTTCCATAGCATGGCTCACCATATTTTAAGTCTACTAAAAAACCATTTAAACATTAAATATCCCCAATAGTACCGTTTTACTTTTGCAGAGAATAAGGAAATCAATATAAATATTTTGAATTATTTGATTAAAACAGAGTCTATAGGAGATGGCCTTCCCGTTATTTGGAGCATTCTGGATAACGAGTTTCCAGATAAGGGATCCCATACCTGTATTTCAGATTCACAAATTCAACAATCTGATAATGAAAAAGCAAAATTAACAGCCTAGGTAACAGTAGAACCTTAACACATCAGTACAAAGGAAGAGATATACAGTTACAGATTTTCGTTGTCAAATTTCTATCAATAAACAAGAGGAAAAAAAGAAACAAGAATTGTAACATTTGTCACTCTGATATCTTATTGATATAAGTTCGTACCAACACCCCAGTGACCAATCAAACATTTTTCATTCATAAAAGAATGAGGAATGGACACAAGCATGTGCTTCACATTAATATTAGCAGGGGGAATAGATGAAGACAAAATAGAGTGGTAGAATTAATAGCATTGGGCTTATGGAACATGATGTTCACGACGGGCTAAAAACAACATGCCTTTTAAAAAAATTGATAACACACTATTTATAGTTTAATACAATTAATTTTACTTATCTAGAACCCACATCATTAATTCTAAAGACTCTACATTTGTCATTAGGGAATAAAATATTAATACTGCCATGGGATCGGTTATTCGTAAACCGTTATCCAGAAATCTCCAAATGAATGGAAGGCCAGATCCCATAAACTCCATTTTATACAAATAATCCAAGTTTGTAATTTTTTTATACAAATAATCCAAGTTTGTAATTTTTTTCCCCATTTTCTCTGTAATAATAAAACAGTACCATGTACTTGATTCAAACGAAGATATAATTAATCCTTATTGGTGGCAAAACAATCCTATTTTACAGTATAATTAAGGTATGAAGATCCAAATTACAGAAAGATTCACTATAATCCAGAAAAATTCCAGGGCCCGAGAATTCTGAACAACAGCTACCATAACTGTATTAATTTTTAATTTAGTAAAACTATGAAACTTTACAACTTGACAGTAACCCATATCAAAAATCTGTTAAAAAACAAGGCAATGGGCACTCAAGAAATCCAAAAAAGCCACAAAAATACAGGAATACCATCCCTGTAGCCTTATTTCATGCTGAAAAGTGGCACGTAATCATAGGACTATTTTCTTGTTACGCCAATTATGGTGCACCCATCAAAAGGTCTCTCTGTATATAGACTATAAGGAAACGTGTTACATAGAGTGCAATTTAGAACCTAGTTTTAAGACGATGCCAATATACTTACAAATAAGACATAAGACATGCTCAATGACATAAATGAAATAAGTGGTCAAATTGTGTTGCCAGTCAAAAAGGTTATGATACATGATTAAGAACTGCTGCTTTTTCTCCCAGTATCTTATTCTTCTTCGCTTTCCTTCGTTCACATTATGTTTGGCTAAACAATGCCTCATTCATGGTCAATTCTGACAGTGTTGTCATCCCTAGAGATGATTCTTTTATCTCCTTTCAAGCCATAGGGAGATTAATATCTTTAATTCCTTTAAATTCCAACTTGATGGGTGATGAATTGCTGGGTTTTGAAGGCTTGGGACACAGATGGGTTGTAACACTAGGTAGAGACTCCTTTGTTAGTTTACCAAAAGCAAGAGGTCCTAAACATTACATGGCTTGCTAAATGTCAATTTTGAACAAGAATAGATTTATATTCTGTTTTCTTCGGCTTTTTATCATTGTCGAAGTGTCTGAAACTCCCTCCACAACATGATTAACGATTTTAACTATAAAATTGTATTATGCTCCACATTTTTAAGATGTTTTTTTGCCTTTAGAAAATGCATTAGCTATTTACTATAATATACTTTGTTCTATCAAGAATAAAATATTATACATCAGTCCTTCAAGGCAATTAGCCCTAAAAATATACCTGCTACTACCAGCATTGAAAGTGAGCCAGAGCTCAGTAGGACAACCCTTAAATGTATGTAAAAAAAAAAAATCAGAAAATAGATATACATATTATCTTGACTGGAGCACCACACTACAAATAGAAAAAAGCATTTTTAGTGACACTTATTTGAAAAAAAATTAAATTGTTATCACATCATTGTTATACTGATAAAGGGCAATGTAGTTTATTTAATCTGCATTTTTTAACTGCAAAGGCATTCCTGTAACCCTTTCTGTATGTGTGATGAGTCCAGAGTATGGCTTAGGATATGCCTTATTTAAATCTTTGATCATTTATTGCCAAAACATACAGACAGGAAACTCAAAAGTCAAATTGTTTTGACTGGACATTTATCATAATATAAATCCATCTGAATCATAACTTTTGGAAGGGGTCCTTTGCAGCAAACACTTCAGTAGTGTGGACTAGACAAATATATGTTTGCGCACATGTAAGATCCCCTATCCAGAAACCCATTATCCAGGAAACAGGATATACAGGAAGGCCATATCCCACAGTGTTCAATTAAAAATGTTAAAATTAATAATAAAACAGCACTTTGTACATGATTCTACCTATGCTGCATAGAACCCATATTGGTTCTAAATCAATCCTATTGGGATTAAATTTGGGATTAAAGTTTTTTTTTGCAGATTTAAGATGGTTATTCATATTATGAAAGATTTGTAAGGAATAAGGGACCATCTAGGTTCCATGCATTCCACATAATAGATTCTATACATACACACGTACGTGTGTGTGGTGTGTGGGTGTGTGTATATATATATATATATAGAAAAATAAACCGCACCAACAGGACTTAGTACAAAATAAAAAAGGATTTTATTCTTCTTTTTTTCCTTCCTTTTTTATTTTGTACTAAATCCTGTTGGTGCGTTTTATTTTTCTACTTATACTTATTGTTCGTTTTTACCAGCACACAGGCATTGGAGAATGGCAGGAAAATATAATGAAGCAACCTATACTAACAAACTTAAATTTAACAGAATATTGCTGTAATCATTGTAACATTACTTATAAACAGGGACACAACAGTAGTTTTAGAGATAAAGACATGTATTACATAATGAGCAATCCATTTTTTAGTCCCCTTTTCTGATAAATCCATTTACTTTAATAATTGTATCTAAAGATTCAGATTCCTCCATCATGTTTGAATCCTTTATTTGAATTGAAATTAAATTATATGTTGAGATGTACATAGAGGACCAAAAATTCCATGGTCTTAGTTACCGTGTGCATTAGAAACACACTGAAAAGATTTTTTTATGCCACATTAAATGAGGAGCTTCAATTCCTTATTCGGAGGGAACACAAAACTGGCATTGAGTGAAGAATGAACCACAGGCTTACATGGCGCCACATATAATGTAGGCGACACGCTTAATTACACAAGTATAAAATAACAAATTCTATGAAGAACATAAAGGACATAACCTTAGATTCCAACCTTGAGAATGTGTTCCGGGCATAGTGCATGATACTGTCAAAATCATAGGTTTCTCCCAAAGAACTCACTTCGCCTGGTTCCATTTTTAGGAAGTTATACTCCTGGCCTGCAAAGATAAACACTTGTAAACACATTGCAGATAATTATGTTTTATTAGGAACAAGCTTTGACTGTTTTGCTTTGCAGTATGTCAAGCCTAATGAACATTTGAATTTTTTAATATAAAGTAAAGCAATATGGGCAAGTTGACTCACAAAGTGTGCTCAAAACAGCACAGAAACAAAGCTATAGTGTGCTGTTCCCCTTTTAGCATTAAAAATTTTAGTTTTAAAAAAAGATAAGATTTCACTTAAAAAGGAGTGTTGGCAATTGACACACAGAGGCAACAAATAAAAAGAGGCTAGCAAGAACTTCACAAAATAGGTAGGTAGGTAGGTTGGGGAGGGATATACATGTAGGACTGCTGCCCACTGGAACGGATAAAGCAAACCTATACATTTTTAATAATAAAATAAAGACTTATGCCCCTGGGCTTACTTTGTATTTTAAAAGCTTAACATGGACTAGTGAGATGCATTAGCCACCAACAATTTAACTTTATGAAACTATTGTCTCATCTAAAAATTTGAAATTTAAGAGATTTTTATATTTATCATAAATATGGACTACTTAAATATTCTTTCCTGACATTTTTTTTTTTGTTTGTACACACATTTTCCTTATCATGACACTCAAGACTTTATAAAAAATGTTCTTGAATTCTAGGCACTTCGATGGAATTTCATTTAGCAGCATTTCCATTATGAGACAACTGTTTCTGCATTGAAAAATATTTAGTTCTAAAGCACTAGGAACACTATAGGGGCAACCATGGCTGTCTCATTTGTATATATTTGAAATATTTGCATGTATTATTTATACAAGTAATTGGTACTTTTTTATTCACACCACTGCCTAATTGCTAGGGTTAACTGCACCCTACTAACTAGATGCTAAATTTCCAAACTGAAGAACTGCTGGACAAAATGCTAAATAATTTTAAAAAAACTAATAATAAAAATATAACAAAAGACCAATTGTAGTAGCCTATAAAGACGATTTCAGTCTTAGGATGTCATACTGTATATTGCTTTCTCAAATGTTGAAAAGATATGTGTCTGTAAACTAAGCTGTTCCAGTATGTATAACCAAAACATAAATAGTGCTGTATGTTAATAGTTATTTAACTTTCTTTAGTGTTAGTGATAAATCAGTACATTCCAATCTTTCCCAATAAAAAAAAATGTGACATAAAGGTGTTGCTTTATACAGGAACACAAAGCTCCCTGACAATGTTAGATAATACAGACAACGAGAGTAGAACGAGAAATCAAAACGTGTCCATGTTACCAACCGAATTGTTGTTGTAAATCAAACATTGAATTAAATGGTGTGAATGATTATACATGAATGAATGGGAAAGAAAAACATAAAAAAGGTATTGTGCTACAGCTGTGTAATGCTTAAAAGGGACGCAAATCAGTTTAGATCTTCTAAAATGGACAGCTGAAACACTGCATTAATAGTCAGTTCTCCTCCAGATCTCACAATGGCTTGTATGTTCTATGATTAACAGACCACAAACGACAGAACACTAGGTACTTGTAGTTATTGAAGGAACAAAAGCCTTGGATAAAGGAGAGTGGAGCATCTTAAGATAGATTTGTATCTGATCAAACAAATATCACGTAGTACTATACAACCTTACTGACCCAGTAGCATGTTGCAGATGGGTGATTTGGTTTGTTTAAAGTGTTATATGCCAAATTGTACATACTTCAACTTATAATTTTCTCACCTGGTTGTATGTTCTCTCTTATTATTGACACATGTTCATCCCTGTCTGGCCGGGTGTGTTCATGCCAAAATCCAACAACATGACCTAACTCATGGACCACGATGCCAAACTTGTCGCAGTTTTTGCCTATGGATATAGCCTGAGGGCCTCCTCCACGACGACCTACATATGAACAGCATCTTAAAAAATTTTAAAAACAATTATCAAATAATTCTCTACATTTTCTGCCTTGTTCATATTTTGTCTTACAGGTACAGTAGAGATACTATGCTTTCAGACTAAGTAAAAATTACAAGGTTGGCTTTTATTTCTATTGTCCACCAAGCCCAGACATGAATCATGAATAATAATTATTTTTAATACAATCAGATCTGCAAAGATTTACTTTGCAGGTATCCGGTAACATATACTGTACTTGCAAATATACTTCCATTTTTTAATTTTATCCTGGTACATATGCGACAAGAGCTACCGTCCACCACCAAGATTCCTATTTAAGTTTTAAAACCTATAATTGGCTTTGTCTTATATCTGCTGATAACCAGCCAATAAACTCCTCCCATATATGGAGACATTTTAATAAAGCAACTGCTATCATACATAGCATGGACGCATGGCTGTATCAGTCAAAGATACAGCAAAACATATTAAATGTGTACTCAGCAGAGTAGAGTGTTTTTAATAAATATTAAATGATTATATCATCTTGCCATGCTTGCAAGAAAGAAATTATAGTTAAAGCTTTTCCAAAATAAAGGGCAGTGCTAGCACAATTGTTTTACATGACAAGTATGCACACAAGCTGGCATTCTTCCTCTTGGTTACCAGTCCTCAAAATAAAACATTTTTGGAAATACACGCTTTTTAAATCAGTACTAACAATCCATTTATGTCCCCTAGCTAAAATGTAATGTTATAAGGCATAGTCTAGAGTGCATATAGTTCTGTGCCCAGAACATAATTTGAGGGCAGATGTTTACCAGCTAAAGATACCTGCTGATCTGATTGGAAAATCTTAATGTTGAGGCTAAAGACCTAACTTCTGCCAGCTGCTGGTAAAATCCAACTCCTTTTGAGCATCACAAATCAGGACTGTCCCCAGACTAAATAGGGACAACTGGAAGGTCTAATATATATATACTGTATAGCACAAGCATTAGGCACACTATTAGTAATAAGGAGAGTTTCTGTATAACAAATGCCATCTTGATACAATTATAAACTACTTTAACATACTTTATGCATAACTATTAAAAAATCTGTAGTATGTAAAATTAACTCAAAAACATGAATAAGCACAGCATTCCAAGCAACATTGTTTGTCATTTGGAGTTTTTATACTTACCCACATGGTCTGTAAGTAAATACAATGAAACTTTCCTCATCTGTTCTTTCAACAAAAGTTACACAAGTGTGTTTTTCCCAGTGCCTCATTGCTTGCTTAAAGATTGCTCTTTGAGTACCTAAAAATGAAAAAATAAAAATTTATGTGAACAGTGTACCCTTATTCCCCTAACTACTTTTGTAACAAACATGCTCTCAAGGGAATATATACATAAATAAAAATTCTGATGAAATGACTATATAATATAATACAGGTATGGGATCCGTTATCCAGAAAGTTCCGAATTATGGAAAGGCTGTCTCCCATAAACTCCATTTTATTCCAATAATAATCCAATTATTTCCTTTTTCTCTGTAATAACAAAACAGTACCTTGTACTTCATCCAAACTAATATATAATTAATCCAGCCTATTGGGTTTATTTAAATGATTTTCTAGTAGATTTAAGCCCCAGGTCCCGAGCATTCTGGATAACAGGTCCTTTACTGTATGTGGTGCACCAACCGTAGCCAAATGTAATAAGAACACTATGTTGCCCTTTATAAACAAAGTCAGCCATGCTGGATAACTGATCTACAATCATATAATTATATTATAATGTCAGTTAACTCATTTAGGCAGCTATTAAATTATAATACACAAAAGCCATGAATATCTTGTAAATTATTACCTTATACACGTGACTAGTGATGTAATCAGTTATAAACGGTTAGTAGTGATGTCATTTTTGTCACATGACTCACTAAAACTTGTACCCCATGTTAGAAAATATGAGGATTTTCCAACAAGGGCCTTCGGCCTCATGCTTTTATATGGTTATGGACCTCCTCAGTGACTTATAATATCCTTATATTTGGACTATTTGGGAGGGAAAGTGTATAATAAACATGTATTATCTGAGCTGACAATTCTCCTCGCAATTGCACTTTTCTGAACACTGTTTGGGAAAGCTTGGTTTGGCGTTACCGATGATATCACCAGTATCTACCATAGCCAAGTGTGTTTCTCATTCATGTCAAAGGCATGTAAGAGTAGACACAAAAGGGCATTGTGACCACCCTAGTTATTCAAGAGGGAACTATGGTGGCAAAAACACATGGGGGGTATTTACTAAAACTCATTTTTTTAAAAAATTTTTTAATTAAAACAAAGTACGACCTAACTCCCATCCACAAATTTAACTAACTTATTAAATAATCAGCACGGAAATGTCGGTGTGGGAAAAGTCAACAATATAGTGCAACAATGAATCGTATGAATTTTGCAAATTTGACACCCGATTCGTATTGTTATTTTTTGAGTTGTCGCCCAAAATACTGTGACCTTTTCAGATTATCGTACAAAATCCAGCGCAGATCAAGATGTCAAGAAACATCTTCAATTTGCAAATGGGACATCTGCTATTGATTCTACATAACCTCGACAGGTTTTAAATGGAGTATTTTCAGATTTGGATTTTTAGCAGCTTTGGGGTATAAAACTCTAAAAATTCAAGGTTTTTTTCCTCTAAAAATTTGAGTTTTCCCCCCTAAAAAACTCAATACCCTGCTGCATTTGCAGTGCACCCAAAAATGTTTGTTGTGACTTCTTTCAAGCTCATATGCCACAAAGTCATGATGTACAGTATATATTACGGTTTCCCTCAGAAATAAACAATGTTCTATATTATTCTGGAAAAACAAGGCATTGTATCGCTGCCTGCCAATAAAGCCTTGTCCAGATGTGTCGTCCATTTTGTTGAGTTTGTCATATATTATTCTGGGTTATGTTTGGGTATGTTTTTTGTTTGACTTTGCTAGGCTGTTATTTGTATGACACAAAATATTCTACATACAAAAACTGAACCTTGACTAAAGAAACATGTAAAAAACAGTGACCATACTCCACAATAATTACTATACATCTATTCCACATAAAAAGTTAAAAAATACACTTTTGTTTTGCCCCTGAGAAAGTCAAATAAAGAAACGCAACTTGTTGGGCCTGAAAAATCCCCACATGTAGACAAAGGTAGTGTAAAGTATATTGAGGGGCAGATTTATCAAGGGTCGAATTTCGAAGTAGAAAAAGCTTCGCATTTCAACCATCGAATTGGAATACTTTGAATATCGAAGTTTTTTTTACATTGAATTTGGCCATTTGCGGTCGAAGTATAATCGTTCGATCGAACATTGAAATCCTTCGAATCAAACGGTTCGAAGGATTTCATCTATCGATCGAATGATTTTTCTTTGACTTCAAAAAAATGTAGAAAAATGCTCTAGAAGAAGAAAAATGCTCTGGCAAGTACTGAAATTGACGTTTTTTTAAAGATTCGATTGGTCAAATATTCAAACTATTTTACTTCGAATCGAATTCAAAGTCGAAGTCGTAGTATTCTATTCGGTGGTTGAAGTATCCAAAAAATTACTTAGAATTTAGAATTTTTTTACTTCGAAAAATTCCCTCAAATTCACTTCGACCCTTGATAAATCTGCCCCTGAACGTATGCAGTTCTCGTTATTACCGCAAGTGTAACTTTTAAAACTTTATGTGAAATAAATTGATTAGTCATGATGGAGTGGGCATAATATATTCTGGAACACTGAATCATCAATCAGAATCATTTTCATTGTTACTTTGGTAACGTTAGATTATTATTACACTATTTATATCACTCTCTCTGTGTGATTGCTGGTAATACTGTGCATGAGGACTGTTTAGATAGAAGGGAAAGGCACATCTGGTTGTACAGTGCACCTACAAGATATACTTATTGCTGATTTGCTGTAATTTGGCAAATTCATTAGTCTGTTGTACATCAGGGATCCACAACCTTTTTTACCCATTAGCAACATTTGGATGCAAAAAGAGTTGGGGAGCAACACAAGCATCAAAATAGTCCCTTGGGGTGACAAATAAAGGCAGTGATTGGCCATTTGTGAGCCCCTATAAGGACTGGCAGCCTACAGGAGGTTCTGTTTGGCAGTACACCTGGTTTCTATGCAACCAAAACTTGCCTCCAAGCCAGGAATTCAAAAATAAACACCTGCTTTGGGCAACTTGGAGCAACGTCCAAGGGGTTGGTAAGCAACATGTTGACAAAAGCCACTGGTTGGGGACCACTGTTGTATATCCTCCCAGTAAGAGTATTGCAAATAATTATGTCCCATTTCTCCCCTGAGAACCTCAGTAGAAGCTGAAAACAAGCAGGTGAGTGCAGTGCATCTATGCTATTGTGTAAGATATGTAAAATAGGTAAGATTTTTTTTTTAAATAATAATGACATATAAAATACAGCAATTTCCAAATTTCGCCCATGCATCTAAATGAACACATAGCACTGCACAATGATTTGTAAACTTTAGGTTTTCTGTTACCTGTAAAATTCCCCGCTATGGCATATGGTATGATTCCTCCCGGCCAGATCCGTTCTGTTCTTGACGTGGCAGCTCGGCGAACTCTATCATTCGATGTTTGCACTTGGAAAGTACTGTTTGTTTCAGTTGCAGCTTTCTCTGCAATAAGCAATTTCAACCTGGAACCTAAGAGAAACACAGAGAAACATCGTGAAAATGTCTCGGATTTGCAGTGACTGCTATACTACAAGAAAACAAATTAAAATACTCTAAAACAATAACATTTTTCTATGCTACATTTTTCTAGGCAGTTGCATAAAAATAGCTATTCATTTTTAATTTCAAAATATTTTTTAAAAAACCAAAAATGCTGAACTCATGTAATATTTGGTATTACTCCCACTTAAAAATTAATTTTATCTTTAATAGTATTTTGCCAGGTCCTCCTCTCCACTCCACAAACCTGCCGATTTAAAAAAATAATCTTTCCTGAATTACATTAAAATGAATCTTCCATGGAGGCCATTTAAAGAAGCATTTAAAAGCAGTGACAGAGGTTATTTTGTTATTCCAGAAACAGTAGTTAATAAAATGTTCCAGGAGGCTGCTATATCTTAGGGTAGGACTACATGGACGTTTTCGGTGTGATCCGACGCGCTGCGACAAATCGCATGCGCTGGAAATTAGGTAAAAGATAGAGATGTCGGATGAAGTCTCATCGTTTGCATCCGACAGTCGTGTTGCATCGGATCAACGCTGTGACCTCATCCGACATCTCTATCTTTTACCTTATTTCCCTTGTGCAGCAATAAATGCAACTAAACTTTTGCGGTAACTGTTGATCAGTCCTGCACATCAACTCTGAGGAATTTTAGCCCATTTCTCCATACCGAACAGCTTCAGCTCTTGAATATCCGGGGGTTTTTTCACATGAACTTGCTCGCTTTAGGTCTTTGGATAACATTTCAATTGGATTAAGGTCAGGACTAGTGATAAACAAAACATTTTGCCTTGTACTGATTAGGTGCGTTCCACCGGCGGTGAAAACTTCCTTTAAACTGCTTAAAAAATTCAGAATTCGGCTATTTTTGTCTTGCGCAACAAAATAAAATGACACGCGTCAAACGCATGCATGCGAGACAAATGGATGTGTCATTTTATCCTTCCCCTCTCCTTCCACATCAACCAAAGGGATCTGAGCCATCCCATATACATCCATATATAATTTATTCATTTTAAAGTGAGATACAAAGCACCCAGATATTATCTCTTCAGATACATTATTAGTTGTGCCAGTTTATGTGAGCTAGTAGTAATATATAATACACAAAAGCCATGAATATCTTGTAAATTATATCCTTATAAACGGTGAGTTCTGATGTCATCAGTTATAAACGGTGAGTTCTGATGTCATTTCTGTCACATGACTCATTGAAATTTGTGTATTATAATAAATAAAGTACCCCCAGTTGTAAAATATGAGGATATTAGAAGTTACCTCGGAGTTCCATGACCTGTATAAAAACACTCGGCCTTCGGCCTCATGTTTTTATATGGTCATGAAACTCCTCGGTAACTTATAATATCCTTATATTATACAAGAGGAGTACTTTATTCACTATATAAACTATAGATGGTACTTTTTGCTTAACAGTTACAGTGTAGCAGTAGTAGATACCATTACCATTCGACCAGAGGTAATATCAAAAAACAGACATATTTTAAGAAATTGGCAACGTTTTTTTTTCATTGAAAAAGCAGCCATAGCCTTGTGGTTAGGAGGGCATGTGTGTAGCAGTACTGAGTGAAAATGCATTAGGATTTTGCCATTCCTTATTTTTATTGGTAGCCCCAAAGCAAAAATTTGATTCTACAAAAAGAAAAAAAAAACGGCCATAGATTTTACTGTAGTTTGTTGCTAAAATGACATGCGACAAAATATTCCTTAAAAAAGTTTTGCAAGTTTCTCGGCAAAGCGAAACGGGACAGATTTGCTTATCACTATGGCTCAGGATTTGGATTTGGCCATTCCAGAACATTAACTTTTTTCTTACTTTAACCATACTTTGTTAGAATGACTTATGTTTTTAGAATCGTTGTCTTGCTGCATGACCCAATCTTGGCATTCAGTTCACGGACAGATGTCTGGATATTTTCCTTTTGAATTATCTGGTATAGTTCAGAATTAATTGTTCCATCCAGGCCCAGATGCATCAAAACAGGCCCAAACCAGAACATTCCCAACACCATGCTTCACAGATGGGATGTGCTGGAATGTAGTCTTATTTATCTCCAAATGTAAGCCAAAAGTTATATTTTGGTTTCATCCATCCACAAAACATTCTTCTGGTATCCTTCTGGTTTGTCCACATGATCTAGCAAATGGTCAGCAACATTTTTGCGGGAGAGCAGTGGCGTTCTCCTTGCTACCCTGCAACACCATAGCTATTCAGTGGTCTCATGATGGTGGACTCATGAACATCATCATTCACCATGAGACATGCCTTCAATTGCTTAGAAGTTACCTTGGGTTCCTTTGTAGCGTCTTGGACTATTAGGCGCATTGCAGTTGGAGTTATCTTTGATGGTAGACTATTTGTGGGTAGGGTAACAATGGTCTTGCATTTCCTTTATTTGTACACAATCTGTCTGACTGTTGATTGGTGCAATCTTTCCCAGCTTTAAGGGCATAAAAAACTCTTTCTGAGGTCCTCAGAAATCTCCTTTGTTCAAGCCATGATACACATCCACAAATGTGTCATATGTGTGATCAGGTTTTGATGGATCCGGACGGATCCCAGGTCTTAAATAAAACAGGGTCTCTCCCTAACATCTGATTGTCATCCCAATGACTGAAAACACCAGACTCTGATTTTAACTTCAAATGATATGATAATCCTAAGGATTCTCTTACTTTTGCCACATGCAGATATGTTACTGGATCTTTTTTTTTCAAAAAATAAATTACCAAATATGATAATTTTGTTTTCATTTGTTTAACTAGGTTCTATTTTAAAGGAAAACTATACCCCCCAAACAATGTAGGTCTCTATAAAAAGATATTGCATAAAACAGCTCATATATAAAATCCTGCTTCATGTAAATAAACCATTTTCATAATAATATACTTTTCTAGTAGTATGTGCCATTGGGTAATCCAAAATAGAAAATTGCCATTTTAAAAAATAAGGGCCGCCCCCTGGGATCGTAGGATTCACTGTACTCACAAACATACCAACATGTTAGGTCACATGAGCCAATTAACAGACAGAGTTGTGTCTTTTGCTTCCACACTTCTTCCTGTTACAGTTAGAGTTGAAGTATTTCTGGTCAGGTGATCTCTGAAACAGCACACAGTCCATCACGAAATGGTGGCTCAAGGCAAGAGATGTAAAAGGGCAATATTTACTTAAATATATATTCCAGTTTGGTAAGATTCTTTAATATGCCACTTAATATGATATGAACTATCTGTTGCTTAAGTGTTCATTTTGGGGGTATAGTTTTCCTTTAAGGACTTGTTTGAAAATCAGATGATGTTTTAGGTTACATTCTTATAAAAATATATAACATTTTAAAGGGCTTACAAGCATCATTATATATGTACACCTATATGGGATCTCCTTTAGGCATTATTCTGACCTTAAAAACTCTATGGAAGTATTATGTGCTAATGTAATGTAATTTATCTGGGAACAAGTAACAACAATATAGAGAGGGCTTCGAGTGATGTGCGAGTGAGAAACTCAACCCATAACAGGCCCTAACCCAGGTAAACCTAAACATCGTTACTGGCTTCATTGATCTTCACAGCAATACAATTTTCAATGGATTTTACTAGTTTTCTTATTTTTTAAGTATACAGTAGAACCCCCATTTTCTATTTTCAGGGGACCAGAAAAATTGTGTAAAATCCAGGAAAATGGAAAATCAGGGAAACTTATTATGTACAATTTATAGGTGGGACCACAAATCAACAATGTAAAATGAGGGAAAATTAAAAATCAGGGGATGTAATATTGAGGTTCCACTGTATTTAACAATAATAAAAGTTACTGTATGAGTATTTTTTTATAAAAAAAAAATGTAGCTTCTCTGTTCTCGATGAAAATAAATAAATAAGCTTTCAATGTAAATTTGATGCAGAAATTCTGGGCCTATTGTATACACCCTGTGCTCTCATTTATCTCCCCTCTTATAAAATCTTTCAAGTTCACAAATTACTTCCTGAAGCCAAGGAAAACCAATGATTAAAACCATTTAATTCAATTATAGACTGATTTAATGAACACTAAAGCATTCTTCAGTTGGTGACTATATTCATCCAGTCTTGCTGAGTCAGTCCTCGCCACACAAACTGTCTCATAACCTACAATACCGTTTGTTTCTAACTATGGTGTTTTTTCTGAATTTAAAGGAGCAGCCGTATAACAAACTCCACAGAACTAATTTAAATAACGAATTGGAATAATGAATTAAAAGAAAACTTTTGAACACTTGCCAACTGGGCTTTGGTTTGGATTCGTTTAGAAACCCCTGATAAAATATAACATTTGTTTTCTCTAAATACATAGATGTACTGAACATCATGTTGCAATCCAAGTAAATGAAGATTTCAGAGAATCAGTCAAAAATATGGATGGTCACTTGCATGATAACTGCTCTCTTGAAGATCTTAATACGTTATTTTGACAATATTAAATGAAAGCATACACCGGCAAATGATCAGGACAGAAAGCATTGGTAGTGAAATAAAAAGATAAACAATGCAACATAAAATTCATTTTCAGAAGGAAAAGTTATCCACTGACTTCATTCTAAAATAGATAACTTTCAGGAAAGCATTATTATACATTAATTCATGTCATTTACATTTCATAACATGGTGTAAAAAAACTATTCTTTATTTTCTTCTTTTATGTAAATTACATTCATAGAGGTAAACGTTTATTACATCCCCTCCTCTTTGCTCGGTTGATTTTGTTTGTAGCTTTATCTTTATACAAAGACTTTATTGTACAGGTATAGGATCCGATAATGCCCTAAGCATAACCATACCTAGGGATGGAAGAGGATGGCCTTCTCCTTATGTCTCTTTACGGTCATGGAATTTCTCACAGACTTAAAATATCATTAAATTTTACAATAGGAGTACATTAAACCAAATATAGCAGTTACAACATACACCGTTTTAGAAAACAACTAAAATGTATATATATATATATTATATTCCTTGGAGTGCTGTCATTTGTTAAAATGCATGCTGTTTAAATTTGGACTGGCACCCAGACATTAATTTGATTTTTAGTCGTGTGTTCCACCGATTGCTATATGGAACGCACAACCAAAAGTCAAATTGTCTGTGTCTATATGTTACACTCCACTATATACAGTGTCTGCTTTTATATTTTTCTTTTTCTTTATTATTTGTTTTGTTTATGTGTATATAAAGTGTTTTGCATTTTGTTCACCCCATCTGACGCTGGATGACGTCAACACTCACGTTTTCTCACCACAATGTGTTTAAATGATTGGTTTGTTTTATGTTAATCCTTGTGCCTGGCCGAACCGAATCCGAATCAAATTGTGGGGAGGGCGGGATTTCACGTGATTTTTTTTTTTTACAAAACAAGGAAGTAAACCAATTTTTTCCACTTTTTCCTTTCCCGCCTCTAATTTGCATATGCAAATTAGGATTAAGATTCGGTTTGGTATCTTCCAAGATTGATTCGGCCGAATCCAAATAGTGGATTCGGTCCAATATATATATATATATATATATATATATATATATATATATATATATATATATATATATATATATATATATATATATATATATATATATATATATATATATATATATATATATATATATATATATATATATATATATATATATATATGCCAGTCCAAATTTAAACAGCATGCATTTCAAAACAAATGACAGCACTCCGAGGAATATAATCACAAAACAAAAAAAGTAAACTAAAGCAGGTTTATTGGGATTCGGCCTCTTTCAGCAGATTCGGATGTGGCTGAATCCTTGTGCCTCGCCAAACCAATTCCCAATCCTAATTTGCATATAGGGACCAAATTCAATTCAGCGAGAAAAATGTATTTAACGGTTTAGCACGTGAAAAGTCATGGATTCAAGAAGGAAAAACTTTTCTCCTAATTCAGTTCCAGTTTTTCCCCATAGACTTCAATAGAGTTTTCGTGAGAAAAACAGATAATATTTTCTGAACTGAATTGCATCTCAAATTGAATCTCGTCCATGCGATTTCACGTGATAAACTTTTTCTCACTGAATTGAATCTGGGCCATTATGTCATGTGATGGTAACATTTATCATTTAGTGTATGTGGGAAAAGTGTTATTTACAGGACAGCAACTTTATTGTTCAGCTGATACTACCAAGAAACTGAGGTTTTATTTGTTAGAAGCCCTCCCTCTTTCAAAAGGGGTGGCTCACCTTTAGGCTAACTTTTAGAATATTATAGAATGGCTAATTCTAAGCATCTTTTCAATTGGCCTTCATTTTTTCTCTCTCTTCTTTATTTCTTTTCTTTCTCTTTATAGTTTTTGAATTATATGACTTCTGATTCTTTCCAGCTTTCAAGTGGGGGTCATTGACCCCTTCTAAAAAAACAAATGCTCTGTAAGGCGACAAATTTATTATTATTGCTGCTTTTTATTACTCATCTTTCTATTCGGGCCCTCTCCTGTTCATATTCCAGCCCCTCATTCAAATCAATTAATGGTTTCTAGGGTACTTTGGACCCTAGCAACCATATTGCAGACAGTGGAAACTGGAGAGATGCTGAATAAAAAGCTAAATAATTAAAAACACAAAAAATAAAAAAATGGAAACCCAAAGGCAAATATCACTCTCTACGTCATACTAAAAGTTAAGTCAAAGGTTAACAACCCCTTTATATGTTTTGGGGTCATGTTTGTTGGTTCTATTTTACTCACAGACCCAACTAAAACAGTGAGAAATAAACATAGATTATTATAATGAACAGAATGTTGTGTTTCAAGATGTATGTTAACCGAAAAACACACATAACATTTAATTATTTGGCAGATTATAAAAAAAGGAAATAAAGATACCCAAAGGTCTGGGTGGGGTACCACATTACCCTTTTTGACTTTTTTGCTATTAAGGTTGGATGAGGTTTCATTCTGGCTTCCGGTCCCCAGCTTCTCAGAGAAATTATCTGGAAGACAAAAAAAAAAATCAAATATATAAATAATACACATAGGAATGTAGACAGAGAGTGTATTCTACTTGGATAATCACGACAGTGGTGTGGACTTGAGACTTGTTTTTAATTTATTAATTGCTACTATTGCTTATACCATAGATATTCCTAGAGAATGGCATTTTGGATTCAATTGTTAAAGGGATACTGTCATGGCAAAACTTGTTTTTTTCAAAACGCATCCGTTAATAGTGCTGCTCCAGCAGAATTCTGCACTGAAATCCATTTTTCAAAAGAGCCAACAGATTTTGTTATATTCAATTTTGAAATCTGACATGGGGCTAGACATATTGTCAGTTTCCCAGCTGCCCCCAGTCATGTGACTGCTGTACCTCAAGTTGGAGTGATATCAACCCCTCCCTCCCGCCTCCCAGCAGCCTAACAACAGAACAATGGGAAGGTAACAAGATAGCAGCTCCCTAACACAAGATAACAGCTGCCTGGTAGATCTAAGAACAGCACTTAAGCTGGCCATAGATGTTGAGATTTTTAAAAGATCAGATCCTCATCGTGAGACCACGATTTTCTCGGAACGATCGTACGAATTTACCATCAACTAAAAAGTCCAATTTGCCAGGAAAACAAAGGGGAGCTGCCTGCTTGGCCCTGCAAACATAGATAGATTGCACTGGGACCGACAAAGATTTTTTGACCTGGCCGATCAATTTCCTGAAGATGTCGGCCGAAAAATCGTAAGATGTACGATTGTTCGAATCCCACTAACCGCACAATAATTTTGAAGGATTGGTCGGACTTCCCTAAAATCGGTCGTTCGGCAAGAAGAATCGTCGCGTCTATGGGGAGCTTAAATAGTAAAAGCCAAATCCCACTGAGACTGATTCAGTAACATTAAGTAGGAGAAATAACAGCCTGCCAGAAAGTAATTCCATCCTAAAGTGCAGGAACAAGTCACATGACTGGGGCAGCTGGGAAACTGACAAAATCTCTAGCCCCAGGTCAGATTTCAAAATGGAATATAAAAAAAATCTGTTTGCTCTGTTGAGAAATGGGTTTCAGTGCAGAGTTCTGCTGGAGTAGCACTATTAACTGATGTGTTTTGGAAAAACCTTTTTTCCACGACAGTATCCCTTTAAAGAACAATCAGACCAACCAGTTTTGAAGAATAATGTACAGGTAACAGAAGCCTCAATTGACTTACTTTTTGGAACTCTATCATCTGCACATTTGGAACTGCAAATACAGTATGCTATGAAATGTTTCAATAGGTTTGCTATGAAAATCGTTTATGCATATCCCTGACAAATGTTACAAAGGACACTGTGCAGGTTCCTGGATATATGTTTATCCTTCCCAAGACTCTAGTGTGATTTGGTTTTAGAAGTGGAAATCAAAATTCACTGAAGCAAATGGGCAGGGGTGGAGGGTTGGCAACAATGGTTCCCACAGGCATCAAAAAGATACATGCATATAAAGGCCAAATTTTCTGTTTGAACAGCTTCAATTCCAATGTGTCGACACAACTACAGCCAAAGAGTAAAATTACTACTTTTCTTATTGTGTGCCCAGCTTAAAATAGTTAAAAAGATGGAAAAAAATGTGCATTAAGTCCAATATGTCCTGTAAAATATTACTATATGCAAAGTTATGCAACTATTCTAAAGAAAGTTTGAGTTAAAAAATAAGTGATCATATTACCATAGAAACCAGAAATTCAAGATGGGCATTGAGTTTTGCAAAGAAAATCAGGCCTCTCTGCTATCACCAGCCATACCTTCCAACATTTTGGAAATAGAAAGAGGGACAAAAAGATTTGGTGCGTGGAGTGTGGCAAGATTATTTGCCCTCTAATTACCATGTCCATTTTACAACATTTGGCAGGTTATTAAAGTTTGAACACATTTCTATGGTTTTTATGTTATTACAGTTTTGCTAATGAAGGTGAATTGTCCTGCAAATCAGTTTCCCCAAGAGACTTGCATATCTTAAATTGTTACAAAAGTATCTAAGTATCAATTCTGGGCTCTCTGCCAAAAGCCAATTAAGTTAAAAACTTTTTATCTTTTTCTAGCTGTTCAGTGCAGGAGATCAAAGCGATAGTTGGGACATTAAGTAATAAACCCAGGACTGCGGGTTGAGCTGTCAAAATCGGGACTGTCCTGCTCAAAACTGGATAGTTGGAAGGTAGGATAGCGTTACCTTGTTACAGTACTGGGTCTCAATAAATTAAAATGTCTGCCCATTTTGTTTAAAAATGTACCAATATCTTCCTAGAGTAGCAACCATTTTATTCAAGAAAAGACAATTTTGAAATTCCATATCATATCCAGTATATATTAAAAATATAAAGTCATGTAGTTTTAACCAAGCTTCACTAATAATCTTGACAATCTGTTCCATATTCTGTGTCTCTGGTAAAAAAGTCTGTACCTTACCCGAACCATTGCAAATTTCATACCTGCTCTGTAAATAGTACAAGCCAGGACATAAACATCCGGGCCGTGCGCTCATGAATACAATGCTGCCAAAACGCTGTCCTTGCACTCCCAAATGGAGTTCAAAGTTCTGTGCCTATGGGTGCTTGGTGCAGGTCATAAAAAAACATGGCTGTACTTTTTTTGCACTTTACACCCTGTCCCTCGCTAAGAAAATAACCATTTGTGACACTCCCTTTGACCTTGCTGGAATAAGGGCCTTTATAGATATTTTGGTGTTTAGAGTACTGGTATGGGATCCGTTATCCGGAAACCCATTATCCAGAAAGTTCCGAATTATGGAATGGCCATCTCCCATAGACTCCATTTTATCCAAATAATCCATATTTTTTTTAAAGGATTTCCTTTTTCTCTATAATAACAAAACAGTACCTTGATACAAACTTATACATAATTAATCCTTACTGAAAACAGAACCAGACCATTTGGGTTTATTTATGGTTTTCAATTAGATTTAAGGTATGAAGAGCCAAATTACAGAAAGATCTGTTATTCCGGAAAGACCCAGATCCCGAGCATAATAGGTCCCATACCTGTATTAGCTATAAGCTACTCCAACACCGATTAGAAAAGTGACTAGTCCATTAGTTTCTCCATCACCGTGTTGTCCAATGACTAGTCCATTAATTTCTCCAACACTGAATGCATTAGTGACTAGTCCAATAGCTTCTCCATCACTGAATGGGCTACGAATGGGTCTTTCAGCTTCTCCATCAATTTAAGGAATTAAGCAACTTGAAAGTATGCTTGTAAAACACTCACATTTGCAACCTGTTTATTTGCATTGTTTTGAAATGTATTTGAACATTATGTTCCTTTGATTGTACGCTAAAATGACAGCTTGAAATTTAGTGCTTTATTCCAGTGACAATAGTTCTGCAGATTAAAATCAACCACTTCCAGCAGGCAGACTCCTGAATAGAACAGAATACAGGGTGGGCATGAGCGTAACTGGTTTCCTTGGCTATAATTCTTCCATTCAAAAAGGTTCATTCACAATTCTCATGACTGCTAACATTACCATTGTCTTTGTCCCACTGGTTTATAATCCAAAGGGAAATTTATACAGGATCTTGGATATTCTTAAGGCTACAAAGTAATACATAAATAAATGAAATACGGACAACGTGAAACATGTTCTCTCTGATGCAGGACTGAAACATTTTATGTCTAACCAAGTCATTGGCCTTAACTATCCAAGTTAGGTACAGGAAAGTAAACTTTTATACAGGTATGGGATCTGTTTTCCGGTAACCCATTATTCAGAAAGCTCCAAATTACAAGAAAAGGCCATGTCCCACAATCATTAAATTATTTAAATTAAAATTATAATTAAAATATTATTTTCTTTTTCTATATAACAATAAAACAGTACATTGTACTTGATCCTAACTAAGATATAATTAATCCTCATTTGCGGCAAAACCAGTCTATTGGGTTTATTTTATGTTTAAACCATTTTCTACTAGGTCCTGTGCCTGTAAAACAGGGCTGCTATCAGGAGGACCGCAAAGGCAGCTGCAGGGAGCCCAGGGAATTTCAGGCATGGCAGAAATATTCTAAAAAAAAAAAATTATGCAGCAATATCTGGGACTCTAACACTTAGGTAGACAATGCAATATTTGGGGCCTGGTGTTGCTTTCAAATGACCAGTTGAGCTTGTTATAGGGGTGATAGAGGGACAAGTCAAGATTTCCAATAGCAGTCCTGTAAAACTATTTACCAGAAGATTTCTTGACTGAGCATGTTTGCAATTTAAGGCATATTCAGCACATGCTAGAGTCCTGCGCGCGTCCATTTTTTGGGACCAGTACTCGACCTGTACCCGCAACCCGGACCCACAACCCACATTCTTACCCGCTTGGATCCGCTACCCGACCCTAATTTGCGGATAAGTACCTTATCCGCAACCCATCAAGAATCAGGAAGTGCTGTCATTGTAAACCGGAAGTGACATCATCGGAAGTAGACGTGATCAGGGGGGAAAAGGCGTAAAACGGGAAGTGCTGTCATTGTAAACCGCAAGTGACGTCATTGGAAGAAGCCGTGACAAGAAAAAAGGAGTAAATATCGCTATTGCGAAGACCCCCGGCCCGCAAACCCGCAGAACCGATGACCCGCGTCTTTACCCGCACCCAGAACTTCTCCCCTCAAGGTACCACAGGTTTTTGCGGGTAACCCGCGGGTACCTGACCCGCTACAGGACTCTAGCACATGCCTACATTCCTCCACCCAACTGCTCTTCTTGGACATGCTATAGGTCACTGTGCGCAAGTTACACAGCGACGACTCAGCGTGCAAAGTGGGGGAAAAAATCCTGATGGTGGCCTATTTTTTAATTATGCACTTATAATGTCTGCAACAATAAAATGAATCTATGTTAAATCCAAGGATAACTGTTAGATTATGCATTTGATCTTCTCGACATTCAGGAGTTTCTGCAGATGAAGCGCTGCCCATTATACTTCTTTCACTCTGCTTTTCTGAATAGTATAAATGGACAATTTGTCTGCCAGAAACATTCATATAAATATGGCCATTGTTTGAATTTTTTTTTTGTAAAGTTGATTATGAAAGTTGAATGGAATCTTAAGCAGCTGATATAATGCATAAAAAAGGCAAATAAGACGTGTGTACATTAGTCATGCTAATGAGCTACCAGGGTGTTAATTGCTGGAGTGTATCCAATTAGCATAATAATGCAAGGCATGTAACGATACAAAATGGAACACAGTGTCACAATATGACCCATTACAATAAAATGATACTCCCACTTGCCACTTTTTGGCATGTACTGTGTCTATATATTTCATACATGGGTGGAACTGAAAAGCTGAACAAAATAAACAGTTCTTTATTAGAGCATGCAGCCATCTCTGTGGCATATATATAATGAAAACAGTTTGGCAATAGTAATGCACTGAAGTGTCCAAAGATTCAGGATTTTTTTTTTTTTAACTATAGCACAGCACTTAAAACATCCACAGTGTAACTGCTACACTCCTCTTAACAGGACAATTTTGTCCTTGTTCAACACAAGTTCAAAGACTAGTTCTTGTGTTGGACAAACTTTTGGTTATTTTTTTTTGCACTAAACAGGACAAAGACTGAAGTTGAGAACACTTTAATTTTCCTGCTTCCTTAATCTTGTAAGCAACTGCAAGAGAAGACAGTTCATATTACCAGTCCACAGGGAGTAAGAGGGGTTGTTTATACAGAACCCTATTTTTAAAGAATGTGACAATATAGGTAGTGCTTTAATAGAAAAAATGTGGAAAATATGGATGCAAATAGGAAGAATGCATTTTCAACACATGTGCCATTTCTTACGCTCGTGTTAATGTGCCTATACAGTAGATGTATACCCTTTAATCTTGCCCACAGACACACTGATCAGGTCATGCCAGGTTTTCTCCTGGTATTGTAGAACTGAACTTCAATAGTGCCCTCCCCCTCTCAGGGTCAGGCCACACAGGGCGTTTTGGGGAGATTTGGTTGCCTGGCGACTAATCGCCTTGTTTTTGCAGCGACCAATCTCCCCAAACACCTTCCCTGACTCTGCGCCGGCTAAAATGAAAAAAAAAAACGCTGGCACTAATCACATGCGGTGATTCATTTTCCGAAGTCGCCCGAAGTTTCCGCAACTTCGGAAAACGAACTGCCGCGTGTGATTAGCGCCGGCGTTTTTTCATTTTAGCCTGCGAGCACCAAATCTCCCCAAAACGCCCTGTGTGGCCTGACCCTAAATGTGCTGTAACAGGGCACAGGATACTTCAATGCTCATGCAAACTAGTATAGGTATGGGATCTTTTATATAGAAACCTGTTACCCAGAAAGCTCAAATTACGGGAAGGCCATCTCAGGATCCATAATTATATATTTTTTTACATTACTGTATTTCCTTTTGCTCTGTAATAATAAAACAATATACAAAATACATTTTATTTGATCCCAGCCAAGATATAATTATATGCAATTAATTGCAGACAAAGCAATCCTATTGAGTTTAATAAATGCTTATATTATTTTTTGGTAAATTATAGTGATGCAAATTACAGAAAACCCCTTATCTGGTAAGAGCGTTCTGGATCATAGGTCCCAAACTTGTATCTTTAATTGTCAGGCAGTACACCCCACATGAACCACCACCAACAAATGTAAAAGTAGGAGGACTTGGGTGGTGGAACTTATCAAAAGTAAGTGAATATTAGGGGGGCTTTTAGGCAAAATAAACAGTGTGTTAAATACTTCAGCCCTTGAATTCAGTATTATTTTTTAACATTAAAATTACACATGCTGGAATCCAGACCTTTAGGGTAGGGACACACTGGGCGATTTGGGGAGTTTTAGTCGCCTGGCGACTAATCGCCGCGACTTTTCTCCCCGAATGCCTCCCCTCGCTCTGCGCCTGGCTAAAATGAAAAATCGCCTGCGCTAATCACACGCGGCGATTCGTTTTCCGAAATCGCCCGAAGTTGCCTCACGAGGAAACTTCGGCCGACTTCGGAAAACGAATCGCCGCGTGTGATTAGCGCAGGCGATTTTTCATTTTAGCCAGGCGCAGAGCGAGGGGAGGCATTCGGGGAGAAAAGTCGCGGCGATTAGTCGCCAGGCGACTAAAACTCCCCAAATCGCCCAGTGTGTCCCTACCCTTAAGACAGACAGACTCTTCAATGACACACTTTCAAAACTAAAACTTTTTTTTGAGCATCAAATCTTTAAACAGGTCTTGAATGAAACATAAACAATCAATTATTTGTCATCCGTATTATTTGAAACATAAACAATCAATTATGTGTCATCCTCAAAAGCCTTAAATGGATTTTAATTATAGTCCCCAAACAAATTAGCTGATTAAATTACACAGTAAATTAAATATCTTTTTCTTGTCTTAAATTGTGACATAAAATGAACTGGGAGATTGAATTGCAAATTAGCCAGTAGTGCACATTGCAAGCCTGACCTTTGTGCTATTGTTTTAACAAGCAGAAAAGCTCTTTTCAGGCCTGCAGTGGCATTCTTTCCCAGGGAGCCGCTTAACTCTTTATAACAGGGCCGAAATTAAAGATGTGGGGACGACGGGCACTGCAAAAAAGCTGGGAACCCAAATACATAGCTGAGGAATATTTATCCAGTGAAGCTTTCTACAATTTTTGTGGGATGCCACATTTACACAGCTCAATAGTCGAAGACTGGACATTCCTGATGTATACATTACGGGGGTTATTTATAAAAGATTGAAAGTTAGAGATTTGTTTATACCTCGAATGAACTCGAATGGTATCTTATTTAAGAAAAAACGTGATTCTGCGAGTTTGAAAAACCCGAAAACTCAAATTGATCAACTTTTCAGGAAAAAAATGGAAACGCTCGAATCATTACAGCTTTTGAGCGAAACCCTCTGAAATAAACTCGAACATCATGAAGGCTATTAACATCTTCAATGGTTCAAGGGACCTCTACTATTGATTTCTACGGGACCCTCAACAGGTTTCAAATGGTGTATTTTCAGATTCAAGCTATTTCCAAGGTCTCAAAAATCTCGAAACATTTGAGTTTTCTTTTTTAACCTGAAAATGTGAATTTTGACCAAAATATCTACTAGAAAACTTGAATATATATAATATATATCTAATATAGAATATGCCCTTTGTGCATATATGTTCATTTATCAACACACCCATAAGGTCCACTGTGATACTTATGGCCCAAGACAAATGCTCACTTTGCCCTACCCTAAAGCCAATGATATTTGAATGCTGCACTTTCCTGGAAAATTAACAGTGGAAAACTGGCAGTGTAATAGTTCTTTAACTGCCTATATTATTGGCACTCTTATTCTTCTACATTTTTGGTGGGATCTTTGAGCTCAATGATTACAGCCAAGTGCTCATGGTAGTGCCATTTTAAGCAAATTGTAAAAAAATGGCTTAAAAGAGAACCGAAGGACAACAGAAAAATATGATGAACATTATACACAGAGCTTTCTATCCCTACTATACTTGTAGGCCCTTTATCCATTTTTCTCATTTAGAATCTGTTTACAAATGTAAACTATGCATATGTACAGTCCAAGATGATACTGGCCTTCCACTCTCCCTTAAGCTGGGACAATTGTGTTCTACAATGATGTATTTTCTAATCAAACTCCGCGACTATCAGTCCGTATTGATCGGACGTCATCACGCCGGGTATATTTAAAGGGGCTTTGAGCCCAAACTCATTGCCGTTGTTAGCTCTAACTTGTTAGTATCTGGGTGTGATTTCTGTCTTGTTTAAATCCAGTTTTGATCCTTGCCTTCCTGACTATTCTGAACGCTGCCAATTCTGACCCTTGCCTGCCTGACTATTCTGAACTGTGCTGATATTGACCCTTGCCTGCCTGACTATTCTGAACTCTGCCAAACCTGACCCTTGCCTGTCTGACTATTCTGAACTCTGCCAATGTTGACCCTTGCCTGCCTGACTATTCTGAACTCTGCAAATCCTGACCCTTGTCTGCCTCACTATTCTGAACTCTGCCAAACCTGACCCTTGCCTGCCTGACTATTCTGAACTCTGCCAAACCTGACCCTTGCCTGCCTGACTATTCTGAACTCTGCAAATCCTGACCCTTGTCTGCCTCACTATTCTGAACTCTGCCAAACCCGACTCATGTCTGCCTCACTATTCTGAACTCTGCCAAACCTGACCCTTGCCTGCCTGACTATTCTGAACTCTGCCAATGTTGACCCTTGCCTGCCTGACTATTCTGAACTCTGCCAAACCTGACCCTTGCCTGCCTGACTATTCTGAACTCTGCCAATGTTGACCCTTGCCTGCCTGACTATTCTGAACTCTGCCAAACCTGACCCTTGCCTGCCTGACTATTCTGAACTCTGCCAATGTTGACCCTTGCCTGCCTGACTATTCTGAACTCTGCAAATCCTGACCCTTGTCTGCCTCACTATTCTGAACTCTACCAAACCCGACTCATGTCTGCCTCACTATTCTGAACTCTGCCAAACCTGACCCTTGCCTGCCTGACTATTCTGAACTCTGCCAATGTTGACCCTTGCCTGCCTGACTATTCTGAACTCTGCCAATCCTGACCCTTGTCTGCCTCACTATTCTGAACTCTGCCAAACCTGAACCATGTCTGCCTCACTATTCTGAACTCTGCCAAACCTGACCCTTGCCTGCCTGACTATTCTGAACTCTGCCAATGTTGACCCTTGCCTGCCTGACTATTCTGAACTCTGCCAATCCTGACCCTTGCCTGCCTGACTATTCCGAGCTCTGCCGATATTGACCCTTGTCTGCCTGACTACTCTCTGAACACTGCCTGTACCGACCCTGGCCTGTCTGACCTTGCTTGAACTCCGCCTGTATCAACCACTGCCTGTCTCATCCTGCTTGAACTAAGCATGTACCGACCCGGCCTGCCTGACCACACTTTTTGTCTACTCCTTTAACTGTTGTCTTCTGTCCAAAACCTTGGAAACAAACTTGCCCCTTTGCTTGTTCAGAATACTTGCTTTGCTCCTCTCAAATTAAGACCTGCCAACATCTGAGTAGCTGAGGGCTCCTCCCGAGACCAAAGGCGGCTGCTACAGGCAGAAGATTGAACCGTGACCAGGGAGCCTAGCACTTCTGAATTTAGGGAGCCGTACGTGACACTTTTAGTATATTATAGATGAACCCACCTATAGGTGAAACCTATTTGCAGCTTTCAGATGAAAATACTCTCTGGCTGTTGGGGGGGGGGAATCACTGAATTGTACTTGCATCTATGTTCAGCACAATCCCTATTCATTGCACTCATGTTGAATTGCAAGTATATTTCCCCTTTACAGCAACGAAACCTCAAAGAGTGATACTAATTAAGTATTTTAAACCAATTAAAATAAAGGGGAGGGAGGAGAGAGTCATTTGAAAGAACATATGCATCACTCAAAGATACATGGAAACCCGAGTTGAGGCCATCAGACCGGTATTAAGACTATTGATCCATTTTACATATTTCATGTTAAGAAGACTAGATATAGTCTACTGCCTAGAGAAACCCTTGCAGGGTCTAGACACTAAAAGAAAAGATCATCAGAAAACTTTATAAAATATTCTGCCACCTTTGTTTCTTTGTTACAAGCTATAAACTAGCATGCCTTATTAAAGTTGATATATTAATTAATATGCAATAATTATTGTTGGTCACAAAACAAACGAATGCATCACTTATAGTGACAACAGTAAACATAGAACATCCGGATGAAGAACATCTGTATATTCCCTTATGTGAAAGCCAAGTCAGAACAGTTTCCTTGCAACCCTTTGCCAGGATAATTCGAGTTAGCAAAATAGCAAGGTTTTTCTACACAATTTTATTAAATGCCAGAAAATGAGGGACCGTTTGTTCCCACTTGTATTTTTACAAACTGTCCCTGATTCTCCTGCATGATGTTTTTGTAAAATAGGATTCTTTTCTTTTATTCATGCCCATTCCTGGGATCTGTGAGTGCCAGTAAATTTTTTTTGGGGGGGGGGGGGGGTATCGATTGCCTCCTCAAGCTGTAGATCTAAAGCATGAACTAGTGGACCCCATGTTTCTACTGGTAAGCTTCAGCCTTTAAGCCTCTACATTATGATAAATTTTTTGCAATTGCATATTAACACCACATAAATCAATGTATAATTAGCTTCACTTTAGGAACATTAAACTCTTTGGCCCTGCACAACTACAAATTCAAAGCTATTTCCATAACACTTAAAGTTGCCTCTGATGTTCCAGTACCCACTGAATTCCCAGTTAAGAGGGGGTCACAGTAAGGGCCAGCCAATTCCTCAGGGATATATTTATTTTCAAATTTGGGACCTAACACTGGGTCAGCACTTAAAATGTGCCACTGCTTCTTGAAAGATACATATATCCACCCCAATGTTCCCTCTAAGCACACAGCAAATTGCGATGCAGATAAAGTGTTTTGTGTAAAAAAAAATGTACTCTGCACACAGTTTTTAATATGTGCACAGAAAAGATCACTTTTGCACAAGCAGTCCCAGGCATTGACTCACCTATACAAATTAATGTAAAATTGTTCAGATTACTCTTAAGCACTTTTTCGATTGAAATGTTTGAAAAAAAAAATTATTTGGCCAAATATCGAACCAAATGCTAAATTTGGATTCAGATTCGGTTTGGCCAGGCACTTGGATATGGCTGAATCCTGCTGGTAAAGGCCAAATCCCAAACCGGATTCTGGATTTGGTGCATCCCTAGTAAAAACCATATAAGCAGTAGTACACCACCACTATTATCATGAAGTGTAACCAAAGCACTTGCTCCTGGTTTTGTCTTGGTGGTGGCCAGACAGAACAGCTAAAGCTTAAAGGAACAGTAACACCCAAAAGTGAAAATGTTTTAAAGTAATTAAAATATAATGTACTGTTGCTCTGCACTGGTACATCTGGTGTGTTTGCTTCAGAAACTCTACTACAGTTTATATAAGCATGGTGAATGTCTGCCCACAGAGGCAGACATTCAAGGTTCAGGTTACATAGCAGATAACAGATGCATAGAGGCAAATTCACTAAGATGCGAAGTTGCGCCAGGCGCAACTTCGCCACACTTCGCCAGGAGTAGTTTCGCCAGCGCTTCGCAAAATCACTAAAATCCGAAGTTGCGCACAGGGGTAGCGTAAGGTTGCGGAGTTGCGCTAGCGTTGTTTCGCTATATAAAGCGAAGTTGCGCTAGCGAAGGCTAATTTGCATACGGCGCGAAATTCAAATTTCAATGGAGGAACACGTATCTGCACTACAAATGCCTAGAAAACCTTCAAATCTGCAAATAAAAATTTTATTTTGCCCTACACATGTGCCCACTGTCTAGGTAAGTTGCCATGAGTCAGGAAATGTAGGGGGGAGGAAGGGGAGCCCCAAAAATTTTTCAATCTTTTTCAGCCTATCAGCCATCATGTAGAAAACACGCCAGCGTTTTTTGGGACTTACAAAAAATTTTGACTTTTTTTGAAACAATCCCTATCTACTCTATTGCGCTTCGCCAGGTCTGAGGTGGCGAAGGAAGTCTAGCGTAAAAGGTAGCGTTCACTACACTGCGCAAGTTAGTGAATTTGCGTAGTTTTGTCGCTAGCGAAGATTCGCCTGGCGTAAGGTTGCGAAGTAACACTAGCGAAACTACGCCAGCGTTCGTTAGTGAATTTGCGCAGTAGCGAAAATGCCAAACGCTAGCGAATTAATGCTAGCGTTCGGTGCTTCGCGCCTTAGTGAATTTGCCCCATAGTGTGCAGAATACCATTGTATTCTATTACAATGCTTAGCCGTCATCTGCTAAATAACCTATGCCTTTTCTCGTTTTCAGCTTTAATGGCTGCCCCCATAGCCACACAGCAGCTTATTTGTATAAACTATTGTAGCCTTTCTAAAGCAAACACATAACTTACTAATGCATGACAAAAGTACATTATATTTTTAATTACTTTACAATGCTTTTATTGTTTGGTGTTACTGTTCCTTTAAGGGGTAGATCACCTTTATATTATAAAATGGCCAATTCTTAAAATATTTTTAATTCCACAGAATCCTCTATAGGGTGTCATTTGTCATAAGAGCGGAATGTTAGTACTGTTGTTATTAATAATGTTGATACATAATGTTGATAAAACAGATCAGAAACCTACTGTAAATAACCAATATTACATAACTATTATGTAAATAATTCTAAATATAAACACGTTTTAAAAAAAAATATATATATATATATATATTATTTTTTTTTTTTTTTTTTTTTTTTTAATTGGTCTTCATTTTTGTTATTTTGTATATTTTTTTAATTACTTGCAGTATTCTTCTTCGAACTCGATCCAGCTTTCAAATGGGAGTTGCTGACCCCACCATCCAAAAAACCATTGCTCTATGAGGCTACAATTTTTTTGTTATTCTTACCTATTATTAATAGGAATGTACCTAATCCAGGAATCGGTTTGGGATTCGGCCAAGATCCTGCCATTTTCAGCAGGATTCGGCCGAATCGAAGTGCATGGCCAAACCCAATCCGAATTCAAAAAATCATGTGACTTTTCATCACACAAAAAGGGAAAAAATTTTTTTTAAATTGCGTGCTGCAAATAAGGGTTTGGACTCGGTTTGGGATTCAGCCAAATATTTCACAAAGGATTTGGGGATTCGGTCGAATCCTAAAATAGTGGATTCGGTGCATCTCTATTAATTATTTATCTTTCTATTTAGGCCGCGTCCTATTCATCTTCCAGTCTTTCATTCAAACCCACTACTTAGCTGAACAAAAAGCTAAATAATTCAGAAACCACAAATAATAAAAAAGACAAAATTGTTTCAGAATACAGGTATTGGATCCATTATCCAGAAACCCATTATACAGAATGTTCAGAATTACATGAAAGCCATCTCCCATAGACTCAATTTTAAGGTATGGAGATTCAAATTACAGAAAGTTATCCGGAAAACCCTAGTTCCCGATCATTCAGAATAACAGGACCCATACCTGTATTACACTCTACATCGTACCAAAAGTTAATTTTAATGTGAACAACCTGCCCTTCAGCCTCAATGAGCAATAGAACTGTACATTTTGGGACAAATGGAATAATCATTGCCACACTGATTTCTTTAATAGTAACTTCATAGTAGATGCTTTCTTTCCTTACCTAATCAATAATCCAATAATTCAATAAGTGCTTGACTGAACAATCTCTCTGGATACTTCTCCGCAAACCTCACTCTCAAGTGAAAAATATACCTCCCCACTCCATTCTAAGTAGTAGTTCCTTTGCACAGGTCCTCGTGCCTGCTCACCAATTGCATTAACTAAGCTCCCAGAAACTGCTTCTCTTCCCAAGCCTCTTGAGCAAAAAAACAAGCAAAAAAAAAAAAAAAAAAGCACAGCTTGCGGTTGCCATGTTTGGATACATTATATGGGTCTTCAGACTTCCGTGGTGCTGGTCTCTGACAAGCAACATGCTCACCGGAAGCCAGGACCAAGTCATATATCCTTATTTTTTAATAGTTGGATGAAAGTTTTGAAACTGGTTTGACGCAATAAACATACCAGGGGTAGGACCCCGGTTTAATTTGCTCCGTGTGCCCCGGCCTTTTTTTCTTGCATATGTATACAAGACCTGATATCACAGTGGATCATATGTAAATTTATGTGTTCATAATCTTAAAGGGATGGTTCATATGTTATAGAATGGTTAATTCTAAACAACTTTTCAATCAGCCTTATATTTTTCTTTTTTAATACTTTTTTGTATTCTTTTTTTAATTATTTGCCTTCTCTCTGACTCTTTCTAGCTTTCAAAAAGGGGCCATTGACCCCATCTAAGATACAAATGCTTTGTAAGGCTACACATTGTTATTGTTACTGCTACTTTTTTATTACTCGTCTTTCTATTTAAGCCCTGACCTATTCATATTCCAGTCTCTTATTCATATTAATGCATGGTTGCTTGAGTAATTTGTACCCTAGCAACCACATTGCTGAAATGGCAAACTGGAGAGCTGCTGAATAAACAGCTAAATAACTCAAAAACCACAAATAATAAATAATGAAAACCAATTTCAAATTGTCTCAGAATATCACTATATTTCATACTAAAACTCACAACTACTTTAAACGAATTTACTTCTAAACCTTCATATAATCACAATGAAATAGATTTTTAATGATCATGCTTCTTCTGTTTTTTCCTTTAGAGGGACTGAAAGGCTTTATAGCAGCGGATGGATATACACAGGGTGAAGCTCACTTTGGGTCAGGAATGTTGCCCTAATTAGTTTTCCCATTTCTTTTGAGGATTCTGTAGTCCTGTGATGTGAGCTGGATCTGACCTTAAGATTGAACACATCTTTGGTATTTTTTGGCTATTATGGGCATTCAATGTGCTGTTCTTTTTCCCTACGGAACTTGTTTGAGAAGTGTTGAAGTGCGACATGCCCTCTGAACTGTCAAGTTTCAGCACTTTGGCCTTTGTTGAAAGTGTACAAAATCTTCCTGTGTTCTGGAGAGTTTCCTTAGTTCCACTCTATACCCCCTCCAGATCACTAAGTTTTGTGCTCCCAAGCTTTGTTTGCTCCTCTGCTGGCAGTCTCAGCACCTTTGTGTCTTTTCATATGATTTTGAAGGAAAGCTCTCAGGAGTTAGTAGGCAGAAGAGATAAAGATTTAAGTTCTCCCCACCTCTCCCTGTTAAAAACATATATACATATTCCATAGGAAATATGAATACACTTATAGCAGCAAATGAATATGCTGTACCTCCTCATTTCTCATCTTAACATTTTAAAGGTGGCTTATGGAAAACATAGTTTTGTTCATAAACAGTTCATGTAATGCATTATTAATATAGAAGTTAATAGGAATGAAGAGAAAGGCATTTAAACACTACAAGTCTGAGGGGACAAAAGCTGCATTTAACGAATATAAATATTATAAGGCATGCTAAAACAGCAATGCGGAAGGCATGATTGGAAATGAGGAGCGCATAGCAGCAGAGGCCAAGACTAAACCCAAAAAGTTTTTTTAAGTATATTAATAGTAAAAAGATGCAAGTTGAGAGTGTATCTCCTTTAAATAATGATACCAGTATGGTTGTAACAGATAAAGAAAAAGCAAATGTGCTCAATCCGTTCTTTTCTTCAGTGTATACAATAGAAGAGTCAGAGTACCCAGACGCACCTCATAGCTGCACTGTTGGTTCAGCTCGATCTAGTCAGTGGCTGACTCCGGTTATGGTTCGTAAAACTTTACTAAAAATCAATGTGTACAAGGCACCAGGGTCAGATGGAATACACCCTCAGGTTCTAAGAGCCCACTTTATTTTTAACTTGTTCATTAATGACTATGGGGAAGGTATTGTAAATTATCAGTGTTTGCAGATGACACAAAACTATGCAGCCCAATGAATTCCAACTTGCAGCAGGATCTTGACAAACTTCACAAACAAGTGGCAGATGAAATTCAATGTTGATAAATGTAAAGTCATGCACCCGAGATGTAAAAATATGCAAGCCACTTATACACTTAATGTGATTGCACTAGGCAAATCCATAATGGGAAAAGGACCTTGGAGTCCTTGTAGATAATAAACTTGGCTGTAGCAAGAAATGCGAATAAGCAGCATCAAGGGCAAATAAGGTCTTGAGCTGTATTAAAAGAGGCATATATTCATGGAAGGAGAGGGTTATCCACTTTACAATGCACTGGTAAGGTTCCATCTAGAATATGCAGTACAGTTTTGGTCTCCAGCACTCAAATGGGTTATTATTGATTTAGAGAGGGTCCAGAGAAGGGCAACCAAGCTGATAAAAGGAATAGAAAATCTCAGCTATGAAGAAATACTGGCCAAGTTGGGGTTGTTCACGCTGGAGTAGAGGCGCTTAAGGGGGATATGATAACTACTGTATGTAAGTATATAAGGGGATTGTACAATAACCTCTCTAATACTTTATTTACCAGTTGGTCCTTCCAGCTGACAAGAGGGCCCCAATTCCAATTAGAAGAAAGGCTAAATATTCCGAAGGGTTTTATTACAGTGAGAGCTGTGAAGATGTGGAATTCTCTCCCTGAATCAGTCGTACTGGTTGATACATTATATAGCTTTAACAAATGGGTTGAATAGCTTTTTAGCAAGTGAGGGAATACAGGGTTATGGACAGGGCCGGACTGGGAGTAAAAAGCAACCCGACCAAAAAAATCAAAGCAGCCCACATACAAAACACACAATGGTTTTGTACTTATATATTGGGGGTAAAACTGCAAAAATTATGTGCATATAGAACTGCCTGTCTCAACTGTAATTCATGTAAAATATTACAGTTATTACATTAACTATTATTACATTATAGTACAGTAAAATATTCTTTACTAGCACCACACAAATCTAGTGTGTCCTTATTAACCATTTTGTTGATTTGCCATTTATTATAAGCCCTGAACATCTTATTTAAAATTACAAGGATTCATTAGTTTACCATTACAGTAGGGGGTACATTACTTCTTATGATATTCAAGTGATACTCAGAGTTCCCTGTATAACTCAGCCTGCAGCCTTGTACCTTTATATGGTCACAGAACAGCCCCTCAGTGACTTCTAATATCCTTATTTACAGTAGGGGGTACATTATCCCTTATAATACATGAGTGATACTCAGAGTTCCCTGTATAACTCAGCCTGCAGCCTTGTGCCTTTATATAGTCACAGAACAACCCCTCAGCGACTTCTAATATCCTTATCATTTACAGTAGGGGGTACATTATCCATATACCACAAGTGTACTCAGTTCTGGCTGTGTGGAGCTACAGCTTGGCCAGCATTGCTACGCTAGTCATAATAAACCATATAATTCAATGGTGCATAGAAATTTGCATAGAAATCTAGTAAAAGAACAACAATGCTTTGAAAAATACAGCTATAAGAAACCTAGAAAATAACACCAAATGCTTTTATTTTAGAACAGATGTTTCCAGCTTTCATAGTTGGTTCAACTTCTCTTTCAGGTTCCCTTAGTTCATAACAATGTATACAAGTCTTCAATCAAAATATCACATGAATTCTCCAAGTATCTTTGATAGCAAATAGAAATTGTAAAACTGGGGACCCAACACAAGCCAAACTTCAAATAGTGTGTCAGCGTTTATTATGACAAGTTGTAGGGGCCCTATGCCGTATTAGAGCAGACTTACTGTGCTGTGCTCCTCTCTTGCAGCCTGCCCAGCTACCTTGTTCCCTAAAGCTGGCCATAGATGTTATTTTTAAAAGATCCGATCTCAGTACGATCGTACGAATTGACCATCAACTAAAAAGAACAATTTGCCAGGAAAACAAAGGGGAGCTGCCTGCTTGGCCCTGCAAACATAGATAGATTGCACTGGGACCAACAAAGGTTTTTTGACCTGGCCGATCAATTTCCTGACAGATGTCGGCCGAAAAACGTAAGATGTACGATCGTTCGAATCCCAATAACCGCACAATAATTTCGAAGGATTGGTTGGACTTCCCTGAAATCGGTCGTTCGGCAAGAAGAATCGTCGCGTCTATGGAGAGCTTAAGTCTGTGCAAGACTGCATGTCCCTGAGATTTTTGCAAAGTTCCTGCTCCTTTCTCCGACTCCACCCCCGACATCCACCCCATGCTCCGTGCAGCAGCAGCACATAGATGAGATCTGGATGTAATCCAGCCCCACATGCAGGCTGCCTATTGTAGTGCCGATATTTTTTTCTTGCCTTCTTTCAAGGCAGCGCAAGGAGGGAGGTGCCTGGGAGGGGGAAAGACACAGCTGCTCTGTTCAAGAGCGGCACACTTCAAAAAAAGTAGCGCGGCCCCTCTGGCATTTTCCCAAACGTGCACATTCCCAGTCCAGGCCTGCTTATGGAAGATAGCTCATAGTACAAGTTGATCCAGGGACTAGTCCGATTGCCATTTTGGAGTCAGGAAGGAGTCAGGAAGAAACCCCATCGGAAATTGGAGAGGATTCAGATGGTTTTTTTTGCCTTCATCTGGATAAACTAGCACGGATGAACTTGATGGACATGTGACTTTTTTCAACCTAACTTACTATGTTACTATGTATTAAGACTATACTGAAAAATCTAAATGATTCTGAATTTTTGTATTGCCATTTGATACTATAATAGGAAACATCTTTAAAGATCATTTTAGAATCCTGTTTCCAAAAAAAAATGGGAAATCATTTAAACCCCAGCTGCAAAATTAAATAGCAGCATAACAGACCTTGAAACTGGGAAACTTTACTGTTTTCTGAAATAACAGGACGAGGGGTATATTTTTCCCCCACTGTGCTGCATCACCATTTCTTTAATAACACCGTTTGGGAACTAAGGAGACTAACTAGTGGAGTTTTGAAAGTGAAATGCTGTTCCATTATTGCCAGATAGAGGATTTCAGATTCTCTCCTTTGTGAGAGTTTTTGCCAAATACAGACAAAATGTTTTCATTGGGTGACAGATGTGGACTGCAGGAAGGCCAGTTTAGCACACAGAATCTTACTATGGAGCCATACAGTTGTAATACATGCAGAAGGTGGTTATGGCTTTTCCTTTGCTGGCAAAGCAAATATTACTCCAAACCTGTATAGAACTGTTCAGCATTAATGGTGCCTTCAGAGAAGCTCCTCCTGCCATGTGCACTAATGCTTCCCTATACCAACACGGATGCTGCTGGCTTTTGAACCAAGTGCTGATTACAAGTAGGGTGGTCCTTCTGCCGTTTAGCTCGGAAGACGCAGCGTTCATGACTTCCAAAAAGAATTTCACATTTTGATTGGTCAGTCCACAGGACAGTTTTCCACTTTGCCTCAATCCATTTTTTAATGAGCTTGGGTCCAGAGAAGGCGGCAGTGTTTCTGGATTATGTATATATATTTGTTTTTTCTTGCATGGTAGATGTTCGACTTGCCTTTGTGGATACAGCTACAAACTGTGCTTTTCTAAATTATTCCTGAACCCATGCAGTGATTTCCAATACAGAATCGTGCCTGCAAGTAATGCAGTGCTGCCTGAAGGTCTGAAGATCACAGCCGGCCAGTATTGGCTTTCTGCCTGGTCACTTGTATAACGAGATTTCTCCAGGATTCTCTAAATCTTTTAATGGTATTATGTACTGTAGCTGATGAAATTCCCAAATTCCTTGCAATTTTACAAGGAAAATATTGCTGCAATATTTGTCAGTGCAGTGTCTCACAGGGTCTCCTTGCAATGCTCTTCTCAGCATGACACAACTTTTTTGAAATGTGTTGCTGGCATCTGATTTGCATTAAATTGCAAGCACAGCTGCATCAACTTTGATGCATAAATGACAGCAGTTGCATTGCCCTGAAGACCACAATTACATTGGAAATTGCACTTAGGCCTCTGTACTTGTGGTCATAAATGACCCCTAAAAAGTAACAATAACAATGATATTGTGCCTCGTAGAGAAATCGGTTTTTGGCTGCGAAAGTCAGTGGAAAGTGTAAGTAAATAATTAAAAAAAACAAGCATTTGAAAGGCTGCTGAATGCAGGACATTCTATAACATGCTAAAAGTCCTGTCCTGCACTGTATTATGGATATCTGGATCCTGTAGTGTTACATTTTTTAATAATTGGAGCCACTCTGTATACAAATGGTTTCAAATCTGTGCATTGTGCTAGTAAATATCTGCTAATGCGGCCAGCTGCTCACATTCCTGGCCATCCGCACATGCCCGTTGCCAATGGTTTTTAGCCATATAACCAAAGTTCAACACAAATATATTTCATATATCACCCAGAATTCTTTTTTCTCCAGTTAAATAAAAAAAATGATGAGTTGTTCTGTATAAACAGAACGAGCATCGAAGAATGCATTCAAAATGTTCTAACATTCTGACATTTGTGTTTAAATAGTCAACGTTTAGAATATCTGCATAAACGTGCACAGTAATTAGAGGAGAACTGATTATTTGGTAAGGTTGCCATACCCCAAAGCTCTGCAGTAATATTTACTTTACTTGTATAAAAAACTAACAGGCTACTTGCACATCTAGGAACAGTACTGGCAATAACTGTGTTGTCATTTCGATAAGTAATAGATGTGATTGGATTTTCCCATTGTCCTGATTTTCTAATCCCTAGGGGTTAGTTAAATGAATTCTGTCATGGGAAAACATATTTTTTTACAAAAAGCATCAGTTAGTGTTAGTCCAGCAGAATTATGCATTAAAATCAATTAACAAAAGAGCAAACACATTTATTTAATAATAAAGGGAAACTCCACAAAAACATAAGCAACATAATAGTAAACATAATATACATCATCTAAACCCCAATATTACAGCTATGAAAAATACACTTAGTGGTTCAATTACTTACAATGTAATTTAGTGGTAAAACTACGCCATAAAAATCATGACAGAATCCCCTTGAAATTAATGTAAAGATCCACAAGCAAAAACATCCAGGATTACTTACTGGGTACAGAGGAGCTAGCTCAAAATGCTGCTGTACAACCGCATTTTGAGCTAGCTCTACTGGCTCTTGCAACATAGCACAAACCCTGTAATGTCATTGGTTTTCTCCCATGTTATAAAGGGGAGGAGGATAGTGATGTGTGGGCTGGCCCGAAGCCAGAGTAACCCGAGGGTTACACAGGTTTAGACAAACTTCCACACAAGATTTCGATGCCATGGTCGGGTTTAGATTAGGGATGCACCGAATCCACTATTTTGGATTCGGCCGAACCCCCGAATCTTTCAAGAAAGATTTGGCCAAATACCAAACCGAATCCTAATTGCTTATGCAAATTAGGGGTGGGAAGGGGAAACAGTTTTTACATCCTTGTTTTGTAACAAAAAAGTCACTCGATTTCCACCCAGCCCCTAATTTGCATATGCAAATTAGGATTCGGTTCGACTGGGCAGAAGGATTCGGCCGAATCCTGCTATAAAAGGCCGAATCTCAAACTGAATCCTGGATTCGATGCATCCCTAGTTTAGATTGAGATCTTCCTTCTGCCCTCCAAGGGACCTTATTCTGCTGGCTTCTTCTTCTGGTAGCCTCCATTTATAGGTACACGCCTGACCATACCCCTTTCATGATGTCAGATATGGGGGGTGGGGGTCGGGCGTAGTTCTATAGAGGGGACTTGTTGGATCGGGTTGAGTTCAGGTCAAGTGGGGGCGGGTTTGAGTCTGAAATCTTGTGCGGAAATCAGCCTGACCCCTCCTGTAATATAATTTGTTTTTTCCCATGCTATATAAGGCAAGGGTGATAGGTCATGGACTTTGGACCAGACCGCACATCACTATTCCCCTTGCCTTACATAGCATTGGAGAAATCCCATCATTTTGGTGATATTTTCCGTTTCATAAAAGATGCAAACGGAACTGCAAATAAGTGTGTTCTTACATATCTGTGTGAGTGCAATCCCCAGAAAGGACTCATCACTTGCACAACTGGAGAACTGTTGATGCAGCAACAATCCCACACAATTTGCAAAGCTCTCACATAACCTCCATTTACATTAGCCAATGCCAGGCCTCTTCACATATTTACACCCAGACTGTCCCTTTAAAAACTTGTGTTTAGTCCAGAAATTCTATAACTTATTAATTATAAACCGTCTGGTAAATGGAATACCTTTGACATACTTTGCAAGAAAGAGGCAATAAGAGAAGAGCTGTTTAACTGCATCTAACACTATACTACTTGTGTTACTTTGGAATGTGTTATCTAGCCAGAAAAGCATGTGTCCACTAGCCTATTAAATATGCTTATGATTTCTTTTGACAGATTTTGTCAACAGAAAAACTGTGCAATTCAGAATTAATTTAAACAATTTCAATTGTAGCGTTCCTAAAATGTGTTACTCTACCCCACTCTTCATGGAACCAATACTTCTCAGGCTCACAAACAAAGAGACCCACAGAAATGAAGGGTCAGAGGTTTTTTTATGAGGTTGGGAGGGGGATTAAATATGAAAATTCCTTCAATCCGGAATTATTATGTCTGTGTGAGTATTAAAATTTAAAATTCATACATTTGAATCAGGAAACTCCTGTAAATACAAGTGGACAGGTATTACCAGTGATTTAAAATTTAGATTCAGAAAATAATTCTTCTTGCATCTTATTACATTCTGCAAACATTAGGGGTAATATACAAAGACCCCCAGACACAAGTGCTAAAGCAGTAAGGTTTGCAAAATCACCACGCTTGGTGCTAATTCAATAAGAACGTGTCGCTCCAGATAACAAATCCATCTTTAGGCGGAGAGTGTATCACTGGTAGGTGTAAGGCAGCCCTGTCTTTAGTGGATTGTTGAAGCATATTAAGTTCCACAGTGCTGTGGCAGTAAGTCAATTGGTGGGTCTCATAGCCATCTAATTCATTCACTACCATATATACATAACAAGTAAACGTATTGCAGTAGACGTATCAATTATATTGTGTTTTGGCTGTACATGCTATCCGAGCTTGTGCTATCATGCTATCTAAGCTGGTTAGAGTAAGCGCTTAGTCTATGGCACAGACTGCCATAAAGCACACTGTAATTTAAGTTGCACTGTTGCTGTGTTTTGTAGTAGCTCACGAAACCGTTGAGAAATACCCAAAGTTGCTTCCATGAACCATCGAGAAAATGATTCACTAAAGTCATTGCTGTAAAAACAGCACTCTGTGGGGCAAATTTACTAAGCAGCGAAAATTCACCAGCGACAGCTTCACAGGCAGCGCAACACTTCGCCAGGCAAAAATTCTCTCAGACAACACTAATTCACTAACATGCGAAGTAGCGTCCAGGGCGGCGAACGCTGGCGACGTTGCGCTAGCGTTAATTTGGCAAGCAGAGAGAAGTTTCTCTAGCGTTGGCTAATTTGCATACGGCAGGAATTTAAAGTTAATTGAACATACAGTATATGTTGCAGCAAATGCATTACATTACACAAGTCCAGGGAAGCTTAATAAAAGAAAATAGAGTTGTTATAATGCCCTACACATGAGCCCAGTATATAGTTTATGTGCCATATGTTAGGAAATGTAGAGGGAAAGCGGGTTACGCTCTTTTGCAGCCTATCACCCTGAAAAAAGAAAAAGACTCCAGCGTTTTTTGGAACTTAGAAAAATTTTCAACTAAATTTTGAGGAACTCCTATCTACTCTATTGCACTTTGCCTGGTCTGAGGTGGCGAAGGAAAGTCTAGCGCAAGAGGTAAAGTTCAGTAAAATCCGCATCTTAGTGAATTTGCGCAGTTATGTCCCTTCGCCAGACTGCAACTTCACCTGCTGATTGAGTGCGAATGAGCGCCAGCCTCTTTCGCTAGTGAAGTTACGCCGGGCTAGTTAGTAAACCGCGAAGTACCGAAATGATGACACGCTGGCGAATTTGCTCCTGTGTTCTAAGACATCAGTCCCCAAAGAACTTGAAGGGGAGCATCAAGAAGATGTTATATAAGCATTATCCTATGGAAATAAAATATTCTAAATGTAAGCAAATATTTGGTACCGTTTGTGAACCATTAACATTACTCTACACTTTACCCCTCTCAGCAGTATGTTTCTACAGGGCTTTCTGTTGGAATTGGTTATTTAAAAAGACAGTTAGCTCTAATATATTGTCTTGACAAAGGGAATCCACACCAACATATTTGATTATCAATCCAAATGTGATTCCTGCGTGTACAGAAACAGACTGTGGAGAGGGAAAATAAGGAAGACTATCTTGTTTATATTAGTAATGGCAGAAAAGTTTGAATTGATTATTTTTGAAAAGTTCCCTATTTCCATGAGAAAACAAATCTCTTATCCACTGTTTCTGTTTTAATGTTTTTTTCCTTGGTAATTCCTGAATTTATAAAGCTAATACTAGACCCATACCATAACACCCCTTAAAAACGCCAATAGAAGTCTTCATTTTAGATTTCCCCCCCAAAAAAATAAACCTGTGTGCTTTCACCCTCAAATACTCATGTTCAAATGCATGCATAATCAGTATTGTACAGCACATACCAATATCATCATAGTTAATGCCGCAGTTTCACTCTTCTTTGGTTTCATGACAATTACATTTCAGTTACAGCTCATCTATCAACATTGGACAAATGTGCACATGGTCAGTAACTCAGCAACCGATCAGTGATCAGAATTTTTTAACCAGCTGCAGGTAGAACAATTGAAGAAAAAAGTTCAATGGCTGCCATGAGTAACTGGTCAGGTGCACATTTGCCCAGTGTTTAAAATGAGCCCTACTCACAGCCCTTAAAGGTGATGCATTTCCTACAACCATTATAAACCATTAAGGAGAAATTATACAATTACCATATCTTGCTGTTCTGCCTCAACAAGAAACAAACGTTCTTTCTCTTACACCTACCTGTAGTTGGATGTGTTTGGTTATGTCTAGTATTCCTCAAGTCATTAGATTTGTTTTTGAAAATCCACTTCAAGTCATCTTCATCCAATGCAATGTCTCCCCAGTAAGCAGCTGTGAAGAACAAGACAAAATAAACCATTGGCTTTGTTGCATGTTAAAACATATCTACTTATGAAATAAAGATAAAACATCACATTATGGTGAAATTAAACACATTCTGCCTTCCACCAAAAGTCTTTTCCTAATCACTTTCCTTTAATATGAAACGGTTAGGATTGCTGTATATATTTTAAGGTACATAATTAGTGTCACTACAGTAACACTAGAGATGCAACAACTCTAGCATTTAGATGTACAAGTTCTGCAAGAAATACACTGCTCCATATTGCATTTAACAGTGGCATGTGAATAAAGCAGGGTCTACCACCTGGTGGGGCCCATTTGGAAGTACGCAACTCTGCACCAGGAAGTCTGTTGGAACCTCAAAGTCTCACAGTGCTGCGGTGGGAATTTTTTTCCCCCATGGAGGGGCCCCAGTACAAAGGTGGGACCCATAACCTGATTAACCCATATAAATAAATTTATTGCAAGTCTATCAACTACATGATGCTTTGCGTGCACACACCATCTAGGTTAGTTAATGGATGTGCTGGATTATTTGGGTTACGAAAGGGAAACACGGCATATAGCAGACAGATTTTGGTTGGGCTGCCTGCCGTGTTTTGTAGTAACTCAGGGGGCAGTTGTGAAATGCCCAAAGTCATTCCAATGGCATTCATATTAATCACCTGAAAAAGGCTGTTTGTGCAATTAGCATTAAAGCAGTACTCTATGTTCTCAGACAAAAATCCCCAAAGAAGCACTTGAAAGGTAATATTGTAATAATAATATCTAACATATGCTTCATCTAGTGGGAATAAAAAAACTTTCATAAAAAATAATCAATTAAAAATTCTGTATGTTTTCTGAAATAATCACGTTACTTTTCACTATTCTGTTCTCTGCAATTTGTCTCTCTACAAAGACTAAAGTTAGTGCTAATACATTGTCTAGGAAAAGGAAGCACTCACCAATGTATTTGGCCTGACTACTGTATAATCCATATCAGACTCCTGCATGCAGAGAGACATATTGCAGAGAGGGAAATAAGGAAGAGTAACTTGATTTAAAAACAATAAAAGAAAGTTTAATTCATTACATTTGGAAGGTTTTTATTTCCAGGACATAAAACTTGTATTACAATTTGCCACTTTGGATCATTTACAAAGAAGACAATATCAAGATTTTGGGCATTTGGTTCTGCACATTTGTACTACCAATAATGTGAGTCAGGCAAAACCCCATGTTCCATTGGCAGAAGTCTATTAAATCAATCTGCTTCTCAGTATTGTAGTTTATGTGGAGGAAAAAAATTCATGTGGGCTGTAATCTGAAACCTTTGCAGCAAGGCCAACAAAACTTCCTTTGATGACAACCTATTTGCCTACTCCACCTAGTGGTGAAATTCTGAATACATTAATAAATAGCAATATTAATAAATTGCTAATTGGGTTAAAAATAAATTGATAAAAGTAATACTGGGGAGTCGAGACAATTTTTTCTTTGGTGGGGGGGGATAGTTTAATCAAAGGGGATCATCCCCTTTTCCATTGTTAGAATTTATTTTGCATTGTTACACGAGAGAGGGAATTCTCCACCCACATTTTAATCTTTTCTATAGGCTAAGTCAGTGTGTTAGAGTTGTTTTGACCACAAGACATAGCTGGACATCCATTGAAGAAATAAAAAAATTTACTCTTGGAAAAAAGATGAAAATCCAAGAAAAATATTTGAATCAACCACAAAAGATTCATCTGAATCCTGAACCTAATCTGAACCCCAGTTTGAATTGCCCAGTGGTCTACAGTCCATGGGTCCAAACCACATGCTCCTAAATCCTAATCCTGCAAATATGGCTTGGATTTTGTTGAATTAGAAACTAAATACGGTAAAAGTGATCATGTCTTGTTAGCACAGATAGTAAAATGTTTTTAAATAAAAGTACAACAGAAGTAAGAAGATATGTTGAAGCAATTTAGCAAGTTTCAAAGTGAGTAAATGTAAAAATCATAAGGTAACATAAAAGTACTAATATTATTTGTCCTTTATTCTTATATTCTAGTTAATTTCTTATTCTTATTTCTTATAATATTTTTATATTCTAAGTTAATTACACTATATTCATAATAAATACAATAAATTAAAACAAGAAAATGAACAGTAATAAAATCAATAGTAGGCTTTATTTATATACATCCTATATTAATATACTGTTTAGACTTTTTAAATTCAATTTTTCAAGAGTGTAATCACTTACACACTCAGTAGCGTCGGTCTTTGGAAAACATAAGAACTGGAGAATTTGTCCCTGAAATACATTGAATATGACCTGATGAGCCCTATGCAGATGCACTCCTGTTCCTTGGCTTGTCTCAACCATTATGCTAAAGATGAAGTGGCAATTGCATATTTTATTTGAGCTCAATTTATTAAAATGAAACCTTAAAATGTCTCTTGACAGCTGCAAACATATTTTCTCCATCATCCGGACATTTACAAGCTGCTATGTTGGCGTTTTGAGCATTTTTTTTCAGATACATTCTGCAACTGCAAACATTTCATGTTTTCTCTTTCCAAAAAAGGAAGGGGGGTTCTTTATGTAACTAGGACTTTAACAAATGTTGTGTGAAAATAAATATTTGCTAATTTCCTCCACCGTTAAAGAAAAAACAACTTCAGATTTACTAGATATTTCACCCATAAAATTTAGCAGGAAAAAGTCCAAACATGCTTTAATGAAGTTTGGGAAATCTTAGGACACGCGAGGTGTTCAATCACCAGAATAGAAAAACTTTTCCTAATTAGTCCAATAGCCACCATGCTCTGTATTGGCTTATACATTAATGATAATAAGTTTAAATTTTAAAGCTATATAAAAATGGTCTCTGCTTTTGGAAACAAACCAAATAACTACTGATTAGGAAGCTACCACAGTGGCCATCCAAATCTGTCACTGCCAACATGAATGAGGATACTAAATCTATAACTAAGCCTATGCCATTATGGTGTTTTATTTTATTTATTATTGAAACTACAAACATTACCTTCACATAAAGTTTAAACAAAAGAAAAAAAATTAAAACAATTCAGCTTCATTTCCCACTAGTGAAACAACTATGCACTGGGTTTTATTTTTACAGCAGAGAGGTACTTAATTATGACTATTATCTGTGAAATATGACATCCCTACTGTATTTTTTTCTTTACAATTTTAATGCATTAGGAGTCTGAGTCAGTGCATTTTTGCCAACTCTAGGTACCCAAAATTGCTTCCGACTCTACAGCTCTGTTGAAAAGTGTTGATAAATAGGAAAATTAATATCAAATCCTTCTGGATTCCCTAGTTCAATCATTGACAAATCTGCTCCTCAAGATTTTGCCAAAGAATTTGATACAATAAGCCTGAAGGCTACTCACAAAATTAAGTTATTTAGTTATACTAAATTTAATTGAGAAGTATGTGCGGATTTATTTGGGGATTTTTGTGGATAACAGACTGTAGAGCTATAGATGTACTTTTTTGGGCACCAGGATATTATTGAGCTGGAACGAGTGCAGAGACATGTATCTAAAGTGATGAAAGGAAAGGCTGTCAAGGTTATTTTTTTTTTTGTTGGAGAAAAGACGCTTCTTATGGGAAAAGATGACTCTTTGAGGCACATTTATCAAATGTCGAATTTCATGTTCATGGGAGTTTTTAAAAAACTTCCATGAACTTGAAATTCAACCAATCAAAATTTTTTTTAAAAAAAAATCAAAATTTTCAAAACTTCGGGGAATAGGATTGACCCGAAAACTCGAATCGAATTTGAAACGAATTAGATTTAAGTTTTTTCTCTGAAAAAAAATTGTATGTCGGGAAGACTGCAAACAACTCAAAAATGATCCCAGGACATCTTCCATTGACTAAAACAGCAATTCGCCAGGTTTTAGGTGGCTAATAGTCGAATTTGAGTTCTTAAAATCTCGAAAATCAAATTTACATTTTTGAAAAACCTCAAATCGAATTTTAAAAATTCCCTAGTCGAATTTGAGTTTTGGCCATAAAAAAAACACGAAAATTCGAATTCAACCCTTGATAAATCTGCCCCTTTATGTTAACATTATAAACTTATATCGGAGGATTTTTTTTACACAGACAAAAGGACACCCCCTTAGACTTGAGTGGTTTCACTTGGAGCAATGAAAATGGTTCTTAACAGTGAGGTAAGTGAAGCAGTGGAATGCGCTGACAGGTGATGGGGTGTGTGTGTCATATCATCTGTATATAAAAAAAGAATTAGTTGTCTTCAGAACCCAGACTATGAAATTGGTTGGCATTAAATCTTAGGCCCTTACCGGTACACAATCCTGTTCAGAAAGCGATACCTGGTTTTATTGTGGCAAAACAATATTGTTAGGAGGTAGCAGCAAGACTTCTACTAAAATGGTAAATTAAACGTAGGGGTCATGGCATAGTGATCAAAAAAACAGCTGACTAATCTCTCAGACTGTTAGTTATCTCCTACATTAAATAACCACTAGAACCCTTGCTATGGCATCTTAACCAGCTACAAATAAAAAAAAAAATCAGATTATAGTATAGTTATCCAACCTGAGGTCTACATAAACTTGGCAGGTATAAGATTTATTTTTGACTAAAGATGTCCATAGAAGGAAGGTCGATAAATGCTGAAACCAAACTGATTCATGAATGTGGACAAAATAACAATATCTCTCACAATTATCTCTTCCAACTAAGAAGACATTTTATAGGGTGCCTGGTATTAGGTTATATGCATGGGCCCTTTGCAATTGGTCAGCAGTAGACCACATGTAATCCACTCATTGACCTGTGGATAAAATAATTCTAACTACAATTTGGCCTACCACTTGAGTAACCAACTTATGTAAAGGTCCACTTGACTAGCGATTTCTGAAGCTGTCCTGTTTGTGTAGGGCAGTTTAAGCAAATGTTACCTGGTAAATACCACAGACCTGCACCTGGCCAGTAAAATGGACTCACAGTTTTCTATTACAGAAAGTAATTGTCATATAACCAAAAAGAAAAATAATGAGAAATAAAAACAAATCATATAGAATATCAATAATACCAAAAATATCAAATAATAACAATTGTTATTTTGTAGATGAAATACGATTATTTACTTATATTTGAGGATTTCGTTACTACAGGTTTCTGATGTGGGTCCCTATAGGGTTAATGTCTTGATGAGTGAGCAGGGCACCTGGGACACAACCCAAATTTTTACTAACCAACCTGACCTGCCTTATTCACAACCTGACATGCTACCCTGCCAGTCCCATAAACCTGGAAGTGATATCATCATAGAGGAAGAGGGTAGAGTATTTATTTGTGATATACAGGTATGGGATTGGTTATTCGTAAACCCCTTTTGTAGAAAGGGATGGAAGGCCATCTCCCATAGACTAAAAAACTATATTAAAAAAATATTTCCTGTAGCTATATAAATAAATGATGATGATGATGATGATGACCCTGTACTTGATCCATACTAAGATATAATAAATCCTTATTAGAAGCAAGTCTATTGGATTATTTAACATTTAAATAGTTTTCTAGTAGGCTTAAGGCAGTGGTCCATAACCAGTAGCTTGTGAGCAACATGTTGCTCTCCAACCCCTTGGATGTTGCTCCCAGTGGCCTCAAAGCAGGTGCTTATTTTTGAATTCCAGGCTCAGAAGCAAGTTTTAATTGCATAAAAACAAGTATAGCGCCAAGTAGAGCCTCCTGTAGGCTGCCAGTCAACATAGGGGCTACCATATAGCCAATCACAGCCCTTATTTGGCACCCCAAGGGACTTTTTCATGCTTGTGTTGCTCCCCAACTCTTTTTACATTTGAATGTGGCTCATGGGTAAAAAAGTTTGGGGACCCCTGGCTTAAGGTATGAAGATCCCTTATCTGGAAAACCAAGGTCCCAAGCATTCTAGATAACAGGTCCCATACCTGTACAGTAGATCTTTCTACACTATAACGTGTTCATTTTCTCCACATTTTGTTTGTGGCATTTGTTTGACCAAAAAAATCCACAATGATTATTTAAGTTTGTGATTTGGCTAAACAAAACCAGAAAACTGCTTTAAAATATGTACATACGTTATTGTTATAGTGCCGGTACTCTGAGTTCAGTGTTCCATTTTTTCCCAGGGAAGCACATTCTGTGAGAGATCAACATCCAGTATTGTTAGCAAAACTGCTTTTAGTTTCTTTTATAGGATTTGTTCCCATGAACCCTTGAATATCTCTTGACAAATGTCAACTAAAAATGCTAGAGAAGACAAAAACTGGTTTAATTCTTCTAACTGCATTTTCATGGTGATTTAAAAACTGTGACCACTATGGTTTAAGTTGTCACTGTTTCATTCAGTATTTATTTACACTGGTACGGATACAATTATCTGGAACCTTTCCATACTACATTTTATGTGGAAGGAAAAATTACAGGAATGGCCAAATATTTTGTTTTTTCAGCTGATACAATCTGGGATAACTCCAGCTGTAGCTTTTGGATAACCTTTCAAAATCTATTTCAGCCCCCTCCCTTTAACACACTTTGCTGTTTTAGGGATATCCCCATCCAATAAATCCTTTTAAATTATTTTTCTCACAAACCATTTTTCTTGAAATCAGTGGGTGAATATGTGCCAGCTACAGGGAATTTATTCCATTGCCTTCATTCAAGGAAAAACAAAGCTATAGACAAAGGAAACCAACATTTTCTAAACAGACTTTACATGGTTTTAATGTCCCTAGCAGCAAAATAGCCCCAAAGGGGCCAATTATTCCTGAAATTAGATATTCAAAAATGATCAAAATATAAAAATATTTATCTGCACAGAAGGGCTTTACTTCTTAAACATCTAAAGAAACTGGCAAAGTTAAATAACCTTTAGTAGTAAAGGTATGGGACCTATTATCCAGAATGCTCAGGACCTGGGGTTTTCCAGATAATGGATCTTTTTGTAATTTGGATCTTTGTATCTTAAATCTACTAGAAAATCATGTAAAAATTAAATAAACCCAATAGGCTGGTTTTGCTTTCAATAAGGATTAATTATATCTTAGTTTGGAATAAGTACAATGTACTGTTTAATTCTAACAGAGAAAAAGGAAATCATTTTTTAAAATTTGGGTTCTTTGGATAAATGTAGTCTATTGGAGACAGTGTTTCCATAATCCGGAGCTTTCTCTATAAGGGTTTCCAGAAAATGGATCCCATACCTGTATAGGATTTGCAGTATGTAAACCTTTTCATGGCTAAACTAGAACAGGATTTACTTTCCTACTGTACCACCAAACCCCAATCATTACTCCACTATATTGATAACATTCTTATCATTTGGGCAGATACTTAGCAAAAGCTCATCCAGTTCCACTAACAATGTCGTGGTTTTCATCCCACCATCAGCTTTAAATTAGCCTACCCCCAACCCACATTGACTTTTTGGACACTTATATTTATCAGAGGCTGCAACCCAAGGATTTTAGACCACAACATAAACAAGCATCAACCACTTGTGTTATGCTTCATATCAAAGTTTTACCCTATTGATTTTATTCTAACAAACCTTTTCCCAACCCCACCTCATACTGTCAGTCATGCAACCCCTTCCTCACATTCTTCCACTGCGAAGAGATGGATTCTGGGACTTGAAGGTCCTCTCCTTTCCATAGTGGGTGGAGAACTTATTCTATAGAAATCAGAGGGACTTCATGTCCCAGGTTCAATCTCTTCACTATGGAACAGGGAGCAGTTGGTTTGGATTTATTTTGGGGGGAATAGACACAAAGCTGGTCCCTGCAGCATAGACATACAATTATCATTTACTCAAGACATCAAGAGGACGAGTCATGTCATCAAGCTTGGAATAAGAAGGGAGATTTGGCAAATTGACTAGTTATTGCAAAGTTTCTGGTAAATACATTGCAGGTAAATTTGGAATACCAGCCCCGGTTTTTTACCGATAGGGCTGCAGGAATGACTGTATAAATAGAAGGAATTACTAAACATCTGAAGGTTTTATCGAGAAAATTGGTGATGGGGAGTTAGGGTAGACTGCAGAAGCAGATATGAAGTTAAAACCTATTCAGATTGAAGGCCATGCAAGAAGGCTTTTCAATTCTATCTGTAAATACTGGTCCCAGCAATCTTATTCACCTACAATGTAAAGTTTTTGAAATTGTTACCAATGGCTTATTACAGCTATTTCTAAGGTGTCTCCAGATGTTTCAGAACAACTGCAGGCTGAAACCTGACCTCCCGATACTGTCAAATGTCTCAGATACAGCAGGGCATATTTGATGGGACTAGCAAGTGGTTGGCGCATTGCAAATCAATCAATTCTTTACTACATATTTCCAGAGCATTCAAGGACAGACACACAGTTATGATATTTTTCATCATTTATTTGCTAGGATTTAGAAGAAAAAGCCATGCATAAATATGTGCTACAGGTTTCTGTAATTTTGAAAACAAGATCTCATAAATGTAAAAGTAATATTTAATTTTCTTAAATAATGCCACCTGAACAGATTATGAGTTTTGGTTATACAGGTATGGGATTCATTCTCCTGAAACCCCTGATCCAGAAAGTTCAGAATTCCAGAATGAACATCTCCCATAGACTCCATTATAATCAAATAATCCAAATTTTAAAAAAGGGTTTTTCTCTGTAATAATAAAGCAGTAGCTTGTACTTGATCCAAACTAAGATATAATTGGTGTTTCTGTTCCTAATATAATCTCCATTGAAAAAAAGCTAAGTACACATCATACAAGGCATTTTATCACTGCCAAAGCTCAAAAATATAAACCATATCCTTTGGCAATTCTAAAACAAAACCAAAGTGAAACTACATAAACCAAACAATTGCTTCTGCCATATCCTCCTTCATAGAAGCTCTTAAATCTGATGTGCTTATTTTCAGCGCTTGTATTTAAATCTCTTAGGAGTCGGGGTCAGAATATTTTTGGCGACTCCGACTCGAGATACCCAAAATTGCTCCAAACTCCAACTCTCTGACTCCGGCTCCACAGCTCTGTAAAGTTGAGGTTTTTAACCAAAACAAAATTTTAAAAAATTATTTCCTTTTTCTCTGTAATAATAAAACAGTACATTGTAATTGACCCAAACTAAGATATAATTAATCCTTATTGGAAGCAAAACCAGCCTATTGGGTGTATTTAATGTTTACATGATTTTTTAGTAGAATTAAGGTATGAAGATCCAAATTAGGGAAAGATCCGCTATCCGGAAAACCCCTAGTCCTGAGCATTCCGGATAACAGGTCCCATACCTGTACACACATTAGGCAACCTCGGTGTTTATCATCTACAAGATGCATGTTTATTATATTTGAAACAGTATGACATCAAAACATAAATCCATGGACATAAAGCAATCCATTTGCTCATATGATTAGAGAATGAGCAACAGATTACAATATACTTATTCCATCAGGAATGTTGAGCATCCATGAAAAAAGCACAAATCTAGAACCTGTCTCAAAAGACAAAGCAGACCCTTTATTCACCCCGTTTGACCCAGGTACTGGCACTATGCTATGCCATGGTCATGCATTTTTTATCTGCAGCAAAGGGCACCCGAGCTCTCCAACAAACGACCTTTTTCAATTCCAGTTTGATGTATCCATCTTCTATATTCAATCTATGCACATGGCAGTGTTAGTGTCTTGCACATGCTTATTTAATAAAAGAGTTTTGATCAGCTTTAAACTGCATATACAGCATTAATGAAATCTAAATAACACATTCATTCTGTTTTGTCCGGGCAAGCACCGCAATACTGTGCATTTACCATTAAACCTCTGTTTTCCACATTCACACTGATTTCATGGCAAGCGCAGAACTGAACAACTGCCATTCACTGTAATCTCCATGTAAAATGCTCCATTTTCAACAGTGCGACATTATGTCCGGCTTGATGCATATGGATAACAAGTGATTGAGCAATCCTTTATGGTGAATTAGCCAGACCGGAGTTACCTAACATGACACAGTAACAAGAAACTGTTTGGCACGATTTAATCGAAGTTAGAAAATAATGTACAATATAGCATGAAACTGCTAAAAGTTATTATGTGAGAGAACAGAAAGCTTACAAATCATTTATACTTTTTCTGTAAAGTTTCAATAAAACCATTTATTCTTCAAGTAAGGGCTTGTATAGTTAAGACAAAAAAAATAAAATAAATATTGGGCACACTTTCTAATAGAGTAAAATAAAAACCACTATTTAGAAATACAGGTATGGGATCCCTTACCCGGAAACCCATTATCCAAAAAGCTCTGAATTACATCTCCCATAGACTCCATTTTATCTAAATAATCCCCATTTTCAAAAATTATTTCCTTTTGCTCTGTAAGAATAAAACAGTACCTTATACTTGATCCAAAAAACTAAGACATAATAAACCAGCCTATTGGGTTTCTTTCATGTTTCCAGGATTTTCTAGTAGACAAGGTATGAAAATTCAAATTATGGAAGAACTGTTATCAGAAAAGCCCCAGGTCCAGAGCATTCTGGATAACAGATCCCATACCTGTATATTATAAAGCACAGGTGACTCCTGTGGAATGGACACCTAACGTGTTTCGGGAACACCCCTTAATCATAGCCTATGATTAAAGGAGAACTAAACCCCCCATGGTGATAAATCCCCACTGGCCCCCCTCCCTGTACAGTCTTACCCCTGAATTCTGTCCCCTCTAGAAAAGTGACCACACATGCAAAGTGAGTGCACGGAGCTCACGGGCGCCATTTTCTTCTGTTCGGTAATCTTCGTGAAGTGAGCGGCGTATTGCAGCATGCACAGTTCCGGTTCATGCATCTTCCGGTTTGCGTCAACTGCACATGCGCCGAAAGAAACGGAATTTGCCGAAGGGGAGGAAGAAGACAAGATTATTACCGAAGTAAAGAAGGTGTCGCCCGCGAGCTCCGCTGCGTTCTCTCTGCATGGGAGGTCGCTATTTCTAGAAGGGACAGAATTCAGGCTGGGAGGGGGCCAGTGGGGACTTATCTCCATGGGGGGTTTAGTTCTCCTTTAAGGGGTGTTCCAGAAACGCATTAGGCTTCCATTCCACAGCAGTCACCTGTGTTTTTTAATGTATTAATAAATAGTGGTTTTTAAATTACTCTATGTGGAAGTGTGCCTAATATTCCCTCTCTTTTTGTTTTCCTGGATAATCGCAGTTTGAGGATCTCTGCATGAATGCAGGCCCACTGAATCCTCTGCAGTCCTGCTTGAGACACCAAACAAAGTGAGTAGGGGGTGAGTCCGAATTGCTTTGGTAAATCACTACAAACAATGTTTTTGCTTTTTTTTTTTCCAGGATTCGGTTCGGGATTCAGCCAGGGTTCGGCCTTTTTCAGCAGGATTAGGATTCGGCCAAATTCTTCAGCCCGGCCGAACCCAAATACTAATTTGCATACGCAAATTAGGGGAGGGGTGGGAAATTGCATGATTTTTTGTCACAAAACAAGGAAATAATTTTTTTCCCCCTTCCAACACTTAATTTGCATATGCAAATTAGGGTTCGGATTCGGTTCGGTATTCAGCCGAATCTTTCGCAGAGGATTCGGGGGTTCGGCCGAATGCAAAATAGTGGATTCGATGCATCCCTAAAAGTTAGTTCACAAAAGACCTAGCACTCCAATATACACATTAGCTTTATACCTTGGTGCTAAGAAGTTGAATATTATAACAGAGCACTATAAAATAAAATGATTTTTATATGTTCTGGCAAAGGCGTGAACCCCTGTTGTCATCATTTACTCATTCAATGGTAGATTCATTCCCAGCTCCAGCACTATAACACACTGGCCATTGCCTTTTTGAAAGGTTTTAAAAGGGAATTAATAATGCAAGCGTTTGGCTTCCTAAAACACATAGGGTATTCATGCAGAAAAGCAGTTCACTTTTATGGAACTGAAAGTAGAGGTTATATCAATTAAAAAATTGAATTGAAAAATGAATTAAGAATGAATGAATTTCTGTGCGCCACAGAAAGCATTGATTTGACTTTCATAAAGCATTTTTGAAAAAGATTTTCTTTACAGTAAATAACTGCTGAGATATGGGATGGAGTGAATTTTGCTCCTAAACATGGGGCAGTTGTGTGAGTATCTGATAAACCCCAAAATGAAACACAGAGTGTTTTGTTGTTTTTTGTTTTTTTTTATGCCCAGTGAACGAATCACTATATTTCTCTTACTGTAACATGTGTAAGCAAATGACAGTTTTCACGAGACCTGAGTGTAAAGGTAAAGTTTCCCGATTTTAGTTTAACAAACAAATAAGATACAGCATTAATTTTCATTTAATTCAAGTATACTATGTATGCAGAAAGTACTGTATACAATCAGTGGGAAACATATAAGCAAAACATTTATTATTATCATTAACAAATACTTACTGTATATAGCATCAACATATTCCGCAGTGCTGTACAATATATATATGTAACGTATATACTCGAGTATAAGCCTACCCAAGTATAAGCCGAGGTACCTAATTTTACCTACAAAAACTTGTAAAACTTATTGACTCTTGTATAAGCCTAGGGGTGAGAAATGCATTTTAGGACATCTTCAGCAGAACACACGCTCCTGCCTGCGCTCTGCTAGGGAAGAACTCACCTCTTACTGATCCGAAGAGGCAGTCACAGCTCTGTGCTGCCCACACTTGCTAATGTATACATACATTACATACAAATATAAACCTGCCTCTGCGTTGGAGCATCTGGATCTCCAGAAGCTTGCCCCCTATCCCTGGCCCAGAACACCAGCCTGCGCACTTACTTGGCCAAAGCTCATCTCTAGTGCGAGTCCATGCAGGCGCCGCAGGACTGCAGAGGTGGGGAGGCTGCAGTAGGAGGAACTACACCCGTCGCCATGCTGCCCGCTGCCTCTGATGACGTCACGTGATGAAGGCACTCTGAGTGAGCGGGAGGTGCCGGGGAGATGTGGGCCGGGTAGGAAGTGAATGGTGTGCGCACGCAGGAGCGTGTGCTGCTGAACCGCAGCCATTCGCGTCATTGACTCGAGTATAAGCCGAGGTAGACTTTTTCAGCACATTTTGGGTGCTGAAAAACTCGGCTTATACTTGAGTATATACATCGAACAAACAGATCATAAATATACAAATGATACAAGAATTAAAGAGGGTCAGCACAAAAATACACAATTGGTTCATTTTTACTGCATGATCTTTGTAATTGACTGAACAAAATTGTTAGAACAGTGATCCCTAACCAGTGACTCACAAGCAATATGTAACTCACCAACTCCTTGGATGTTGCTCTCAGTGGCCTCAAAATAGATTGAGAGTTTTGGTTGTTTAAAAACCAGTGTGCTGCCAATCCACATAGGCTAGCCTTTATTTAGCATCCCGTAAATTATTTAAAATATCTGCACAGAATATCAGATAAGCAAATTTTTAAAAACCCCAGGGACCTTTTCATGATTCTGTTGCTCCCCAACTCTTAACATCTGAATATGGCTCATAGGTAAAAAAGATTGAGGAGCCCTGGACTAGCAATTGCCACAGCTGAAATTCATCTTTGGTGAAGTAGGAAAACGTTATGAATTCCTTTAAACCTTCCCTATGAGCCTCAGTCTAGGCGCACTTACAAATGGTATTTAAAACTTCGATCCTGTGTTGTGGCACAGTACCCACACTGCATGTTGTGTCTTATCTGTGTTTGGCATTTCTGTGTGCTCTTATTAATATAACAACATATAGAAGAACTGAGTCAAATAACTCATAAAAAGCCAGAGCATAGGATTGCAGATGCAAATAACCCTGTGTAAGGGTTCTAACGCTGTAAGTATATCACAGGATTTATGTTCTTTAGTTTGTAAACTCTTGAGGTTAAGGCCCTCTAATCCTATCGTACTCTGTAAACCCTTGTTTGTTATATTTTTGTAAGCTCCCTGTTATAAACTAATCAAAAGAACTGCATAATTTGTTGTCTCTATATAAATGATGATGATAATGACGACAACAGTATCTATAAAGATATTTTTCCATATTATAATCAACATCAGTTCTAAAACACAACTAAACTAAAACAAAACATTCCAATTCCCTGACATGACACACGCCTGTTCTCACGTATGGGATCCGTTATCCGGAAACCCATTATCCAGAAAGTTCCGAATTTTGTTATGGTCATCTCCCTTAGACTCCATTTTTAAACAAATAATTAAAAAATTTTAAACATGATTTCCTTTTTCTGTGTAGTAATAAAATAGTACCTTGTAACTGTTGCCAACCAAGATATAATTAATCCTTATTGTAAGCAAAACAATCCTATTGGGAATGTTTAATTTTTTTTTCTTAGCAGAGTTAAAGGAGAATTCAACCCTTATGTTAAAAAAACCCTAACCCTACAAAGATCCCCCTTCCTCCTCCTCCCCCCAGCCTAAGTGTTACCCTGGGCAAATGCCCCTAACATTTTACTTACCCCTCAGTGCAGATTCAGGCATCGGAGTTCACGTGCGCCATCTTCTTCTCTTCAGAAATCTTTGGAATGAGACCGGCGTACTGTTGCATGTGCAGTTGGTGTAACTTTCTGTATCGCGTCAACTGTACATGCGCCAAAACTCACTAAAATTGCTCCAATGCCTAAATCTGCATCAAGAGTAAGCAAAACGTTAGGGGCATTTGGTAACACTTAGGCTGGGAGGGGGGTTTATGTAGGGTAGGGGTTTTATAACGTTAGGGTTGAATTCTCCTTTAAGGTATGCTGATCCAAATTACGGAAAGACCCCAGGTCTTGATCCCATAAGGCTCACCAGGGTCAGACTGGGCCTGCAGGACACCGGGAAAAAACACAGTGGGCATTGGCCCTCATAGGCCCTGCTGGCCCACATCCAAACCCCACTGCCAGCCTGAAAATCAATGCCTGAATCCCCCTGACCTCTCACCGCCACGACCGAAGGGGCGGTAGATGGAGGAGGGTTGCAGCCGGCAAGGGGGACCGTGAAGTTGGAAAAAAGAGAAGTTGGGGGCCTGGGGTGGGTGTGTGCGGGCCCTTGTGAGCCCTGACATCCCCCCCCCCCGATTCTAAACGGAGGCTCACTTAGAAAAGCAAGTGCAATCTGCAAAAAAAAAATTCTTTTAATTTCTTGGAAATGTTACCCTTTATAGTGCAAGGACAGCAAATTTGACATCATGTACTTTAATATTCTCCTTCCATACAATTGCTTTCAGATCCTCGCAGCTCTTTAAGTTGAACATTTGTGTAACCCCAGATAAGGTCACCCTAATAGAAATGATAATCCGAGGGACTTTCCCTGGGATACAGAAGCCCTTTAGCCTGCAGCCTCGGAGTAAAAGTCCAAGTGGACATTGGCTTTAGAATTCTTTGCTAACCAATCTGACTTTTCAATAAAGCGATAGTGCAGCCACCTGGACTGTGCAATAAATTATTCAGATTTCTTCGCACACTTTGTCTAGTGACAGATCTACACTTCTGCATTACGTACGGTCATCCTGTAATGGCAAAATTGAATTCTGCCCGTGCGAAAGAATACAAGCGAATACACTGTCTCCATAGTAACGCCAACGTACCAGAAACGGCAGTTCTATGAGGCGGCACACAATGTATGCATCTGAATCAGGTTTCCTTGCCAGTGGGGAAACATAACCCTGAAAACACTGCCTAGAACTAAGTCTGCAAACTTAGTCTGTTTGGTTACAGCTGCAGAGTCCCTGGCCTTTGTATACATGCTCTCACATCAGCAACAAGATCATTTGCCTAAAAAATATACGGCATTGCTTTAGTTTTGCATTTCTTTCCTATTATAGGGGAACCCTCCCATTTTATGTTTTTTAGGGGACAAGAAAAAAAAATGGTGTAAAATCCAGTAAAACGCTAAATCATGGACATGCATTATGAATAAAATAGTATATGGGTGTGACTACAAAAAACGATGTAAAATAAGGGAAACTAAAAATGTAAAATTTCAGGGCTGTGGAGCCGGTACACTTCGACTCCCCAGTTAATGGTACCTCCAACTCGGATGCCTCTGTTTTTAAAGGAACAGCAACACCAAAAACTAAAAGCATACCAAAGTAATTAAAATATAATGAATTGTTGCTCTGCACTGGTAAAAGATGTGTGTTTACTTCGGATAACTACTATAGTTTATATAAACCAGCTGCTGTGTAGACATGGGGGCAGCCATTCAAGCTGCTGTAAAAAAGGAGAAAAGGCACAGGTTACATAGCACAAAACAGATAGAACTCCATTGTATTGGAAAGGGCTTATCTCTGTTATGCAATGCCGGGCCAAGTCGGCCAGGTGCCCCAGGCAACCCGGCGACCACGCCGCCCCTTATCGTTTGCGCATGTGCAAGTGCGCATGCGTCGAGGACACACAAGCGTGCATACGCCAAGAACGTGACAGTATGCATACGCCGGGAACACACAAGTGCGCATGCCCGGCCCATACACTGAGGAAGCAGATATTGTATGTAGAGGTGAGCAGGCGGAAGAAGAAAAAACTACTGCAACTGCTTCTGGAACTAGGTGAAGGTGTCGGAAGAGGTACGTGCATGGCGCCCCTCTACCTTTGCGCCCTAGGCAGGTGCCTCTTCTGCCTACCCCTAGTTCCGGCCCTATTGTTATGTGCAACGTAACCTGTGCCTTTTCTCCTTTTTTCTAGCAGCTTGAATGGCTCCCCCCATAGCTACACAGGATCTTGTTTATATAAACTATACTAGTCTTTCTGAACAAACACAAAGCTTTAACCAGTGCATGCTAACAGTATATTATATGTTAATTACTTTAAAACATTTTTTTTTTGGTATTTCAATGTAATCTCCATTGAAAAAAAGCTAAGTACACATCATACAAAGCATTTTATCACTGCCAAAGCTCAAAAATATAAACCATATCCTTTGGCAATTCTAAAACAAAACCAAAGTTAAACTAGATAAACCAAACAATTGCTTCTGCCATATCCTCCTTCGTAGAAGCTCTTAAATCTGATGTGCTTATTTTCAGCGCTTGTATTTAAATCTCTTAGGAGTCGGGGTCAGAATATTTTTGGCGACTCCGACTGACTCGAGATACCCAAAATTGCTCCACAGCTCTGTAAAGTTGAGGTTTTTAACCAAATCAAAACTTAAAAAATGATTTTCTGTACATTGTAATTGACCCAAACCAAGATATAATTAATCCTTATTGGAAGCAAAACCAGCTTATTGAGTTTAATTAATGTTTACATGTTTTTCTAGTAGACTTAAGGTATGAAGAGCCAAATTACTGAAAGATCCGTTATTCGGAAAACCTGAGGTCCAAAGCATTCTGTAGTGCTGATCTTACTGCCTGTCGGGCAAGGAATGTAGGGTATGGGCATGCGCAGTAAATAAAAGAACGCCAGTCCTAATTAGTCTTACACCCTGCCAATCTCTGCATTACGGTACAGGAAGGGAATGATGACACTGTAGAAGGAGTAAGGGTAATCGCTGACTTTTTAAAAAGAAAACAATTGATTTCTGCTTAATAAATGTATTTTGCAAAGCGTTAACTTTTTTAATTATTTGCCTTTTTCTTCTGACTTTTTACAACTTTCAAATGGGAGTCACTGACCCATCTAAAAAACAAATGCACTATAAGGCTATACATTTATTGTTGCTGCTACTTTTTAATACTTATCTTTCTGTTCAAGCCCTTTTCTTTTCATAGTCCAGTCCCTTATTCAAATCAATGCATGGTTGCTAGGGTAATTTGGACACTAGCAACCAGATTGCGGAAATTGCAAACTAAAAGCTGCTAAACAAAAAATTACATAAGTCAGAAACCACAAATATTAAAAAAAAATAAAAACCAACTGCAAATTGTCTTAGAATAGCACTCTACATCATACTAAAAAACTCATAGGTGAACAACCACCTTTAATAATTGTGTGTGGCCAGATATCTCATTTTACATGTTCCTGTGCGTGCTGATACAGCTAGCACAGCATCATGCAGGTGCTTTCAGGCAGCTATTTCATTTCTCTGATTAAAAACAGGTTCCATATGGATACATATCCAGTATTGCATAACATTTCTGAGCTAATTTTGACTGATAGAATCCTAAGAGTGAGGTCACACAGGGAGTTTTTTTTTACATGCGTTTTTAAAACCGTGTAAATATGCACAAAATAAAGCCATGCTAAATTAATGTGTTTTTCAGAAGAAACGCCAATACGCCAAGGAAACGCCATATTATTAAACTCTATGGGATCCGCAGGTTTGGAAATATGCAGCGTATTTTAAATATGGTGGTCCAAACTCTCATGAGATGGATTGCACATATACGTATTTGTGGCGTTGTATGCTGGTGACGGAATTACGTTGCGTATTGACAATCAGTACAGATACATTTTGCATGTAAATAGCTTTTCCGCTTGGCTTGTTTTCAAAAAAAGTTTACTAAAATTGAGGGGAACTTGTGGGAAACAAGTAAAACCAGAAATACATGCTGGAAAAAGAAAACTACAAGCTGAAAAACGCACATCATCATGCGGGGTGGTTTCATTGGCATACTTACGCTTGACCAAGCGTTTTTAAAAAAGCAAAATAAAAACGCCCCGTGTGACCTTGTCCTAAGAATTACAACCTTCGGGTAACCTCCTTTTTGGAAGGATGTGGAGTATTTAATGCACTTTCTACTGAAGTTCCAAATACATCTGTTAATATATTGTGTTTATGATGTGGAGATTTTGTTCTTGGAAGTCACTGTACCATTACTGCCAAGTGTATACATGACAATTACTGTACAAGCTGAAGCTAATGGCACATTGGGTGTTTTTTTGACAGTGTATTTTAGATGGCAGAGAAAGCCTGAAACCACCAATGCCGATTCCAATTGATGTAAATTAAAACCGGCTGACACAGCAAGTACAGGCAGTTCTTGGCCCAAAAAAATTGCATTTTAATAACCAGCTGTACCAACAGTGTTAAGTAGTTTTTTGTGTGCCAGTGGTAATCAGCAGCTAAAGTCGCCATCAGCGGAGGGAAGGGGTACGGGCATCATTTTAAGGGGAGCAGTAACAAAAAAACCTCTTATCCGGAGTCCTGGAAAGAACTGGAATGGCTTGCCTGATGAAGATTAAAAAAAAAAAAAAACTAACTAAAAACAAAAATGTGTAATAAAAATCAATTCCAATTATAAAGGAATAATGTTAAATAGTACCCCTGTAAATGTTTGAAATGTATTAATTTCAATGACTTGCATAGTGTCCATTGTTAATCACCCTTTTAATTCCTGACAAAGCAATTGGGTTTCTTATATGCTATTTTTCAGCAATTTTCTTTTTCCTTCTAAGCCCAAGTTATCAACTGCGCAAATTTCACGATATATTTTGTACTTGCAGATATGATTCGAAGAAATAATTCACATGGGGTAAAATCTAATTGAATAAGAAATGTTTCATGGATATTTCTACCAGAAGCAATGTCCAAACCATTCTACAATTTCATTTACAAATTCTCCTCTTTCTGCTGTGCTGTTGTAATGACTTCAACTGCCTTCTAGCTAGATTAGTTTTATTATTTGCCTGTCTCCACTCTAATCCATTCAGTTTAGTGCCAGACCCATTCCCTCCAGGTCTGCCCCTTTCAGAGCTCTGTGCAAATTGACAGAAAATAGTTTTTCAGTAAAATCCACAGGATTTTTAGCCAACCAAAAACAATTTTTATAGCAATACAAAAGGAAGAAAAGGAAGGAAATATGCTTGCTAATAATAGCATTTTCTAATCAAACATATACATATAACAAAAAGCATGGGTCTTAATCAAAAAGTATTATTACTATTAACGGAAAACTATACCCCCAAACAATGCAGGTCTCTAGAAATATATTGCATAAAACAGCCCACATGTAAAACCCTGCGTCATCTAAAAAAAACTATTTCCATAAAACTATACTTTTCTAGCACTATGTACCATTGGTTATCCTAGACATAAAAATGTAATTTTAAGTACTAAGGGCTGCCCCCTGGAATCATACGATTCACAGTGCAGAGAAACCAAGAACACACAAACATGTTAGGTAACATGAGCCAATTAACGGACCGAGTTCTGTCTTTTGTTTCCACACTTCTTTCTGTTACAGATAGCGCTAGAGTTCTGCAGCGGGTCAGGTACCCGCAAAAATCAGGTACCCTGTGGAATGAGGGTAGGGTTTTCAGGTGTGGGTATAGATGTGGGTCTGCGGGTTGCAGGCCTCATCTAAATTTCTTAAATTATATTGTCTATATTTTAGCCTTTTAAAATCTTACAAAACTAGCTTCTGCCCGCCTACTTTTGATGATGTCACTTCTGGTTTGCAGCAACATCACTTCCTGTTTGATGGTGGTCAGCTGGTTGCGGATAAGGCAGTTGCCGGTCCGGGTTCGGGTCTTGGAAATGTTATTCTGCGTAGGACACTAGATAGCACTGCATTATTTCTGGTCAGGTGATCTCTAAGGCAGCACATAAAAGAGGAGCTCAATGGAAAAGATGTAAAAGGGCAATATTTACTTAAATATATATTGCAGTTTGGTAAGATTCTTTAATAGGCCACTTAATATAAAATAAACTACCAGTTGGCGAAGTATTCATTGGGGCGGGTATAGTTCTGATCTCCTCTAGGTCACGCACATACACAAACCTTGTCAAATTACATACGGTTTAGTTAATTTTGTGACAAGTAGGAAAAAATAACTGCAGGAAAACAAAATTAATTAATCCACAGGTACATTTATTTCACAGGCACTGAAGTTATTTGATGTGAAGAAAAAATAAAAAAGGTAAAAAGAATGAATCTGTATTTTAAGGCTTCTATTTGGTACCATAGTTGACAGTTGTTCTTGCACTTGTGGGTCAGTCTCAAATCACAGAACTGAGTAAGATCTGGCTAGAAAAAAAAAGACTAGCTGGGTGTGGTCTATAATCTTGGTCTTAGCTGACAATGTTTTTTTACTGAAGAACACTGCAATACATTGCCTTTTAGACAATAGGCATTGTGCCATGAATAGAATGGAGATTTCCATGAAGAACATGATAAATTGGGGCTGGATTATCTGCAATCACAAAAGTGTAATGTTTTCATTTAGTTATGTTGTGTGCTAAATTACAGTACACAAATCGAGTCATATAAGTAACATACATACATACATACATACATAAGTGAAATATAAATAAAAAAAAAGTTTCCACTAAAATGAAACCTTTATCCACAGCCTTGACATAACATTTAGCCAACGTAATACGTGAAGATTTGGGAGGTTGGGTTTCTAAGACTATAGAGGTCCATTTACTAAAGAGCAAATATAATACCTCCCAAATGTCCAGTTTTTAGAGGGACAGTCCCTCTTTTGACAGCTCAACCTGCAAAAAAACTGAAAAAAAAAACACAGAAATATTTTCAAACTTTTATAACCTGCAAAATTTTGTAAAATGAACATGGTAATTAGCGGGTATGGCCACAAAATGGGTGTGGTCAAAAAAATTGCCGCGTTTTGTCCCTCTTTTTATTTCCAAAATGTTGGGAGGTATGCAAACTCAATTTCCAAATTAGAGTCATAAGAAGTTATTTAATTTTTTTTAGACACTCCATTTGAATTACTAGGTTACAATGGTATAGAGCTGGACCAGTAGCCCCAAAAGGCGTCTAGCTGATGAAAAGCATCTCAGCAGCTCTATGCAACAAGGCTTGGTTAAATAAACAGATTTAGTTATCCTTGATGAAGACAATGTTTAAACATTTAGTTGGTGTTTATATACGGACAATTTAAATCTCTCAAATAAATGTAAATACAGATGAAAAATGTTCTTAAAAACCACTATAAATTTTGTTATTTCTTGAGTTGCTAAATATTGTTCAAGTCGTAGCAGCATCTGGTATTCCATGGGTTCTTCCTTCCTACTGGTCAGTGCTTTGGTTTCCTCCCTTTATAAATCATCCCTGCATATGTCTTCTGACTTTTATGTATAGCAGACAAAGCTCTTTAGAAGGTTTGTGGAGTTTTTTTTGTCTCATTTGACATCAACATGACAGGTCAGCCTTGGTTTCTAAAGACCATGTCAAAATAGCCGTCCACTTGCTCTTGCAATTGATTAAAGGCGGATACTTTCCAAAGGTTAAAGAAAAGTAATTTATTTTCAAAGTGTCACAACATACTTAGATGTGAAAATATAAAAGATTGCAAAAATCTGTAACAAGTAAAAAAATTAAAAAAAAATTGCTATTGCATAAATTTCCAAAATCACAGTAGTATCTTGCTATTGTACGCTTTAAAACTCAGATGTATTTGGAGTCCAGAGCAGCATGTGACATAAAAAATGAATCAAGAATGTCATCTAAATATTTAAATCCTCATTTCCACCACCTCCTATTACAAGGTTTCCAGAGAAATCTAGTGCAATGGACACCAACCAATGTCATCTAAAACTCAAACGATTCACCACTTCCAAATTTATCAGTGACAATAACTGCTGCAAACAGGGACATCCAGCTTCATCCTTCCTCTAGTATACAGGTATGGGACCTGTTATCCAGAATGCTCAGGACCTGGGCTTTTCCAGATAACAGATCTTTCTGTTACTTGGATCTTCATGCCTTAGGTTTATTAGAAAAACATTTTATAAACCCAACAGGGTGTTTTTGCCTCCAATAAGGATTAATTATATCTTAGTTTTCCTCAAGTACAAGCTACTGTTTTATTATTACAGAGGAAAAGGAAATCATTTTTAAAAATGTGAATTATTTGCATAAAATGGAGTCTATATGGGAGATAGCCTTCGCGTAATTCAGTATTTTCGTGATAACTGGTTTCCGGATTATGTAATCCATACCTTTACTATCACTGCAATAAAGCTGAAGCTCACAAAGCCTGATCAGCTCCCCAATAGTTCAGAAAAATCAAGTGGTAATATGGGGGACAAACACTTGGTTTTATGGAAGCCTCAGTCTTTGGTATTCTCAGGCCTATACATACCAGTGCTGGTTTCCCAGCAGCTTTTCTCTTTTTTCTTTTGCCAGACGTTTTCATCTATAGCTTTGAACTTAATTCTGGCATTTAATGAGAGATTTAAACGTAGATGAAGACAAGTCTCTAAATTCTATCAAATGGTCTAAGCCAGGGGTTCCCAACCTTTTTTTTTTCACCTGTAAGCCACATTCAAATGTAAAAAGAGTTGCGGAGCAACACAAGCATGAAAAAAGTTCCAGGGGTGCCAAATATGGACTGTGATTGGCATATGTATTTGGTAGCCCATATGTGGACTGGCAGCCTACGGGAGGCAGTACACCTATCTTTTATGTAATTCAAACTTGCCTCCAAGCCTGGAATTCAAAAAAAGCACCTGCTTTAAAGCCACTGAGAGCAACATCCAAGGGGTTGGAGAGCAATGTGCTGCTTGCAAGCCACTGGCTTAGGATCACTAGTCTAAGCCATTATTGTAGTTAAATGACTTGACTGGGAACCTATCAAGCCCACACAGCAGCTACTTGGGAAGCATTATGGGGTACAATACCCCAATTGTCTGAAAAAACTATTTTTTAAAGGTTTTAGAGGTATTTGTATTTTTTTCGGATTGTTCAAGGCTTTTTTGCATTTATGCTTTTTATGACTATGAAAATTTTCATTTATCCAGGTCATGGTATATCTAGTATAGGTAATTCTAAAACAACTGGACTTGCTGAGTAATCATTGAAGACGTTTCACTACTCATCCAAGCAGCTTCTTCAGTTCAACTGGGAAGTTCACACCAGTCAGTTCTTTTAATAAATTCCATGACATTCATGGTTTTCAAGAAAGTGAGTTTATTTGTTGTTTCAAAAATCTTTAAAACCACTAAAATGAGACATTCATGGTTTGAGAAAGTGAGTCTATTTGTGGTTTCAAAAATCTCTAAAACCACTAAAATGAGACTGTTGATAAATAGACCTCTAAGTGTTTTAAAAGAGAAGGAAAGCTCCAATCCAAGGGGATTACCAAATTTTAGGGCATCCACCAAGGATTGTAATGATTTACTTGTGCAGAAAACTGCACCGGCCCAGGGCACTTGTGTGCAAACATTCCTCTTTCTACCTTCTTTGTAAGTGTGAGCCTTTGTAAGTGTGAGCATGCATGAGTAGTAAAGTTAAAAGCCGGCCCAGGGTACTTGCCAGCCAGTGATCCTCTTCCTCCTACTTTCTTGAAATCCAGCTGCCGACATGCACAGTAGAGCAAAAAAAGAAATTTTTTGGTCAACGTTCGGCTTTTAACTCTGGTATTCATATGCGCACGCACTAGAAGGAAGAACGAGGAATGCTTACTCACAAGTGCCCCAGGCCGGTGCGGGTTTCTGCTAACATTAGCATTGGCTCAAAGTATCAGGTAAGTTATTACAATCTTTGGGGGTGCCCTAGAATTTGGCACCCCACTTGGATTGGTGCTTTCCTTTTCCAACAACATGTTTTGAGCTGTAATCTTTTTAAACACTTGAAAAAGAAAGTTCAAAATTACAGACAAGGCCATCTCTGAGACATTTTAATAAAATGATTTCCTTTTTCTCTGTAATAATAAAACAGTACCTTGTACTTGATCTCAACTAAGATATAATTAATCCTTATTGGAAGCAGAACCACCCTATTGGGTTTATTTAATGTTATTTTTTAGTTGATTAAAAGTTTAAATTAAAGAACAAACCCTTGTTTGGAAAATCCCCAGAATAATGTAGAGTAGTTGAACTTGGTGGACCATTGCCCACTTTTCGACCCTAATTGGCTTTACCTGTGAGAGGTTTAGGATATCAACTAGCTGTTGTGAACTTATTAGGATTTGGTACATCTTTACTAAAATTGCCATTTAAAAAAAATCCTGAGAAAAGAATAACCCAGCCACATGGCCAATGACCTGCGAGTTAAGCACTCAAACCGAATAATAAATAAATACTGTACTGAGAAAAATAAAAAGCAGTTATCATAATGAACATTGCATTCAGCAGTGAAAGGTCAAGTAATGACAGCTTTGCATTATTTATAGAAACAGAAGAAATACTGAACATGTTGGGAACACAACAACATTTTAAATAAATTGATACTAAAATGCCATTAAAATAAAAGTGTAAAATAAAAACGCCCATTTGTTCAATAGGAGGAAAGATATTTTCTCCACAGGGTATCCAGTGTTACGCTACCCAAATCCTGGAATCTGATCAGCACTGTAAGAATGAGGCTTTTCCTCCTGGCTTTTCAGCAAGTCAGTAGAATGTTAGCAGCTGCTACTAGATTGTTCACAGCTGCTGGCTCCATACAAAAGAGGTATAAACGGAATCTATATATTGTAATCCAAGCCTTACACTGGATAGTATTGTGTAAATCACAACACAAGCTCATATTGCCCAAAACACACAAAAAAACAGTCACTCCTCTAGCTTATTATTTTATTATAGGACTTGGAAGAGGGATTCCAACTTGTACATTAAATTACAACTTTCCACAAATGATATTTAGCTGTGTTTCTGTACATTTCTAAAATATTTGAATCCATACAATGTGAACATTTGCTCCAAGGTTAGTTCAAGGGATACATTCAAAGAATAATACATTTTTTGTATACATACACACACTACAAGGACACCAAAAACATATCAACCTCTTTACTATACTAAACAAAAAAAAACTCCTGTTAGCAGAAAACTGCCCCAGCCTGGTGATCTTCTCAACAAAATCATCTTCTTCCAATTCCTCTTTCTTCAAAATTCCAGGGCCGACATATACTCAAAGTTAAAAGTTTATAAAGGTTTTCCACTCTACTGCGAATATGCACCTGCATGAAGAGGATCACTCTGTGGTGCTCTCTGGAAGAATCCCAGGCTGGTGGCGGTTTCTGCTGATAGGAGCACCAGCCCGGGGTATTAGGTGAGGTAATTGAATACAATTACTGGGGGGAGGGATGCCTAACTCTTGGCACCCCAGTGATTGTTGACTTTCGTTCTCAATGAAGGGACACCTGACCATTTAAAAAAAATAGCAACATACCCACACCTCCCAACATTTGAAAAATAGAAAGAGGGACAAAAAGATCAGTGCGGCAAATTATTTTTGACCATGCCCATTTTATGGCCACACCAAAATTTGGCAGTTTATGGAGAGTTTGAACACATTTCTGAGTGTTTTAGGGTCAGGTTTTATGTGTTATTACACTTTTGCTAATGAAGGTGAATTGCCTTTTAAAGAGCACCTGTTGGGCAAAGATTTTTCCCCAACCGAAGGTATGGGCTAATAGAGCCCGCACTCAGATTGGGGTTAACAGTAGTTTTTTCTTTTTTAAATTGCCCCCTGCCAGTGCTAGGACACCCATACCGGGAGGGGCTCCCGGTTCAAACAGCCATGAGCATAATGAGAAAATGCTGCAACTTGCTCATTATGCCATTGAGCTCTGCACAACATGGCTGCTCGCACCGAGAATTCGATTATAATAAAAAAAAATCCAAAGTTTTAAACACTATTTACTTTTTCACTGTAAGAATAAAACGGTACCTTGCACTTCATTCAAACCAAGATAGAATCAATCCTTTTCATTGGGTTTATTTAATGTTTACATGATTTTCTAGTAGATTTAAGGTATAAAGATCCAAATTACGGAAAGATCTGTTATCCAGAAAACCCCAATTCCCAAGCATTCTGGATAACAGGTCACATACATGTTAGTTATTCTGCAGAATGCTGTACCATACAAACAGCCATAGAGGTTCTTTCTCTTTGCTTAAAGGACCAGTAACGGCAAGGATTTTCTAAAAAAAATTTGTTAGTATGCTACGAAAAAAAGAAGCCAACACATATTAAACTTTAAAGTTGCTAAGTCTTTATTAAGAAATAACTCCTGAAACTCCACTTGCGCTCCTCTTCTGAAGCGGCGTCAGGGCGTCGATCCATCGTGCGGCGCTCTATTTTTCCTCCCTGGCTATCACCTATAAGGAAGGCAGGAAGAGGAAATGGAGCGCCGCTCAATGGATCTCCGATCGCCTTTTCTGAAGAGGCGCTCAAGCGGAGTTTCAGGAGTTATTTCTTAATAAAGAGTTAGCGACTTTAAAGTTTAATATTTGTTGGTGTCTTTTTTTTCGTAGCATACTAACGAAATTTTTTTTTTTTTAAATTTGCTGTTACTGGCGTTGTTGGTTGTATGGTTGTATTTACCTGGACATTTCTGATAAAGTTTACATCGTTTTAACCTTTCCTTGAATGATGATTGATATGGGTCTTCTATTTATTTTTTCATTTGGTGCAGCAACTCAAAAGGTACTTGGTAGTTAGATAATGAAGTTACCTAATCTCTTTCTGCCAAATATCCATCTGGCTGTTCCAGCCCCTGCTGGTCTTGCTTCTGCAGGGCGACACTTCACATTATATAGATATCTGCACAGATTATGGAAATAATATTATGCTCTATTACATGATGAATGTTTATAGGTGCTTTCTTGTGCCACATACACTTACCAAGGGGAATGCCTGTTATATTTAAGGCTGACAGAGTTTGCAAGTTAAACCCTGTGGTGGAACCTCTCAAGATGGCAACCATTTAGCATCAACATAGGTTACATAATTTAGGTCAACATAATTTACATGGAAAGCCAAAACGGTTCACCATTTTCTATATAGTCGGCCACTGACGCACTATATTACATGTTTATTGCAAGATTATAATACAATCATGACACCATATCTGTCCTGACCTGCTCTCCAGCTGAACAAACCTGTGACTTGACAAAATCATTCTTTCATTTCTACGCTTACCTTCAAGATCCTGTAAGCCCTTATAACGCAGTGTCAATAAAATTCCTCCGTTAACCATTCAAACACAAGCAGTCATTTGTCTTTTATCAAGTATATTCATACACGGTTGTTTTCGCTTTTTAAAGATCGCTAAAACTAGCTATACTCCTGAAGGTTTTAGTAAAGGATTAATTAGTAACGCATTTCAGTTAGAGAGAATGACCGGAAATGGCTTTTTCTTGCTATTCAGTTTCGAAGTACACAAAAGGCAGTGGAGATACATTGGCTATTATAAGGACTGCAGTCTAAGATGCCACCTCTTTAAAACTGAAGGTGCATGGGGTAACACAGTGATCCCTGTCAAGATTAGAGCGGGGAAGAATCTGCCTGCAAGACCAATGAATTTCACAGTAAACACTTTTGCCACAAATGAGCAAGAAGGTGACGGCCTATGAATAAAATATGACCAAATGTTATTGCATAAGGTACAATCATACAGTCTTTACATTCATGGCGGCTAAGCAATTATATTCTAATAAAATTAAAAAAACTCTGTTTTTGTGCGCCAGACAACTTTTTAAGTATTAATCCAAATAAAATATGAACTATCAAAGTCACGTGGGTACAGACATAGGATGCTTTATCCGGAAATCCATTGTGCCAAAACTCTAAATTGCAAAAGTAGATCTTCCACACATTTTAAGTAAACTATTCTAATTTTTTAAAAACAATTTCCTTTTTTTCTGTAATAATAAAACAGTAGCTTGGACTTATTACTAACTAGGATATAATTAATCCTTATTGGTGGCAAAACAATCCTATTGGGTTTAAGGTTTAATTTTTTTTTTAATAGACAAAGTATGGAGATGCAAAATATGGAAAGATGCCTCATCCAGAAAAGCCCACGTCACAAGGTTCCTGGATAGTAGAGCCAATACCGCTAAAGCATGGAGCCAGGCACTGTGCATTAATCACACTTGTCTGTGTGTTCACTACAGGGCACGTAAAACTTTGTTGTGAATTTACTGGTAGTAGTCACATCTGGCGCGCCCAAATCCAAGTATGCCAGTCACGCAATCAGCTAACTGGGAAGAGAGGGGCATGTTGTAAAAATGATGCCAGAGGGGACTTTGTCTGTGTTTTAAAAGTACATAGTTTCAACTTTACAGGTAATAAACTTCTTTCACTGGAGAATTTTTTGTTTTGCCATGGTAACAAATAAAACAACTATGGAAGAAAAATGTTTATGAAAGGAGGCTTATTGGTAGGGAAACTGGAACAGAATAAGGACCAGACATTTCTATCACTGAAAATGCACAAATTATGTCATCTTTTAACTATTCACATGATGTTACAGTGGCACGGCAATAAAGTTAACAGACATTTGAGAACAGGTCTATAAACAGTGTCTGATAGCCTGCAGGTTTCTCGCTCCTTTTTACAGATGGACAGGTGCTAAATACTATCACTAAACAAAAGATGAGATATTGCAATTCCTCAACCTCTTCCTGGTCCAAGATCACTCTACAATCTGGAATTCACTCAACTCTTTCAAAAGGTGTAATCTGCCATGGAGGGAGATTTGTACCAGTTTATAAAGAATTGTCCCCCACGAGCTGGAGTCGTCATCCTTCTTGCCTTGACAAAAGCTTTTTCAACATACCTGAATAATAAATATAAAAAGATGTTGACTGGCCGTGTGTCACTTCAGCCTACATGTAATCGGTACATGGCAATCATGGGGCACAAAGCCCAGTCTTATCCAAATGGCGTCCCTAAACCCAAGCATACAGATAACCTGTCTTGACGATTTACCCCTTGGGTGACCTGGCACAGGTATAGGATCTATTATCCAGAATGCTCAGGACCTGAGATTTTCTATTTAAGAGATCTTTCTGTAATTTGGATCTCCATGCCTTAAAGGGGTGGTTCACCTTTGAGTTAACTTTTACTATGGCTACTTCTTAGCAACTTTTCAATTTTTCATTTTTTTTTTTATAGTTTTTTAATTATTTGCTGTTTTCTTCTGATCCTTTCCAGCTTTCAAAGGGGGTCACTGACCCCAGCTAAAAACAAATGCTCTTTAAGGCTACACATTTATTGTTATTGTTACTTTTGATTACTCATCTTTTTATTCAGGCCTCTCCTATTTATATCCTAGTCTCTTATACAAATCAATGCATGGTTGCTGGGGTAATTTGGACCATAGGAACCAGATTGCTGAAATTGCAAACTGGAGAGCTGCTAAATAACTAAAAAAAACCCATAAATAATAAAAAATGAAAAGAAATGGTCTCAGATATCCCTCTCTTCATCATATTCAAAGGTGAACAACCCCTTTAAGTCTGCTAAAAATCATTCAAATATTAACTTAACCAAATAGGATTGCTTTGCCTCCATTAAGAAATAATTATATCTTAGCTGGGATCAAGTACAAGGTAGTGTTTTTTTCTTATTACAGAGAAAAAAGGGAATGATATTTAAAAATGTGATTTATTTGATTACAAAGGAGTCTATGGGAGATGGCCCTCCTGAAATTTGGAGCTTTCTGGATAACAGGTTTCCAGATAACAGATCCCATACCTGCAATAAACAGATGTTTACATATCTGGCCTACTTTACTGGTGCAAATTTGTAACCTATGTTTGTTTCACATAATGTAAGGTGTTTACATTTAAACACATTGTGGTAAAACAATTTCCAATAGAGGATAAACTTAAAGACACAGTGCTATTTGTCGCTCAGCATTTTGTCTGGCTACTCAGCACCAGAAAATGCCCTGCCATGCTAAAAACCACCAAAATCGCACAATTACTCAAAACATGCGAGAACACACAGAGCGACAAATAGCATAGTGCCATTGCCCTAAAAATGGATAAGTACTTGCCTAACAGCATCTTTGAAGCTGGACATCACCCAGAAGTAGCAAGATATGGGACCAGAAAGCTCGGGACCTGGTGTTTTCCCGATAAGGAGTCTTTCCATAATTTGGAACTTCATACTTTAAAGGGGTGGTTCACCTTTAAGTTAACTTTTAGTATGTTATAGAACAACCAATTCTAAGCAACTTTTCAATTTGCTTTCATTTTTCCTTTTTTATAGTGTTTTAATTTTTTGTCTTTTTCTTCTAACTCTTTCTATATTTCAAATGGGGGTTATTGACCCCATTTAAAAAAAAAAAACCAAATGCTTCTTTTTATTGCTACTTTTGTTTATTCATCTTTCTATTCAGGTCCTCTCCTATTCATATTCCAGTCTCTTATTTAAATGCAGTACATGATTGCTATGGTAATTTGGACTCTAGCAACCAGATTGCTGAAATTGCAAGCTGGAAAGCTGCTGAATAAAAAGCTAGATAAAAAAAAATTGTCTCCGAATATCACCCTCTACGTCATACTAAAAGTTAACAACCCCTTTAAGTCTGCTAACAAATCAATTCAACAATAAACAAACCAAACAGTCAGGCATTAATTACAGTATATCTTAGTTGGGATTGAGTACAAGGTACTGTTTATTTTTACACAGAAAAGGGAAATCATTTTTAAAAATCTGATTTGAATTACATGTTCAAATGGAGTCTTTGGGAGATGGCCTTCCCATAATTCAAAGCTTTCTGTATAAAGGGTTAACCGGATAACGGATCCTATACCTGCAGTAGTAGCTGTTTTGATCAATATTAAAGATTTAGTATTATTGTTTCCTTAACTCATAGTTAGCAAATATCCAAGGCAAAACCACTAATGATCACAAAGTTTGGTTGGCATGATGTCACACAATCCATTTGGCTAAACAGACCCTGGTTCCATTGCACCTGAGCTAAATCTGACAAAATCAAAAACATGATTTTGAAACCAAATAATTTAAAAAATATTAGGTCATTAGAGCACTCTGAATTGCATGAGCCACACTTCTATGGCTTGAATGCAGCTTAGCGATCCATATGACAATGATATGACAGCCATGGTATAAGGGTACCCTGGTTATTTTACAGGAATATCTGAGCTCTACTGAAAGGAGCAATATGCAATCTCTGTACATGTGCAATAGCTGCACCCGATATAAAGTGCCCCAGTTACGCCTGCAGAGAAGGCCAGATTATTCAGGAAAAGAAAAGGGATGGATCATTAATCATCTGTGTTTGATCTTGTCTCTTGCTGCAAGCTTGGCCAAACAGAACTAAGTAATGAAAGAGCACTGAAGGACAAATAACTTACAGCCCTCTACAACTAGAACTCCCAGACACCCTTCTACTGCCTGAAGTACTGGGTGTGGTACCGCAACAGCTGCAGAAGGATGCTGGGAGTTTCAGTCTAACACTGGACGCACACTTCTGTCTGCTAGTTTAATATCAGGTTTTCAACTTCCATTGATACCAGTTGAAATGATCTGTAGAGGAGGCCGTTTTCTCTTTACAGATAGGGTTGCCACCTTTTCTGGAAAAAAATACAGACCTTCCTATATATTCATTTTTATTGAATATATATATATATATATATATATATATATATATATATATATATATATATATATATATATATATATATATATATATATATATATATATATATATATATATATATATATATATATATATATTTCTATTAATAACATTGGGATCAGTCATCATTTTTACCGGATAGGCCGGCCAGGTGGCAACCCTATTTATAGAGGAGTTAAATATCTATACTGCCTTGGTTGGCAATTGGTTACTCTGCAGTAAAGATGTTGACGTTTCATTTGTAACTTCTAATCAGAGCTGGCGCGGCCTGTCAAAAGTGTGTGTGATCCATGTGGAATCCATCTTCATCAAGATAGCTGTGTGTGAATGTGAAGTAATCCACCTTGACAGGTTAAATTAGTTGCACCCAGGGCAAGGCCTGCCTGAGAAGGTTATGGATTTAAATCGGGGTCAGTGCTCCATGAAGTGCCAGGTACTCTCTGCTTACAGTAAGATTTGGCTCTACCCATCAAACTCCTATGGACAACAAACATTCACAATCCCGAGTCCCAAAAGGTTTATGAGAAAAATACATTGTTACTATGGCTGTGCAGTGGACATCTGTCATGTGCTGAACAATGCGATCAGTCCACAACATGGCGACTCTCCATATGCACAATGCAGTCTCCCATCAAAATTTATGAAGAACAAATGCAAATAAGAGTCACACTCGGCTATATACACAACTGTTATACACTGCAACAGGCGGAAGAGTCAATAGCATTCCTGCTAGCTTAGGAATGGTAATTGTACTTGGGTTTATATCAGTTTCTATTGCTACACACTCTCATATACAGTAAATGGCCATTTTATTTTATATATATATATATAGGGCTGAACTCCACGTTGCGCCAAGGAGCTATCAGGCGCCATGCAATGACACACATGTGACATGTCGGATGTCCAGGAGATAAAGGAAGTGAATGAGAAATCGCAGGTAAAAACAGTTGGATACATGTAGTTATTACCTGCAATTTCTCATTCGCTTTCCTTTTATCTTCTGGACATCCGACACATTGCATGCGTGTCATCGGATGGCGATGGTTTGCTCCTTGGCGCACCATGGAGTTCAGCCCTAATACAATGGGAGGTTCCCCGCACATATTAAAACATATGCTTGTATATATTTTTTTATTTTATATATAATTAGGACAAGGAAAGGGTAATACAGGTATGGGACCTGTTATCCAGAATGCTCAGGACCCGGGGTTTTTTAGATAACGGATCTTTCCGTAATTTGGATCTTCATACCTTAAGTCTACTAGAAAATCATGTAAACATTAAATAACCCCAATAGGCTGGTTTTGCTTCCATTAAGTATTAATTATATTTTAGTGTGGATCAAGTACAAGGTACTGTTTAAATTACAGAGAAAAAGGAAATCATTTTTAAAAATTTGGATTATTTGGATAAAATTGAGTCTATAGGAGATGGCCCGACTGTAATTCAGAGCATTTTGCATAACGGGTTTCCAGATAACAGATCCTCTATCTGTACAATGGGGGATACCCACAGACATTGTATGAAATCACTACCTTCCAACCAGACAGGTGTTTAAATTACAATGATCCAGGGATCTTTCTTACTACCTTACCTGCTTACTTGCTCCTTTAAATTCCCAGACTTGTTTATACACATAATAGTAAGGTTTACTCATGCAACTATTCTGTACATGCCCAAGACTAGAATGCTTCAAGGAAGCCTTGAGAAATATTTAAAAGATGATGGTGGTTGGTGAGGGGGTCCAAATTCCCCTAGCAACCATGCACTGATTTGAATGAGGATATGGAATTTTAATAAGGGATGGTCAGAATAGAAACATGAGTAATAAAAAGTAGCAATAACAATAAATGTTTATCTTAAGAGCGGATTTGTTTTTAGAGGGGGTCAGTGACCCCCTTTTGAAAGCTAGAAAGAGTCAGGAAAAGGAGGCAAATAATTCATAAACTATAAAAAAAAAAAAAAAATAATGAAGACCAATTGAATAGAATTTAGCCATTCTATAACATACTAAAAGTTAAACTGAATCAACATGGGTGCCCATGCTGTATAGCGGCAACTCTCAAATCATGGGTCGGGACCCAAAACCGGGCCCTTTTAAGAAAGATTAAATTCTTTCTACAAAAAAATAGTAATTAGTAGAATGCCAATGAATGGGTTGTGAAGCAGAATGCCAGCCTTTTCCCAGGTTGCCCAAGTAGAAAGATGGCTGTATATAGGGTTGCCACCTTTTCTGGAAAAAATACCAGCCTTCCTATATATTTATCTTTTTTTTCCTATTAATAACATTGGGATAAACCATCATTTTTACCGGCCAGGTGGCAACCCAAGCTGTATAGGACAGTTCTTCATGATCTGGCTTAATTCAGTAAAAATGATCATCCTTTAATAAAAAAAATAGTGGCGCATAATTGATTATAAACCAATTTCCAGGTCACAAAGTTGATTTCCAAGGTTTTACTAAGAAGTCGTATATTGGTTAATAAAAACAATATTACATTTAAAATGACTGCTCCAGCTAGCAACATGCCAAATTATAAGGCAGACAGCAACATTGCTGCATCAAGAAAAAACCCACAACATATGACTGAGCAATATTATATTTGATTGAAACAAAAGCCATGCATTGAGATGAACCCGAGCTCTGAAGATCCAGTTGCCTCGTGCAGTGCTCAGTACAGGTATGGGATCCGTTATCCGGAAACCCGTTAACCAGAAAGCTCTGAATTACGGTAAAGGCCGTCTCCCATAGACTCCATTATAATCAAATAATCCAAAATTTTAAAAATTATTTCCTTTTTCTTTGTAAAAATAAAACAGTAGCTTGTACTTGATCCCACCTAAGATATAATTAACCCATATTGGAAGCAGAACCAGCCTATTGGGTTTATTTAATGTTTACATGATTTTCTAGTAGATTTAAGGCAACCTTTTGAACCCGTGAGCAATATTCAGAAGTAAAAGGAGTTGGAGAGCAACGCAAGCATGACAAATGTTCTTGGGTGCCAAATAAGTACTGTGATTGACTATTTGGTAGCCCCTATGTGGATTGTGAACCTACATTGAGGCTCAAAAAGAAGCACCTGCTTTGAGGCCACTGGGAGCAACATCCAAGGGGTTGGAGAGCAACATGTCGCTCACAAGCTACTGGTTGGGGATCACTGACTTAAGGCATGAAGATCCAAATTACAGAAAGTTATCCGGAACCCCCCAGATCTCAAGCATTCTGGATAACAGGTCCCATACCTGTACTATGCAAACAAACTTACACCATCACATACATTTGTCTGTAGTGTAGCTTAGCCAATACAACTGCATGTTGCACAAAAAACTAGTCACTCATTTAAACAAAGTTTGCAGGTTATTTGTAGGGAAAGCATTTAATGCAACTAAATGGCATGCACACATCCCAGTCTGCCCCGAACATTAACACGTTCCATCACCATGTTAAACAGTGTGCTACTGCCAGGCTGCCAGAGAATCCAGGGCAAGTTGCAGTCGCAATCGCTGTGCAGTAATGGCAGTAACGTGTAGCTCTAAAGTCTAGGGCAGAGCGATCACTTACCGGCTTTGCAGGGGTCCTTGTAGTCAAACTCCTCCGGGTTGTCCTCCATCAAGTAATCGAACGATTCCAAGTCATAATCCAGCCCGAGGCTCAGGCGGATCGCCCCCAGCAGGATGAGCCCCACGCACGTCAGGGTCCACAGAGTCATCATCACCTGGGGGGAGCCGCAGCTCATTGCCGGCACGAGAGTTAGTGGGGGGCGGGGAGCGGAGTATAACGGGGTGCCAGAGTTCAGAGGCGGAGGGATATTAGTAGCCCAATGTGAGGGGGTGTCGGAAGCTGCAGCCCTTCTGTATATAGAGATATAGTATCGGGGCGCGGTTTTGCTGGGGGTGTCAGTTTTGTGCAAGTGTCCTACTCTCGCAGCTGCGTGCCTCTCTCCGGGCTCCTCTATCCAATCAGCGCTTGTCTATGGGCCGCAAACTAGACAGACCCGCTGCTATTGACGCTGACGCTCCGACTCACACGCAGAAGTCCAGGGGGGTGACAGCGGCAATGCATACAAGTTGCTACAACCTGCGCCTCCTGCCACTGGCTGCGCGCTCCCGGCACTACTAGAACTTACTCGCAGAGCTACGCGCTCATTGGTGGCCGCGCTGACCAATGATCTCCCTCTCCTTTGCTCTTGTCATTAAGATTGCGCTGGAGGCTGGACGTGTGCGCAGCGTTTAACGTCGAGGGGCGTGACCGTAAGTTTGCTCAAACCTCAGCACATACTTTGTATCAGGTAGAGATGTTACATATTGATTATAGTGTATTCCCATCTACCTGCACAGGTACCACTGTAAACCCCCCCCCGCCTGGGCCTGAACTGGAAAGGTTTGTGGTGCCACCAGCTTCCATGTGGCTGAATAAATACCTGTCCTATTAAATGGGCGGTTCTCATTCAAATTCACTCTTAGTGTGTAATAGGCCAATTCTAAGCAACTTTTTAGTTGGTCTTCACTTTTTTATTTTGTAAAAATATGCCATTTTGCCTTCTGACTCTCTTTTGCTTTTAAATACAAATGCTCTGTAAAGGCTACAGTTTCATTGTTACTGCTTCTTTTATTCATCTTTCTATTCAGGCTCTCTCTCCTATTCATCAAATCCCCGGCTGCTCTGCTTGGGTAATTTGGACCCTAGCAACTAGACTGCTGCTTCAATTACAAACTGAAGAACTAAATAACCCAAAAACCATAAATAATAAAAAATGAAAATCAATTTAATCAATCAATTTAATCGATCAAAAGGTGAACATTGTGGTGCAGTGAGCTATATAGAGGTCACCCTAAATCAGTGGTTTTCAGGCCACCTTTTTGCATTTCACTGTTAAATCATATGCCCCCCTTAATACATAACATAAGTTCCCAGCATGGCATCGGCATTAATTGGCCTTATGTTTGTGCTCCTCTCCCAGTGGTTTGGGCTCTGCAGGGAAATAGGCCCCACCCCCCAGGTTGGAAACCAGTGTCCCAGGGCCTAGAGCAGTGATCCCCAACCAGTAGCTCATGAGTAACATGTTGCTCCCCAACCCCTTGGATGTTGCTCTCAGTGTCCTCAAAGCAGGTGCTTATTTTTGAATTCCAAGCTTGAAAGCAAGTTTTAATTCCATAAAACTAAGTATAGTACCAAGTAGAGCCTCTTGTAGGCTGCCAGTCCACATAGGCACTACCAAATAGCCAATCACAGCCCTTATTTGGACTTTTTTATACTTGTGTTGCTCCCCAACTCTTTTTACATTTGAATGTGGCTCATGGGTTAAATAGGTTGGGGGACCCCTGGCCTAGAGCTAGTCATACTAGTCACTTGAATTGATTAGTGTTGACTACTTAAACAATACACAACACAGGGCTGCATATTTGCATTTCCTATACAGGTATGCTCTATGTAATGTTCTATATAGATAGCATATTTTACTTTATTCCATATTCTCTGCTTAATCTTGTTACTCTTATACATGAATATTACTATTCTCTCCAACCCTCTGAAAGCCTACATTAACATGCCACATATCCCTAAAGTATATTGGAAGCAAAACACATTTGTGTCATGTTCTGTTTGTTCTAATAACAGACCCCAACTGAGTCTCATCTTCCCACTCCCCAAAGAGAGAAGATCTCCCACCTTATGTATCCCTGCAGGCATCTGATTAGGGCCACATCTTGTAATACAGGTCATTAGATATCAAACTTTGGAAGTATGTCAGATCCTGTCTTGCTGATATGCATACTGCTGTTATTATTATTATTATTAATAATAACATATATTAATACAGCACAAACATATTCCACAGGCCTGTTGAACTCAGAGGAAGTAGGTTCATCCTTATGGTTATCTCTTGTTAAGCTTGGCAATGAATAATAGCTGGGATATTAAGGGAACCCACATGGATTTCATTTCTCCAAATATGTGATACTGTTTAGACAGCATATACCTTGCATCGAATGTACCCTGTTCACTGCTCAAGCTCCCACTGTGTGAAAGTGCTATTATGGCAGTTCGCTGTTATGTTGAGGTCTCTCTCCATTTGGCTTTAGTCTTCCCAGTTCAGATCAGTAATAATAACAATTTAAATCCAAGATGCAAAAAATGCTTAGGGTATATCTTAAGATGAAGAAAAAAAATGTATTTTTATGTATGATGTTAATTTAGTTCCTTTTCAGATTTTAATAGTCTGTGGTTTTAGTGAAGCTAAGGCTATTTAAGACAGGCCAATAGCCATCCATAACTGGGTGTAAATGATGTAACTATACAGAGTCTAAGAATTAAGGGACACTTTCAAGCCAAGACTCTAAACGCCAACAAACTCAACAAATTTGCTTATTAAAGGGGTTGTTCAGCTTTAAAATAACTTTTAGTATGATGTAGAGAGTGATATTCTGAGACAACTTGCAGCTGGTTTTCATTTTTATTATTTGCAGTTTTTGAGTTATTTAGCTTTTTATTCAGCAGCTCTCCAGTTTGTAATTTCATCTGTCTGGCTTGTTTGGATACAAATTACCATATCAACCATGCATTGATTTGAATTATAAACTGAAATATGAATAGGAAAGGGTCTAAATAGAAAGAGGAGTTAAAAAAGTAGCAATAACAATATATTTGTAGCCTCACAAAGCATCTGTTTTTTAGTTGGGGTCAGGGCCCCATTTGAAAGCTGGCAAGAGTCAGAAGAAGTCAGAAGAAGAAGGCAAATACAGTAGAACCACAAAGATCAACGTTTCGGGGGGTTCAACCTCCCTTCATCATGTTCCTTATGGCGTGTTACAGAGAAGATGTGAGTTAAGGTGGGGGGGAAGAATATGATATGTGATATATGATGAGATGTGATGAAAGATGATATTGAAGACCAGAAAATAGACCAGATCTTGGGTAACTGGCAGGGGGATACAAACTAAAAAAGAAAGCATGATCAGCTAAAACCCAGAATCACAATAAAAACATTAAATGAGTAGGCAGGAGGATTAGGTGCATTTCTGTTTTGTTTTGGCAGGACCCTCTCTGTTACAGGATATATTGAAACTGCATAATTTTATAGGGAATAACATTATGTAACTTATAATGGGACTTAATATTCTCATATATGACAGGAGGATATCACTAAGCTCTATTTACAAGGATATGTATTTAACTGGTATATTATTTAAGTATTGTAACTGGATTATAGCAGGTGTAATAGAATTAACTAGTTTAAAGAAAGGTGTATACATACACATATACATGTATGGGACATGTTATACAGAATGCTCGGGCCCTGGAGTTTTCTGGATAATGGATCTTTCCATAATTTGGATCTTCTTAGCTTAAAGGTGGCCATACACGGGCCAATAAAAGCTGACGACAGACTGTGTCGGCAGTTTATTGGCCCGTGTATGGGGCCCCCCGACGGGCTTCACCGATTGAGATCTGGCCGAAAAAGTCGGCCAGATCTCGATCGGATGGGACAAAAAATCCCGACGGATCGCGGTCGCATCTATTCGTTGATGCGGTCCCGCGATCCGACCGCCCGTTTAGGCATCGTTAGGATCCGATCGTTGGGCCCTAGGGCCCACGATCGGATCAGCCAGATGTTGCCCACCTCAAGGTGGGCATATCGGAGGGAGATCCGCTCGTTTGGCGACATTGCCAAACGAGCAGATCTCTCAGTGTATGGGCACCTTAAGTCTGCTAAATAATCATTTAAATATTAAATAAACCCAATAGGCTGGCTTTGCATCCAATAAGGATTCATTATATCTTAGTTTGGATCAAGTACAAGGTACTGTTTTATTATTGCAGAGAAAACATTTTTAAAAAAATGCGAATTATGTGAGATGCCCTTCCTGTACTGTAATACAGGGCTTTCTTGATAGCAAGTTTCTGGATAACGGATCCTGTAGAAGCCATTGATAGCATTACCATACTGTGCATAGTTAACACCAAATGATTTCTACTACGAAATGCAGACCTACAGGTTGGCAAAATATGAATATGTATAAAATGATTGTAAAAGAAAACACAAGCTCTAGTTTACCTTCACCTGTATACATATACTCACCAGCATTTGATTATTCCTTCACATGTAATAAAAGGCAGTAACCCATAGCAACTACAACAAATAAGATGTTCGCTTCTGGTAAACAGGTGACAGGTAAATGCTACCTGCTGATTGGTTGCCATAGGTGACTAGACCTGTAACAAACTTTGCACCTTTTATAAATAAACGTTACTCCATTTATTATTGTATTAACTAACTGTTGGTTAAGTTTTTATTCAGACCCTATAGTTCTCCTTTAAGGTACATCCTCTGGTGATACAAACAAATACTGAGCTTTTTTGCTGAACTATTCATGTGTTAAATAAGGGTTCTAATGTTTCCAGCACATTAATGGGGTTATTTATCTATCAAAGGTCGAATGTTAGAGTATTTCATACTTCAAATGAACTCACAATGCAAATGGTTTCTTATTTAATAAAAAACTGGAATGGAAAAAACTTGATTCCAAAATCTGAAAACTCGATTTTATAGAGTTTTCGGCAAAAAAAAAAACCTTGAATCTCTTGAATCATTCGAGTTTTCGGGCAAAACCCTCAGAGAAAAACTCGAACATTATGAAGGCTATGGTTCAAGGGACTTCGGCCATTGACTCCTACTTGACCTAGACAGGTTTTAGATGATGTATTTTCAGAGTCAAGCTATTTCCAGGGTCAGGGTATAATAAATTTCGAAAAAAGAAAAAACATTTTTAACCTGCAAATTGTGAGTTTTGATCAAAAAAACATCAAAAACCTCTCTGGCTCTGCATGCAACCTTATCCATTCCCTTCATGGTCCTGACAACAGCAGAGCACCATACACTTTTTTTATGACACGAAGAGGGGTAGCTCATTCTTCAATGTACTTTTAGAATGTTAAAGAATGGCCAGATCTTAGCAACTTTTCAGTTGATCTTCACTTTTTATTTTTTTATAGTTTTATTATTTGACTTCTTATATTGCTTTTCAGTTTTAAAATGGGGGTCACTGATCCCAGCTGCCAAAACAACTATTTCTCCATGAGGCTGCAATTTTATTGTCATTGCTTCTTTTCATTGCTTATCTTTCTATTTGGGACCTCTCTTATTCATATTCCAGTCTTTCATTCAAACCACTGCCTGAATGCTGGGCTAAATTTGACACTAGCAACCATATACAGTACGTAGCTACTGAATAAAAAGATAAATTAAAACAACCACAAATAATATAAAAGGAAGACCAGTTGCATAATGTTTCCAAATATTACTCTCTTCACCATATTTAAAGCTAATTTAAAGGTGAACAGACCCTTTGAATGGATGTTGCATGTGAATCTGTAGGTATAAAAGTGTATTCAAAGGTAAAATAATGTATTCATTAAACGCAATTTGTTATTATCAGTGTGTTACAGTTTATAAGTAAGTAAAAAAAGAAAATATATATCTGTAATTAGAGTATGTGTCCAGGGTCTTATGTGTCTCTATTGTCCTTTTGTCTTGTTTGATAAAATTAAGAAAAAATGACTTGTCCTTAGTGGCTAGTGGTTATGCAAGATGACTTGTATGAATGGTGAGGGTAGAGTGCACTAGAGTTTCGTTTAGCAGAAAAATGATTCAGCCTCTTTGGCCTGAGTCACTCCTAAGTCTGTGTGCAGCTGGCCATGGGTATCAAGGTTTGGCCAAGTTGGCAAATACAAGGATCTTTGCCTAGTTTGGTCAACAAGCGGTGGTGGACCAATGGAAGCTGATCCATTAGTTTAGCCCTTGGTGCAGTGGTGGAACTACCGGGGGAGCAGGGGGTGCGAGAGGGCCAGGGCCCGCACCCCCTCAGGGCCCCCCTGGCAGCCCGCGCCCACTGAAAATGCGTGCGGTACGGAGGGGGGCGGGGCCCGGCCCCCCCTAGTTACGCTACTGCCTTGGTGAGGTGGTTGAACAACAATCATTACATATTAATCAAAGAATGCATCCATTTGAGCCCATACACATGCCTATAATTGCTGGTAAAGAGTGCCCAAACCTGCAGGCAATATTTATCTGTATAGATATTGTGTGTGTGTGTTTGAGTTGCAGGGGTTATCCTTCTTCCAGGGTTTACCAGCTTGGAGGTCTCACTTGTTCTCAACGATGGTGGTGAAACTAAGCAGGAGTAATTGGATTATTCCTCAAAAAATAGAAAAGTTCCAGCAGAAGAAGGGCTACAATAAATTAATTTGTGGAGCTGATATTTGATTCTTAGGTCAATGGCACATGGGGTTGACACAATGATTCCCCAAACGTATTCATTATGTCCATTTCCAGGGATAGATGAAATCAAACAATGTTCTGTGTATTTCTAGAGTGGTTACTTAACACAGATCCTATAAATGATTAATAAAATAGGAGAATGTTCAGAAAATGACACCGAATGCCGTTTCAAATAGGGGTGTTTTTGGCATAAAATAAAGTTAGAAGCTTGTACATATTGCATGCCAACATGCAGGTAACCTTAAAAGCCTAACCTGAAGTAAGTCTCTTTTAGTATAGGTGAGTGCACTCTAATAATGTGCAAGTCAGGGAAAACTCAACCCATACCCGACCCTAATCTGCAAAATGCTGCCATTGTAGGACCCACACCTGATCCGTACATGCATCTTCTTGCTCTGTACACTGCGTCTGTGCGCACCTCTGGTTCCAAATCAGGAAATCTTCTAGAGCAGAGGAGGATTGTACTTCCCCAGTCTGACCTACACCCAACCCAGTAATGGTTAAGCAAATTTCTACCTGAACTGGTACTCAACCTATGTGTCACCGCAGGTTTTGGGTCAACCCACACATCACTAGTGCATTCCTAACCTCAAATTAGTCTCTTTCAGTACATGCAGGAGTGTACACTACATTAATAATCCCCTATGCCGGTTCTGCAGCAGCAGTACATAGTCTATATCAGGAAAGTAGATGGCAGAGCAAGAACAAGGCATTGGTTAGCAGTCAAGTAATATGACTCTGGCTCCAAAATAGGTCTGTATGTTGAGATCCTAAATTGCACTTGAAGCCCTGCCTACAGACAAACACTGGATTAATTATTTGGCAACTTTAACATGGAAAAGCAGAGCTCATTCACCTGGTCTACATAGAATTTGTCCTATCCCCCCCACACACACACATTCTCAAACATGGCAGTATATTTCCCCAGCTAACAGCCTATTGCTTTGATTTGGCCTTGGTATTTGTTTTCTTTGTTATTATATATTAGCCACAAAAATCGATTAAGGATCCTGGGTTTATCTTTATATCCTTCAGCATAATCTGAGTTTGAGCTATTCTTTCAGGTGCATGCATTCTAAAGCCAGAGGAGCAGAACAAGGGTTAAATTCTTTCCTGACATGTCTCCAAGCAGCAGTGCGGTGGTTATATGTGTTTAATCCTGTTTTTTTATGTGCAAATTCTTGAGCAGCAGCAGCGCGAGTATCTTTCTTGGGCTTTAGCATCTGCCTGTATTGAATAAATAGCATATAAACAAAATAGCTTCCTGGCCCTGAGCTGTCTTGTGTTTGGCTCTTACACCTCGGCTTGGCTTTCAGCAAAAAATGACATATCCACACTTGTTACATGGAGGAACAACTCTTTACAAAAATATGTGGAATTTGCAGATGGGTTACATGAACAACTGTGGTGTTAAATTTCTCTGTTGAACATTAGCTACGCGTTGCTGTTGTTGTGTTACAATATTCCTACATATCCTATAACTAGGGACGTGATGTAGAAAGCAGTAAACAGAAAAATGGGACCTATTATCCAGAATGGTCAGGACCTGGCTTTCTGATATTTGGATCTTCATACCTTAGTTCTACGAGAAAATCATGTAAACATTAAATAAACCCAATAGGCTGGTTTTGCTTCCAATAAGGATTAATTATATCTTAGTTTGGATCAAGTACAAGGTACTGTATTATCATTACAGAGAAAAAGGAATTCATTCTTAAAAATGTTAAAAAATTGGATAAAATGTCTATGGTACTTTCAAAAGTGCAGTGGCACCATAGCCTGGAAGCTTTATTTATCCCCCCAGGGCTGATGATAGGGGAGGTTGCTGTGTTTTATGACAGATTAAGACATTTTTCTCACGTTGGGCCCCTCAAAGCCCACAACCTCTCTTGTTTGGGTCAGACACAGTCAGCATAGGGATCCTGTGCAGAATTATAGCAATGCCCCCCCCCCCGGTCATTGACCTTTTTTTATCAAAGTTGCCTTTTAAAATTACACACTATGATTTTTTTCTTCTGAAAATTGCGCCCCCTAACCTTTGATCCTGTTGGTGTATATCCAAAAGTACTGACTTATATTTAGGGTTGACACCTTTTCCAGGAAAAAAATACCGGCCCAAGCGCAAGATCACTAAAGAATTTCCGCTAGGCACAAATGAATGCTAGCGGATCTTCGCTGAAGTAACGCTAGCAAAATCGCCCGTTAGTGAATCTGCCCCTATGAAGTGTTGAAGAATAATACCATGAAAGGTTGTTGAATACAAATGGATAAAGAAAATGAAAAATGCAAAAGTGAAAATGAAACAAGTGTTTGCTTTTGTTACATGAATGTTGGCCAGTACCTAAGTCACACTCAGAACTTGATGAACTGCTAATGTCTGGTGACAGAGTCTTAATCTTAAGGAGGTAAAATCATTATGTGCCATGTATGTTTAATGACACCGAACAAATGGTGGAAAAACAAAACAGTCTGCCAAAACACAAAGCAGCCAACCAAAACTCTTCTCTCACATAATATTTCTGAACTTTAATGAGACAAACTTTCCACAAAGAATTTGACCTTAAAGGGCATTTCTTTTTTTGTTTATGCAAGGCCTACTTTAAAATGACATATAAATAAGCAATTCTGCCTCCCATGATATCCTGGCTGTACAATAAAATGGCCAAATTGTACTGATCTGAGGGATTGGCTGGCATTCTAACTGGATGAAGCAGAATATGGGCCTGTGCAATTTCAATCAGACATATAGGAGAAATGTCAGGTCATTGGTTAGACTGGTTTTCTGTTTTGGCCAATAACCTCTGATGCAGTTTCAGTAGTTTGATTGGCTAAAGCACTCAGTGTGGGGCCTGTAAGAGCCAAGGGATATAGACAGGCACATTTCAGCCATAAGACAAGGTACGAAGCTCAGCTGACGCTCCTTCTGGACATTAAATGTCAAGGATCATGGGTATCTTGGGACAGCCTGGCGTTTCCACCTACAGTGTTTTGTGGCCACATGACCTCCATTCATACAGTTCTAATTACATTAAATATTGTTCGTGTATGGTCAATATTACACCAAGGGGCACATTTACTAAGCTCGAGTGAAGGAAATTCGACTTAGAATCGAACGTTTCGAACTAAAAATCGTTCGACTATTTGACCATTCGATAGTCGAAGTCCTGTCTCTTTAAAAAAAACTTTGACTACCTACTTCGGCACTTTAAACCTACCAAGTTACAATGTTAGCCTATGGGGACCTTCCCCATAAACTTTCTAAGATTTTTTTGACCAAAGGAAAATCCTTCGATCGATGGATTAAAATCCTTCGAATCGTTCTTCGACTTCGAATTTTTCCTTCGATCTAAGTATTTGCGGTAAATCCTTCGACTTCGAATATCGAGGGTTAATTAACCCTCGATATTCGACCCTTCGTAAATGTGCCCCCAATTCTTCTTTATTGTACACAATTTCCCCAAAAAGAATACGCAATTACATTTCCGTTATACTGTTATATCCTTTGTATAAAAATCTTGTGTGTTCTACAAGTGATAACTGTTGCCTTTAAAGCACAATGCCCAGTATTTCAATATTGCAATGCTTCTTTCCAGTCATCAAGTGTTTTCCATCCTTTGCCTGTATAGACAGCCATGAATAGACTGTGGCCTTTATTTGTTATTTAAATATCACCACTTCAAAAGTAAGACAATGGCCCTCTAAATCATTATCAGTTATTTGCTATGCAAAGTGTGCCCTAAATCCCTGCACAGAAATCTCCACTGCCATAAAGAAGCTAATTGCTATAAAGATGACATTATACGCAGTCCTAGACCAACCACTGACCCCAAACAAGTGCTAAAATGGGTCATCAGTATGTCTGCTCTTGTGTTAGCATAAAAGGTGAGCAGTCAGTCATTTTTGGTTGGTTCAAATATACATAATAGCAGAAGAATCACATAGTAAAAAAAATCTTTTTTTTTTTTTTAAAGTTCTCTTTTATTCAACAAAAAGGCAAATTGACATATCAGTACATATCAAGTAGACAAGTGTGATCAAAAATATACAGTCCACATAGTATATGCAAGCAGGTATACAAATAAAACAGTACAGACAGGTTTGAATCAAAGCAATCACTGAACATTGGGGTTAGGATATACCTCAAGCCATCTCTCCCAGATTTTCTCAAATTTAGTTGAGGAGCCACGCGCTTCATAAGTGAGTTTTATAAGTGGTAAGGTGCGGTTGACCAAAGCAATCCAATACTGAACTGAGGGAGGTGCAGGCTGAAGCCAATGAAGTATGATGGCTTTTTTAGCATAAAATAGCAAAGTACGATACAGAATTCTAACATGGGTTTGTGGAACCATATCATCTACGACTCCCAAAAGACAGGCTTCAGGAGAGAGGACTTGAGGCAATTGCAGGTTAACGCTCAAACATTTAACCACTGTACACCAAAATCGAACAATCTTGGGGCAGGACCACAAAACGTAAAAAATCTGCGGACTGGTCTTGGCACCTGGGACAGGCTGGAGATTTATCTGGGAATATATTATGCAATCTGAGGCGTGTAAAATAATAAAGGTGAAGAACTTTAAAATTAATTAATCTATCTCTAGTAGAAATAAGAAAGCTATAGCTAGAAGCAGTGGCTTCCTCCCATATATCATCATTTATCACAGGCAGTATCGATTGCCATTTAAGGCGGGCAGAGTCAAATGGAGAAGGTCCAAGGTCTTGCAAAGCTTTGTATAAGTTAGTAACTAGCTGTCTTGTACTCTCTACCCTAAGAATATCTTCAAACCGAAACGTATGATAAGTAATGGGACCCGGACCAAACTGGGCTCTCAAAGCATGTTGCAGTAGCATAAACCGGAACACATTCAAACTCATAGGAGCCACAAAATCTTGTAGTTGCTGAAAAGTGGGAAATGACCCATGTTGCAACAGGTCTCCAAGGGTTTTAATGTTACGAATGGTCCAATATATAAAATCAGGCAGATGACGAAGGTGGGGAAGATGGGAATTGCCGCACAGAGGGGTGTATGGAGTAAGCAAGGGATTTGACAAGTGCTGTAGCCTCCGTGCAGTCTGCCATGCATCATAGGGGGCCCTCAATACAGGAGGCAGAGTAGTAGAGTCCTTTAACTTAGTAAAAAAAATCTTACTGTTCCATTGTATCACAACGAAAGTAGTGCAGAACAGCCATCCTGACCCGATTCAATACCATCCCCTGACATGATAAGGACACATGCACAATGGCCCAGTATCGGGAGTTGGCCAGTGTCCTTGTTCCAGCTTGATGATTACGGGTGCAGGGAATGGTGATGGGGCCAAGATGGCCGTCACTAATAACACTGTGCATCTCATATTTTTGCTGCAATACGGGAGGAAAGTTATCTGTGCTTGGATCCACATAATCATCTCAATGAAGCATTTTGAGGACCTGGGAGCCAGTGTAATTGTGGTAAAGAGAAAGAGCTGCACGTTGCTATTACGAAAACATTCCTTAATGAACTGCGAGGGAATGGACATTTTATTTTGTTTTTTGATATATTTTTAGGAATTAATAAAAAAGCTCAAAAATACCATTTTAGGATTCCTTTATAAATGCATATGCAGTGTGCAAGGGCAATTTCAAATTCAAATTGCCATGTTTTTTACCCATAATTCCAGCATAATTGTGGTTGCAGCAATTGCGCACAATGTGCCAAATGGAGACTATAGCACTTGCCCATTGACACTTATCAGATGCAAGCTAGGGCTAGTGTTTTCAGATCATGTTCAATACACGATTTGTACTCAAGTCACAGGGTGAAAGACTTGTGTGCCTATTAACAGAACCCATTGTGGGAATAGGAACCCCAGAGTTACTACAGGTATGGGACCTTTTATCCAGAATGCTCAGGATCTGGGGGTTTTTGGATAACGGATTTCCATAATTTGTCCATCTTCATAGCGTAAGTCTACTAGAAAATCATTTAAACATTAAATTACCCCGATAGACTGTTTACAAAAACCATTAATTATATCTTAGTTTAGCTCAAGTACAACATGCTCTTTTATTATTACGGAGAAAAAGGAAATATTTTTTTAAAAAAGTTGAATTATTGGGATAAAATTGAGTCTATGGGGCAAATTCACTAAGCAGCGAAAATGCGGTAGCGACGCCATTCGCCGCACTTCGCCAGGCGAATTTTCGCCAGGGCGCCGGTAATTCACTAAAATCTGAAGTTGCGCTCAGGGAGGCGAATTTGTCAAGCAAAGCGAAGTTATACTAGCGATGCCTAATTTGCATACGGCGCCAAGTTAAAGTTGAATGAACGTATATGTAGCAGTAAATACATTACACTACACAAGCCTGGGAAACCTTCATAAAATAAAATAGAGTTGTTATTTTGCCCTACACATGTGCCCACTGTATAGTTTAGGTGCCATATGTTAGGAAATGTAGGGGGGAAGGAGGGTACCCCAAAAAAAAATTACGATCTTTTTCAGCCTATCACCCTTAAAAAAGGAAAAAACGCCAGCATTTTTTGAGACTTAGAAAAAATTTCAACTATTTTTGAAGCAATCCCTATCTATTCTATTGCACTTCGCCTGGTCTGAGGTGGCGAAGGCAAGTCTGGCGCAAGAGGTAACGTTCAGTAAAATTGTTCAGTTAGTGAATTAGCGTAGTTACGTCCCATTTGCCATAGCGCAACTTCGCCTGGCGTAAGGGTGCGAAGTAGAGCTAGAGTAGGTCTACTTCGCTAGCGAATTTAAGCCAGCGCCAGTTAGTGAATTGGCGAAGTTACGAAATGACGTCACGCTGGCGAATTTGCACAGTGTTAGTCACTTCGCCCTTTAGTGAATCTGCCCCTATGGGAGACAGTCCTCCAGTAATTCAGAGCTTTCTGGATAAAGGATTGGCAGCCATGTCAAAGTGCAGAAGCGTACCTTAATGAATTGTATCAACAACTTCTCTTGATTGCATTTATTTTGGCGTGTGAGTTAGTTTATAAATCACCCCTTTTGTCATTGGAAGTGTATTAGCTCTGTTAGAGTTTGTGTTCAAGCACGTGTTCCTACAGTAGTTGTAAATATTAATCTTCTACCATTATTATCTGTTGTTGTATTCCAGATTGAAAACCAGTTATTTCCTAGTGGTAGCTATTTCAGAACGATTACATTTAAAGTCAACATACTTGTTTATAATAACTAAGGTGCATTATAGAGGAAGTTACACCCAACACATAAACCCTTACAAGATTGGAAAAGAGGAAAGGAAAATCACAGCATGGGTGATAAAACAACAACAAATAAGAATCCTTATAATTACCGTAAACATTCCAGGGCAGGTTTTATTGACTCCTCTTAATAGTCTTCAGGTGGTCAGAGTCAATTGGCCTTGGAATTTAACAAGGTATTCCAAAATACAGCCCAATAAAGCATTTACTATCTTTTTCTCATTCCCCTAGTGAAGACATTTCCTGTTGTAATGTTGTTAAATACATCAATATTATTACAGCTATAAAGATCTCATTTTAATGCATCCAAATATAGAATTTATAAATAAAAAAGACATCATTTGGCTTTAAGTGAATAAAACACATGAGACAATCAAAGGGATCAAACTATTTTATGGGTGTTTTTAAAACTAAAAATGCAATGTACATTAAACTAGTTCAGAGTGAGAATGTAAATCTTATAAAACATATATATGACAAATATACATGTATTTATAAGGCATACTTTTATGACACATTCTAAATACAAATATTTACATATGTAAAATATGTACAGACGGGTTGGCTGAACAAGGTTTTTTGAGACATAACCTCCAACTCCTAGTACTCCTTAAAGTTTTTAACAGTAATTGGACAACATGGTTTACTAAATCAATTTAGTGACAACTCAGTTAATCAATTTACATTGAACAATTAAGGCTTTTTGATTAAGTTTGATATGTTAATTTTTTTGATTTAATTTTTAACATGAATTTAACTATTCATAAAATTCGGTACTAATTTATGATATTTAAATAGATTATTGTAATACATTTAATTCATTTTTTGATTAATTTGGGAGTTCATAATAATAAAATGTAATGAATCGAGATTTAATTCACTGAGTGCGGTTTTCGAGATTCTTTTTTATAAATTTAATACATTCTTAGTACGTTAATGTAATATATGACATGTTGAGATTAATGGGCAGATTTATCAAGGGTCGAAATTTGAGTTTATAGGAGTTTCTAAAAACTCCCATAAACTCGAAGTTTGGGAAAAAAACGAAATTTATTTAAAAATTTAAATTCGTGTGAATAGGATCGACCAAGTTTGGGAGTTTTACTTTGAAAGCAGCGAGTAAGTTGCAGGTAAAACTTAGTCCCTTTGTAAAATGTATAATGAAGCAAAAGAATTCTTAATGAATCAGATGAAAATTGAGCATAGGCCAGATATGGGATGACTTTGACGTAGTTGGCCAGCTTAAATATATTGCAATATATGGACAAACAATCCCTGTTTTGTTTAAAGGGTAAGGCATTTTTCAGTAGCAGTATGCACAAAATGTCTCTGTCTTAAAGGAGAAGGAAACCCAGTCGGCGCAAAAAACCTCCCCCCCCTCCCGTGTGTTGCCCACCCTCCCTCCTCCCCCCTGGCCTACCTGTCCCACTGGGCAAATGCCCCTAACTTGTTACTTACCCTTCTGTGCAGGTCCAGTCCACAGAGTTCACAGGCACCATCTTCTTCCATGCGATCTTCTTCCTGCTTTGACCGGCATTTTGGCGCATGCGCAGTAGGAGCATTTCGCCGGTATGGATCTACTACGCATGCGCCAAAAGTCACAAAGTTTTCCGATTTCACTTCGTGACTTTTGGCGCATGCGCAGTAGATCGTACCGGCGAAATGCTCCTACTGCGCATGCGCCGGTCAAAGCAGGAAGAAGATCGCTTGGAAGAAGATGGCGTCGGTGAACTCTGTAGACTGGACCTGCGCAGAAGGGTAAGTAACAAGTTAGGGGCATTTGCCCAGCGGGACGGGTAGGCCAGGGGGGAGGAGGGAGGATGGGCAACACACGGGAGGGGGGGAGGGTTTTTGCACCGACTAGGTTTCCTTCTCCTTTAAATATATTGATAATGGGTTGAGTGCAGAGGACTCTTGAATTTGTCTATATGTATTTTGTGGTCACAGCCTCATTGCACCCCCGCCTAATGGTTTTAAAAATTAGTGGTGAGCACAACTTTCCCTTGTTTGGATAGGATCGACCTGCAAACTCGGATCAAATTTGATTCTTTTTTTCACAAATAAAATAAATACATTTTTATTTCAAAAGTCCACCAAACTACTCCAAATTGATTGTAGGAGGTCTTGATTGTAGGAAGAATTTGGACTATTCCAAATTACCTCCTTGATAAATCTGCCTCTAATAGTTGGTATAAATTATTCTCTTTGATTCCTCTGTTCCACTCTGATGTATAGATGCCTGCTTAGCCCAGAAATCTGACTTTTAAGATCTGATTCCTAGACATACCTTATTTTTCTGTAAATTTAAGTCTCTCTTATGTTTGCTAATGTGCCAACTTAAAATCCCCTAGAAGCAGGTCTCAAAAATAGTCACGATTTCCACTGTGCCTTGGTCAGCCAGGAACTTGAAAGTATAATTTGGGGACTGGCGGAGGGGAGTTGTGGTTGGGGAGGGCTCCCCTGGAGATGCAACCCCAGTGGGCCCCAAATCCCCAGTCAAAAGCTGGCCTGCGCCTCCTGCTGCTCCCTAACCTGCACATCTGAATGATGGGCAAGTTCTGGGGCAATTCTAGCCCCTTTGCCGCCTGAGACGGCTTGTGGCTACCACTCCCCTCCCCCGCTCACCTTTTTTTGGCACCGAAGGGCATCCAGGGAGGTCCTGGTTGCTAGCGTAAAGAAGTGCAATTGCACTGTCTCCGCTAGAAGAGCCGAATTTACGGTTTTCAGGTTTGAGGTTTGAGGCGCCAATGTGCCTCCTCTTGTCCACACCACTTGGATAGAGTGCTGCCTAACGCAGTCAGCATTCTTTTGAAGGGGCTAAAACCACAAATAATAAAAATGAAAACCAATTGCAGATTGTCTCAGAATATCACTCTCTACATCATACTAGAAGTTAATTGAAAGGTGAACAACCCATTTAACTTTCTGTTTGGGTGCACAAACTTTACCTCTACAGGTATGGGATTCGTTATCTGAAAACCGGCTGTCCAGAAAAGTCCGAATTACAGGAAATCCATACAATACTTTGTACCTTGATTAAAGATATGTAGATTGAAAAAAAAAAAAAAAGAACGACCCTTTATCCAGGAAACCCCAGATCCTGAGCATTCTGGATAGCAGGTCCCATATCTGTAAAAGGTGATGATGGAAGCAACGAACCAAGGCCGGGGATTAGTACTGTAGATACAATTTAATCTGCTCTACTTTGTTTTAATCTATAGAAATAGTAATTAGTAGCATGTCCCTGGTACCCCTTATGCTCCCGGGCATCATTAAGAAGAGGCCTATTTTGGATGCATATTCCTATTTTCTATAGACTCTAGAGAGAAGTACAATTGCTTATCCTGTAACTGTTATAAAAAGAAACACCCACATTTTTTTTTAAATAAAGATTCTAGTCAAACTTTAATATTTGCAAAGCCGTGGCCAGTTATAATGCGAGCAGTTCACCATTTTCTATTAAGAACACTTTTATGTGGAAACTAGCACTGCAATTTGTTTTGGCATTCTTTCCATACCTTCCGGTAGATTTTTACGGTCAGCTGGGGGATAACATTTTAGGTGTAATTCTTTCTTCCAGAGAATGGAGAGCATTATTACTATTATGTTCTGTGACAGCGGCCTATGCCAGTTTGAGAAAAGCAGCCAGTGGATTGCAAATTGGAGACATACTGTTCTTACACACAGCAGTGAGTTGGATGGCTTTGATATAAGCTCATGCTTCCCCTATTATATGTTCTACTCAATTATTGTATTTTTCCCATGGGCAAGCGTTCAACACTCCAAAATATGTCAAAGCATCACAAAACGATGATACTAAAAAAAGTAGATTAGAGGCATTGGCAAGAAATGTTGTTTTAATTCGAGTGTGTACAGTGAAGTGATGACTGAAGAGATCACAGCATATTGTGCTTGGCAGCTATTCCTGTGCCCCAGGGGCATAACACACGGGTCAGGATCAAGAAAAATTGTGGCTCTGTTTGGGCATTCTCAGATCATCCACCAGTGCCAGGATTGGCACAAAATAATCCAAAAAGCAAGTTTGTAATGACATTAATGAGGTGCAGTGTGACAGAAGGAGAAAGGATAAAAAGGCTCTTCAATATGTCATCCTAATGAGTTCACCTTCCATAAGAAAAAGCCATTTAAAACAAGAAAATGACTATAAAATATACACTGGTATGTGGATAATGTTACAAAACAGGCTTTCTTTACTAATTTAATAAGCTAATATGAGCTTAGTTATCTGGAAACCTGTTTTCCAGAAAGCTCTGAATTATAGGCAGGCCATCTCCCATGGACTCCATTTTAATCAAATAATTAAACTCTTTAAAAGAAATAATTTCCCTTTTCTCTGTAATAATAAGACAGTATCCCCTTCTTGATGCTAACTAAGATACCATTTATTTTTATTTGAGGCAAAACAGTCCCATTGGGTTTATGTAACGTTTAAATTATTTTTTAGTAGATTTAAAGTAAGGTGATCCAAATTATGGGAGGATCCTTTATCTGGAAAACCCCAGGTTGCCATCATTCTGAATAACAGGTACCATAGCTGAACCCAGTAGGAAAGTATCCACATAGTTTGTATTGCTTCAGTGATGCCTAATGGACCTGATTGATTAAAATAACCAGTATATAATCAGTTCTCTATCTGATGGGATGCATTTCCAGAAGCTTTTTTCTGTTATTTCTTTTTTTTTTTGTCTTTTAAATATATCTAATGGTTTTAAGGAACTGAAAACCCATTCACTTTAAAAGCAGATATTACTATAATTAAAGACACGGAGAGTGCAAACAGGGTGTGGTTTGCCTTTAAGTTAAATTTAAATATGTTATAGAATGGCTAATTCTAAGCCACTTTTTTAGTTTGCCTTCATTTTTATTTTTTATAAATGCTAGGGTCATTTGGACGCTAATAACCTGCATGAAATTGCAAACTAGAAAGCTGCTGAATAAAAAGCTAAAATAACTCAAAAAACAGAAGTAATAAAAGATAATAACCAATCCCAAATTGTATCAGAATATCACTGCCTACATCATACTAAAAAATTATTTTATAATTTATATTTTACAATTGTTTTTGGTTAGCACCCAGCAAACTATTTTGTGAATGGTGAGTGCCGATAACCTCTTTATTTATTTATATATATATATATATATATTTATTTATTATATTATTATTTATATTTATCTATTTATATATATATATATATATATATATATATATATATATATATATATATATATATATATATATATTGGATCATTTAAGAGCACTCACGGGTGTTGTGAAAAATACTTTTTTATTGGAGTGTTACAATCTACCCCACATCAACGCGTTTCGGTTCTCTCTGAACCGTCGTCAGGATGCATCCTGACGACGGTTCAGAGAGAACCGAAACGCGTTGATGTGGGGTAGATTGTAACACTCCAATAAAAAAGTATTTTTCACAACACCCGTGAGTGCTCTTAAATGATCCAATATGCAAACTTTTGAAGTAGCACCCGGGGCTTGATGTTTTGAGGGTGAGTGCCGGTTCTACTATACTATTATATATATATATATATATATATATTTATATATTATTTTATTATTTATAATTAATTTTATAATTTATATTTTAATTAATTTAATAATAAACAATAATAACCAATCACAAATTGCATCAGAATATCACTGCCTACATCATACTAAAAATTCATTTAAAGGTGAACAACCCCTTTAACCTACTAAATACAACCAGATTTCCAAATTCAGAGGCTGTTTGTAAGAATCTCTACACCTTGATGTGATTAGGTAAAAAACAGGGAATATTAATTTGATTGTAAAGTCCCAGCAAGTTCAGCAAAAGATCTAAGGTGTGATGATTCAGTGTTCCAGTTAGTAATCTGTTAATCAGCAGGAATTCTTTCAATGGCAAATCGCCAGCTCCCATAAGTAATTTACAAGTCAAACGTACTCATAAAATGTTAAAATGCTTTCACTGCTGTTTTCCGGGCATTGAGTATATGTATAACCTTCCAGCAGCAAATACTGAGGACAGGGAAGGTAAATCCAATTTTTTTTATTGAGAATACAAAATACTAACAGTTTGTGAAATACATTTTTCCGTAGCTGTAAATCCCTTGCTTAGCAAAACAAAAGACTTGGGAAGATTCCTGATCGCTCAGAGAAATTGGGGTTTAGGAATCTCTATGCTGTGCCAAGACACTGATGCACAACCATCCCAGTGGTACTTGGTTAGTTCTGACCCATAGGCCCGGATCTAATATATAGATATTAGGTATAGGATATATTGTCCAGAATGTTTGGGAACTGGGATTTTCCAGATAAGGGTTCTTTCTGTAAGGTCACCAGACTTTGGGGCAGGTTCACTAACCGGCGAAAAGTCGCCATCGACCATTTCACCAGGCGAAAATTCACTCAGACAATGCTAATTCACTGAAATGCAAAGTTTCGTCATGGGCGCCGAACACTGGCGACTTTTTGCAACTCAAAGCAAAGATGCTATAGCTTTCATTTCTGCCTAGCACAAATTCGTTAGAGCTCTTGCGCTCACGTTAATTTGCATACGGCGGGAAATTTAAAGTGGAATGGACGTCTTTATGTTATATGTTGCAGCAAATACATTACATTTCCACTGTTAATTACACAAGTCCAGGGAACCTTAATAAAGACAATAGAGTTGTTATAATGCCCTACACATGAACCCACTGTATAGTTTATGTTCCATATGTTAGAAAATGTACGGGGGAAGTGGTTAGAACTTTTGCACGCTATCACTCTGAAAAAAGGAAAAGACACAGTGTTTTTTGAACTTTGATGCTTTTTCCACTCACAGAATATGATGTAATTAAGGAAACTTCAGGCGACCTCAGAAAATGAATCGCACCGAGTGCCATCCCGTTGGCGATTTACATTTTAGCCGGTGGGAAGGCAGGAGAGGCAATTCAGGGAGATTAGTCGCCCAGCGACAAATCTCCTCTTCTTCAGAGCCACTAATCTTCCCGAACTGCCTCCCCTGCCTTTCCACCGGCTAAAATGTAAATTGCCGGTGGGATGGCACTCGGAGCGATTCGTTTTCCAAAGTCGTCTGAAGTTTCCTTGTGAGGCGACTTCGGAAAACGACTCACTTTGAGTGCCACTAATCTCCCCGAACTGCCTTCCTGCCGGCAATTTACATTCTAGTTACAGGGGGAAGAAGAGATTTGTCGCCCTGTGACTAATCTCCCCGAATCTGCCTGTGTGCCCCGACCCTTAAGTCCCAAGCATTCTGGATATCAGGTCCCATGCCTGTACAAACTGCATTAAGTGCATTAAACCCAAATGTAATACAGTAATTTTTTTACAATTTCTCAAGTAATGCTGTAAATGTACAGGTATGGGATCCATTATCCTGAGATTTGTTATCCAGAATGCTCCAAATTACGGGAAGGCCATCTCCTATAGAATCTTTTTAAAGCAAAAACAATCCAATTTTTAAAAATGACTTACTTTTTCTCTGTAATAATAAATCAGTAACTTTTACTTGATGTTAACTAAACTGCATGAATCCATATTGGTGGCAATCAATCCTATTGGATTTATTTAATTTTGAAATGGTTTTTTTAGCAGACTTAAATGAACAGTAACACCAAAAAATGAAGGGTGTTTTAAAGGGATGACAATAAAATGTACTGTTGCTCAGTGCTGGTGTGTTTGCTTCAAAAAAACAATTATATCCTCATGTTTAATTGTTTTTTCTTTTTGTTTTGAAAACTTAATAAATATTTAAAAAAAACAATTATAGTTTATATAAACAAGCTACTGTGTAGGCATGAGGGCAGCCGTTCAAGCACAGGACACAGAGTAGATAACAGATAAGTTCTGAAGATGGTATTCTAAAGAGCTTATTGATTATCTGCTGTGTAACCTGTGCCTTTTCTACTTTTTAAGCTATGAATTTGTTGCATTTGCATCCAGAACACTTACAGAGACAGATGCACACTAAGTTACATGTTGCAGACATCAAACTTCCACAAAATACTGTACCTACAAAATCATCTACTGCTGACAATGTGAAATGTCAACAAGCCAAATACACTTTCAGCCTGTACCTTTAGTCAGAATTAAGAAACCAGGAATACTGAAACAAGAACAATCTTAATTTACTGCACCACTGAGACGCCAGCGAGGACCATACACATATGAACTGTCTGATGGACGCATATGGAATGCAAGTCGTCTTGCTCCTGTTAGATATGACTTTGGAGAAGCTCCATTTGATGAAGGACATTTTCCTACTCCTGATGCCAACTGCAATGGGCCTGAAGAAAGTGAACCTATAAGGCGTACAGAGAGAATCAGAAAACTACTTGCATGGACCCAGGACTATGTGATGTGAATAATGTATATTATTGCTTTAAGATGCATTGTTGTTGTTTATTACATTTGCCCAAATGTGGTGTTTATACAAATGGCCTGTAGATGTCACAGTGCCCAGACGTATACTGTGCATACTTCCTGACAGCTTAAAAGTGAAATTGAAAGTTACTGTTGTGTAATGCCTGCATGAGCCTGCTAATAAAGCACTGTTATACTCTACTTATCCTCGGCTACCCAAAACATAACAGAATGGCTACACAGCAGCTTGTTTTTATATAGTAGTCTTTCTGAAGTAAACACTTCAGTTTTACCAGAGCAGCACAACACTACATTATATTTAATAACTTTAGGATACTTTATTTTTTAGTGTTACTGTGCCATCCAGCGGAGATCCTTACCTTTTCACTGCCTGAGGCGGCCTTCCTTTGCCGCCCCCACCCCTCCTCACGGCGATCACCTTTTCAGCGATGGAGAGGGTCGAGGGAGGTGCACGTCGCTAGTGCAGAGAACACAATTGCGCTCTCTGCACTAGAAGAGCTGTATTTCCGGGTTGAAAACATGTTTGCCGTCCCTGGCAACTAGGGGGGCGCTGCCGCCTGAGGCGAGTGGCTCAACTCGCCTCATTGGTGGAGTGCCCCTGGTGCCATCCTGCTGGCGATTTAGATTTTAGCCGGCGGGGAGGCAGTTCGGGGAGATTAGTGGCCCCGAAGAAGAGGAGATTTCTCACTGGGCGACAAATCTCCCTGAATCTGCCTGTGTGCCCTGACCCTAAGTCTATTAAAAAAAATCATTTAAACATTAATTAAACCCAAAATTATTGTTTTGCCTCCAATTAGCATTAATTATATCTTAGTGAGGTTCTAGTACAAGGTACGGTTTTATCACAGAAGAAAGGCAAATTGTTTTTAAAAAATTGAATTATTTGATTAAATGGAGTCAATGGGAAATGTCCTTCCTGTAATTAGGAGCTTTCTGGATAATGGGTTTTCAGATAATGGATTTCATACCTGACTACAAGTCTAACACAAGATAAGGGAATATGAAAGTATAGAAAGTATAGAAAGGTTTATTTCTGAACCTAAGGAGGAGTTTTTTGTAAACAGTATAAATTATATCTTAAAGGACCAGTAACATCAAAAAAATGTAAAAAAAAAAAAATTGGTTTGTATATAACGGAAACAAAAACACCAAGACATATGTAACGTTAAAATCGCAAAGTCTTTATAAAAGAATAACTTACCGGAACTCCTCTTGCGCTCCTCCTCAGAAAAGGTGACAGGGCAACGATCCATCGTGCGGCGCTCGATTTCTCCTCCCTGGCTATCTCCGATCTCCTAGATCCTATTTACAGTTACAAGGCACGGATATATGGGGTAAAATTACTCTCTAATAAGCTAATATTTACATGGGAGCATTTGGGAAGCCACAACAAACATTGCTGTATTTACGAACAATCATTTGGTGATACTGGAATACAAGGTTGGCCTATAGAGAGTTATTTGCTTATTATTTGACATATTTATCACCTGTCTGTGAGCAGATACCATAGTTCCCATCATGTGCCATGGCCTGAAACACATTTTATAACAGAACACGGGGCACTACCACTTCTGCTTTGTCACGGTCACTTTTCTTACATAGTTGCTTTTATTCAGCCATATTTTGTAAGCCAACCCAATCACTTATACATATGAATACACTGTGCCACTGGGTGAAGCATGACGTGGAAAGAAACAACAGGGAAAGCATTATTTTAAAATCCTAGGACAATGTCATTGGTGGAATTTGCTCCAGGTGTTAATAAAGGCAACCATCTCATCATTGATTTCACTCCCCTTAGAAAAGGTTTCCTCTATAAACTTCTTTAACAGGGTTGTAAAGACATAATAAAAGCAGATTTACTCCTAAGCAAGTTCTAATATATGTACACAGGTATTCGACCCGTTATCTGTCTCCCACAGACTCCATTTTAATCAATTCAAATGTTTTAAAATGATTTTCTTTTTCGTAGTTTGGAGTTACTCAGTGGCGTAACTAGTTGTTACTGGGCCCCATAGCAAATTCAATTTAGGGCCCCAAAATATTTATAAGTTAGCCTATTTTACCAAGATATAATAAAATTGCTAATTAATTAGGGTCTCACTGGGCCCCCTACACTCCTGGGCCCCCCTTCCTCTATAGTTACGCCCTTGGAGTTACTTGATCAAAGCTAAGATATTACTAATTAATATATATATATATATATATATATATATATATATATATATATATATAAGCAGGATCAGACGGCACTCACCATTCAAAAGTATTCTTGCCGGGTGCTAACCAGTAAATCAATAAAAGTTCAAAGAAAGCACTCACGGCATTGCCCATCAGGTGTGATTCAAAGTGTATTTATTCATGCATGGTGCATGAAATATATATATATATATATATATATATATATATATATATATATATATGTATATATATATATATATATATATATGTATATATATATATATATATATATATATATATATATATATATATATATATATATATATATATAGAAATCCATCCATAGAGAGCAGCACACACTGGAATTTTTTAAAAAGATTTAATTTATTTATCAAATATTAAAAATGTATATTACATGTATCGACGTTTCGGTCCTGGTCTGGGACCGTTCTCAAGATACCACATGAGTATAAAACTAGGGTATTTATACCCTCCTCTTTCCCCAAACAGGAAGTGAAATCACCAACACACATCACAAATGACATAGGAAATGGCAAACAATTTGTTAAGTGCTGTTCATTCATAGTTCGCAACAAAGTTGCTCATCTGTCTCCCCTTACGTTTAGGGACAGTGATGAAGAAACATATTTACACATTTGTATCAAAACGTACCTCGTGTTACTGAAACAGCTATCGAACATTGTAATATTTGTCATTCAACAAAAAAGCAAAAGACATGGCATAGTCATATTGATTATAAATATCATCTCTGGTTAAGAAAACAGGTCAGGGACAACTGTTCATTAAGACCGTTTGGTGCCATAGTATTCAGTTTTTTTATCCAAAAACATTCTCTTTGCAAGAGTAGTTTAGACCTATCTCCACCTCTCCGAGGAGGGGGTATATGGTCGATGCCAATATATTTAAAAGTAGGTAACCGATGTCCCCTCTCCAAAAAATGTTTGGCAACAGGTTTAGTAGTACAGTTGTCCCTGAAAGCCGTGCTAATGGCCGAGCGATGGGCATCCATCCGGAGCCTCAGAGTAAGATCAGTCTTGCCCACATATGAAAGACCGCACGGACAGGTAATTAAGTAGATAACGTGAGTTGTAGTGCAAGTGATATGTGATCTGATAGCAAAGCGTCTCCCCGTGTGTGGGTGTGTGAAGCTATGACTCGGACACATGTACCGACAGGATGTGCAGGTTGGACATCTAAAGCATCCCATCTTCCTGTTGGCCAACCATCCCTTCTGTGCCTGTTGATAACTTAAAATAGGATCAGTCTTAACTAAAAGATTGTGCAAGATCACACCTTTCTTATAAGCCATCAGAGGGGGACTGTTGATAACTGATTTCAATCCATTGTCAGCCTGTAAGATATTCCAATTTCTATGTACCACTTTTTTGATTTGTCCAGAAACCCCAGAGAAATGTGAGGAAAAGACAAGCCTATTGACAACTGGATCTTTCTTAGCACTTACCAATACCTTCCTTTTGGCCTTAAAGAGAGCCTGTTTGAGCAATCTACGGGGATACCCCCTAACCAGAAATCTGTCCTCCATTTCTTTAAGTTGGACAAAATTGCGAGATAGGGAGAGAGATTTTCATGGTTTCAGGGTGTTGACTTTTAAACTGTAACAAAGTATTCCGATCAGTGACAAATATTACAATGTTCGATAGCTGTTTCAGTAACACGAGGTACGATTTGATACAAATGTGTAAATATGTTTCTTCATCACTGTCCCTAAACGTAAGGGGAGACAGATGAGCAACTTTGTTGCGAACTATGAATGAACAGCACTTAACAAATTGTTTGCCATTTCCTATGTCATTTGTGATGTGTGTTGGTGATTTCACTTCCTGTTTGGGGAAAGAGGAGGGTATAAATACCCTAGTTTTATACTCATGTGGTATCTTGAGAACGGTCCCAGACCAGGACCGAAACGTCGATACATGTAATATACATTTTTAATATTTGATAAATAAATTAAATCTTTTTAAAAAATTCCAGTGTGCGTTGCTCTCTATGGATGGATTTCTGAATATTTGACATGGCAGCAGCACCTGGTATTTGATTTTTTGAAGGTGTGCGAGAGACCCAATCTGTCTTTTTTATATATATATATATATATATATATATATATATATATTCATTCCCCCACAATCACAGCACTCACGTTTAAGGATCTCTTCTTGGCCTGGGTGCGTGTCCAATGTAAACTGTAGTCCTCCAAAGGACAAAGGCTGGTACGCAGCCGAAACGTTAGTTTTTTCTAATAAAATAATTTATATTCTCATAAGCCCTGAGAGTGCAGTCTCTGCTTTGGAGGACTATATATATATATATATATATATATATATATATATATATATATATATATAAAACCTATTGGCTTTATTTAATGTTTAAATTATTTTTAGTAGACTTATGGGTTTATTTATCAAAAATCCAATTTGTGGGGTTTTGGAGGTCTTTTCTGCTTCAAATTAGGAATGCACCGAATCCACTTTTTTGGATTCCGGCCAAACCCTCGAATCCTTCATGAAAGATTTGTCCGAATACCGAACCCTAATTTGCATATGCAAACAGGCCCAGATTTGTGGAAAGGCCATCTAGGCCCGGGCCTAGGGTGGCAGGATTTTAGGGGGCGGCATGCTACCCAACCACACCCACATTGGTTCAAAAACACTGGGGATGCACAGAAGATAAAATAATTTTGTAAATTTCCCGTGCCCAATCCACATTGCTCCGATTATGAAAATTTGCATGAATAAAGGGGGGGCACGGGCGACCAATGGAAGTTACCCTAGGGGCGCCCGCTATGTACATCCGGCCCTGTATGCACATCAGTGAGGGGGAGGGAATTTTTTTTTTACTTCCTTGTTTTGTGACAAAAAGTCACATTATTCTAAGGATTCGTTTCGGCCAGGCACAAGTATTCGACCGAATCCATGCTGAAAATGGCCGAATACCGAACCGAATCCTGGATTCGGTGCATCCCTACTTCAAATAAACGCCAATGTTTGCTTAGTTATTGATAAAAAATCGAAAGATAAAAACTTGATGAGTTTGCAAGCTCAAAAAAACTCGAATTTGTAAGTTTACAAATTGACAACTCGCACTGACTTCTACATAAACTCAGAAGCTTTTAGATGGCAAAGCTTTACATTCAGGTTTTCTATTGATTATCTATAGGGGAAGCAGACCCCATGGTCCGGGGCTCCCTTTTCCTCAGGCAATCCCTGCAACTACGGGGTGCTGCCTCTATAGTTACACCGCTGATGGTGGAGCTGAACACTGGGAACAAGAGCCTCAGAGGGGGTTTTGCTCTAAATTGGAAATTCCAAGATAGTGCTGTGTTGGCAATCCCTGCTGATTCACACCCTATTCTCCCTTACCCACCTGCACTGCAGTGACCCAGCTACATCCCAGGAGCTTTACATGGGCGTTTTTACAAGCATTCCTGTGTGGTGGGATTTTTTTGTGTTAGTCTGCACCTGAATAAATGACTTAACTAATCCAATTCATTCCTATTGTGCCTGTACCCAAAAAAATGACATCCAATGATCTGGGGTATTTCTGGTCTTTGTGCTGCCCCAAGGTGGCCTTCCCAAAAAGCCCTCTCCCCTTCTTTTTAAGCTTTGGAGTGAATGGGGTAGTGCATTGCAAGTGCAGAGAGCACAATACCCAATTTTGGAGTGGATTTTTGCTGCCCCCATTAACTTATCAAGTGCTGCCACCGAAGGTAAGCTTCTCAACTTGCCTCATGGCTGCAGAGCCCCTGCCTATAATAAGAGTTGTAGGGTAAAAACAGCTGGGGGAATGCAGGTTGCACCTCCTCTTCTGTTAAATTATGATTTTACTAATTATTTCTCCAATTTTCAACCAGCGAATATCATGAATATGAATATGTATTACAATTCTCAAAATCAAATCAAAGCAAAAAAAACTAGAAAGATGTATATTTCCTTATATACGGCAACAGGGTTTGTCCTCGGCACTGTGATAATTACTGTGATTAAATAGGCTTTGCCTGTCCTCCCCAGTGCTCCCCGTCTAACTGTGCCTAACAAGTTAAAGCAAGTTGATTTGCAAGCAGAATAAGCTCTCACAATTACTTTGGATGCCTTCCAGAAACATAAAATGCCCTGCTGAAAGAGTGCTTTTCTTAGAATAAGAAATAATCCTTGCTTGACCTGAGATAACATATAAAATGAAGAATTGCCCTCTAGAATAGACATGCAGTTGTGTCGTTAAATACAAGGGAGATTTAAAAGAGCCGCAGGACCCAAAGAAGCCTTTAATGCAGGTGGAATGCCATTCAGTCAGCATTCTGTGAATCAGATTATTACCAAGGAATCTAATAAAGGGGAAAACGCAGCTTCAGCAGATCAAAGATTGGCTTTGTAAGCCTGACAGGAGCAGAGATTCCTCCTAGCGTTGTGCATTCAAACCCCACTGAATTGCATATGGACTAAAAACTTGTGCATGATGACTAATTAAAGAAAAGAAGATTTATATAATTGGTATAAATATTAGGGATAATATTTGGGCTTATGGAGATGTAAGAATATTTTTTAACTTTGACTAATAAAGTCCAATGCCGGATACCCCTGTTTTTCTTGTACATAAATATTAGAGAGCCAGAATTTTTAGGCACAAACAACCAAACATATTAGGAATTTTCCCAGCCTATTTACTGGTGGGGCTGCATTTATTAGGGATGCACCGAATCCAGGATTCGATTCGGCCAGGATTCGGCCTGTATCAGCAGGATTGGGATTCAGCCTAATCCTTCTGCCCGGCCGAACCAAATCCTAATTTGCATATGCAAATTAGGAGTGGCGAGGGAAATAACGTGACTTATTGTCACAAAACAAGGAAGTTAAAAAAGTTTCCCCTGCCCATGCCTAATTTGCATATTCAAATTAGGATTCTGATTTGGTTCGGTATTCGGCCAAATCTTTTGCGCAAGATTCTAGGGTTCGACCGAAACCAAAATAGTGTATTTGGTGCATCACTAGTATTTATATATAGGCACATGCCTGCTCCTATGGCGTCAACTTAAGCAGATGGCTCTCGGGTACCTATTTATTCACTTTTCTTTTTATTTTTGTAGAAAGATAAAAAACCTGCCCAGCCTAGCTACACAAATCCGGAGGCAGAGATGGGGGCCTGTAGGCCTTCCACAAACGGAGGGGCGCTGTTGCACTGCTTACTGGAAGGGGTTTCTTTAGCTGTGCAAGAAAGGAAATGTAAAGTTTAACCGGGGTCCCCTCCACTGGCCCCCCAACCCATTCACCATCTGTAGCAAAGAAATCTGGAAGAAAGGCTTGTTCCCCCATACCACTCTTGAGAATGCAGGTGTGCAGCAAAGTTGGCAACCACCACGACTGGCCACTCGACTTCGGCCCATCTGCTCTCTGATGGCAATCGCTGACCATTATAGTGCGTGTACATTTGAAGCAATGACAGTTGTTATCCAAGTGTGCACATGTGTCCTGGTTGCACCAGCCAGCAGAGGACACAAGAAAAATGTCTGTCATCAAACTGGTGCCTTACAGTGAATGTAGGTAGTGTATCTCCTGGTACCACCTCATACAGAAGTGATGGGAGTGTTTTTTACTAGATGGCATGCAATGCCATCTAGTGGCTGCAATCTGAAAACAATATATGCTGAGGCGTATAAACGATATTACCATTACATACAAGTAATACAAGAGGTAAAGTGGATCCTGCTCAATAGACAATGGTCAGACACCTGCCTGTCCAACATCTTCTACCCATAGTAAACTTATTAGTATGAAGTTGGCCCTGCCTTTGCTGCTATAACATATTCTTCTCTCCTTAGTTCATTTGGGCAGTGATGAAGCCTTGTTCTCAGTCAGTGCTCTAATTCATCCCACAAGTTGGGTTGAGGTCAGGACTCTGTGCAGGGCAATAAGGTTTCTTTTTATTTCCATCCCATGAAACGGATTCACGTAAAGGCATTGCTTTGTGCATGGGGGCATTATTGTGCTGAAACAAGAAAATGGCCTACCCAAAAGGCATGAGAATGCTCATGTTAGTTGATCATGAGGTTCCAGTAAGGCAGATGCCAACGTGCTTCTTCCCACCCGCCCCTCATCAATGCATTGTTGCAGAATGCAGCCACGTGTCTCTACATTCAGAAACAGGGACCTACAGCAATTTTTGCAACAGTGTTTTTCGCACACTGCCCTGGAGGTTTTCGACTACCTAGTGCTGAGCCAGGCCGACCAGATGTCCCAGTCTGGTCATGTCGCCCCCCCCCCCATGGGCATACGAGAGAGCACGTCGGCACACTTTTGACTTTTCTTTTCAGTGAGTTAACACTTGCCGGATTAGGGGTAGGCGGCAGGCAAGGTATGTGCCTGTTGCCCCGCAAGTGTTGCGCCCTAGGCACAGGCCTCTTCTACCTACCCCTAATTCTGGCCCTGTAGCACTGAATATCTGTGAGAATTCCCCCAGTAGCTCCCCATCTTCTCCTTTTCTGATTCACTGCCATGGGCGAGTATTGCCTTTTGCAAAGCCATGCTTGCACCGGAAGTGGTTTGGGTAGGCTGCATCACTAGCTCAGAGAATGCAACTGAGCTCTTTGCAGTAGAAGAGCCAAATCTCCGGTTTGCTGCAGCTTTGTCAAGCTCTGTTATACTAAAAAATCAAAGGAGTCCACTTGGAGGGAACCCCATAAAGCACTTTTAATTTACTATTCCACTTGCGGGCAGTTTCAGATTTGCTTTCATGCATTTGTTGGCATTTTAGATGACCATTATATACATATTCAGATGGAATCTGAGCCCATGACTTCTTTAGCTCTTCACAGAAGACTGACTGCATGTTCCTCTGACCTTATGGAGAAGTCCACGCTACAAAAGGTAAATAAGAGTTCCAGTGGTGATTGCACTGTTCAGTCCATCAAAGACATTACTCCAACATCCCATCTCTTCCCCAAATAGGTTTGGCATAGCTTAGAAGTGAGCTTTGTATCGTTGTCCTGCTGCAGGATGAAACTGGCACCAGTCAAGTGCTAAACACAAGGAATGGTGTGATACTTTAAAACACATACAGTACAAACTTCCAGCAGATTCCAAACCTGTTACCACTAGGGTATGAAGCTACTGTAAATGATTAGACACCGCAGCACTGTGCACGTAGGCACAATACTAAAAGACCTACAAGTTAGGATCTCTTAACTTTCTCCAGCTTTTCCAAGGTCTCCTGCAAGGGAAAGTTGAGTCTCAGTTTAAAGGTTTGGTGCCACTGAAATCCCAGAAGCCTGAATTGAAGGGATAGAATGACTAACAGTGTTGGTAACTAGGCATTAATGGCAATTAAAGTCCCATTTATCCCACAAAAGTAATAAAATTCTGTGATTTTTTTCCAGCTTTTTGTATCTATAAAACTCCTGCTGCAATCTAGACGTTTGGTTTTTTGACATATTTCTTAAACGCCAGGATTCTTTTCAGGAACTGAATTTGTTCTCTGGCAAAGACTTAGCAAAATCACATTATTTCCTACGAAAACTTGTTTTTTTCTCTCCCCTTTTAACAGTGAAATCGTCAAAAATGTCATGTACATTGATAAATGTTGATTGATAAATTAGATTAAGTTGCCATCTGCCTTAAAGTAATGCCGACACATTATGGGTTTCTACATTACCATAGTGTCACTTTAAAAAGATTATTGGCACTAATCCAGAATGTTAAAACTCTGCCTCCACCCACTTAGCCCCTTATTATTTACATGTATTGGGCTCTGGCATCTCTTCAGTCTTGAGTGCTGCAGCAGTAGTTTAGGATTGGGAATGGAGCAGTCATAAACAGTGACCCAGCCTACTAGATTTTTGCTCCATTACTGTAGTTACTATGGCTGAAAAGTAGGTGCTGGAATTGTTACTTCTAATTCATTAGCATAGTGCCAGCATATTGAAGCAAGCTCCCAGGCAGCTGTACCTACTAGAATTAAAACAAAGGAGAACTTGTATACTAGAAGCCTCTTGACCTCAGTGGTGGTCCAGGTAGGATACATTTACTCCCAGATGCATCAACATGTCACGACACAGAATTACTGTCACCATGTTCCAATGCCTCTCTGTTGCTAGTTAGCAATACAAGCTCCAATCAGCAATTGTAGGTAGGTTTACCACCTTTTTGGGAAAAAGCAGCCTCTCAGAATTAAAGTATCTGACTCACAGAGTGACAAACTATTCCAAAATAACCGTGTTGGATGCAATGTGTGCACCAGATGTATGAATAAAGCCTGCTACATCTGTGTATATTAACATGAGCATTTTTTGAGCATTAGACCCAAAAGTAGTCATAAAAATAAGATGTTTTTTTTCCTGGTAAAAGATTTCTCTTCTGCCCTCTTTAAAAGGGGACATATATAGAAGACTGTGCCGTTGCACAAAAGTAAAAATAGAAGAAATGTGATTAAAATTGTGTTTCAGGTGGCTTTATTGAACATTTCTGCACAAAATCCTACTAGTCTCACTTCCTGCTGCCTCCTTTCCCAGGCTGTGCAGGGGAGCTGGCGGAACTCAGCACACTGCACTGTAGGATAGGAACCAATCAGCAGCTAGGCTGACCTGATAGGGAACTGAAGCCTGTCTTTGCTTGTGTGACTTGTAGAGACTGCTAGAACACGCCCACTCTTAATTTTAAACGGGGAAATGGGGCATAGCGGATATGCGGAGCTCCAATAAAGGGGCCATTTTAAAATAATGGTAATTGTTAGTCTAGAGAATTGGAGGGTAGTTTGGGGTTACCAAATTTACCAAGAAAACCTTAGAATAGTAGTAGAAGAACTTTCTTAACCAAATTTAGATTGGTGCTCTAGATTATATTGTACGCACCACTACAGAGAGGCTAGTCTGTGCCAGTTATCCATAAATGAATAGAATATGTTACTAGTTTGATTCTTATTGTATATTAAGACTAAAAAGGTTAATGTGAAACTGGCTGATAATCACAGGAAGGCTCATGGTACTTGTATGGAATAGCAAGTATAGTGGTGCCGGTAAAGTTGGTCTGTTTGATGCCCAGTCTCAATAGATGCTCCCAGGTGCCCCAGTGAAAGCAACAAAAGGTTTGTAATGTATTCCCCTTGTGGAAACACCTGCTCACAAAGCATTTGTGTTTTGAAATATCATGTACAAGAGTGGGGCCAGAAACACTGCTGTGTTGGGACTAGGGCTGTGGTGACTTTTAATTTGCACCTGTCTCACTATATTAAATAAATCCAGTACTCACAGACTTTTAAAACAGCCATTAATGAGCATCAAATGATCATAAATCTGGCATACCCTCTTGTTGTTCTGGCTACTAGCTGCTTAAAGGAAAACTATACCCCCCAAACAATGTAGGTCTCTATAAAAAGATATTACATTAAACAGCTCATATGTAAAACCCTGCTTCATGTAAATAAACCATTTTCATAATAATATACTTTTTTTCAGTAGTATGTGCCATTGGGTAATCACAAATAAAAATTTTGCCATTTAAAAAAAAAAAAAAAAAAAAAAAAGGGCCGCCCTCTGGGATCGTAAGATTCACGGTGCACACAAACATACCATACGTTAGGTCACATGAACCAATTAACAAACAGAGTTGTGTCTTTTGCAGTTACAGTTAGAGTCATATCTCTGAGGCAGCACACAGACCATCACAAAGTGGTGGTTCAAGGCAAGAGATGTAAATGGGCAATATTTACATGTGGATCTCTTCCCATTACCAGGGAGTAATCAGTCCAAAGCACAGGGAAAGATGATACTACAGGCTGCCCCCTTTACAGCAAAATCAGAAGATCTCAACCATAATTTTGAGTCTAGATTATAGCACAGGGATTCTGTACCATTTCTTAGGAGCCACCAACCTTTTTTTTTTATATGTGAAAATAGTTGGGGAGCAACTGAACCATGAAAAAATTTGTGGATGCCTAATAAGGGTTGTGATTGGCTACTTGGTAGCCCCATGTGTGGACTGAAAGCCTGCAAGAGGCTCTGTTTAGCCTTACCCTTGTTTTTTATTCAACCAAAACTTGTCTTCAAGCTCAGCATTCAATAATAAGCACCTGCTTCAAGGTCCCTGGAAGCAAAATGTTGCTTGCGAACCACTGGTTGGGAATCTTAGATCTAGACTAAGTGGTTATGTTAGGGAGTTAGTTGCTCATTATCAAAATAATGTATAAAATAAATGCATTTTATTTCCTGCTAGAATCCATGGTGCTGGTTTCCTCCTTCAGGGTAGCATTGGAACCTTACTAGGAAAATTAGGTTTTTTCCCTAATAAAGTTAAACTTGAAAATAACCAGTGATCCCATGTATTCCAACAGTGGAAAATAATTATGAACATATCAGGTCATATTGGCGTCAATTGAACTTTAAAAGAAAACCACTAGATACCACATTCAATCACATCCCTTATCTCAGGTTTATTTCTGTAGATAAGCATAATTAGAAATCAACTCAGGTATGGACAGAAACATTCAAATAGGTCAAAATCTTCGGTGTTAATGAGATTTTCTCTTAACTGTACAGAAATAAATGATTAGCGAGAGGTTAAATTGGAGCACAATTTGTCATTTGTCGAGTGTACGTTTTATTCCTTTTCTGTTGGAGGAATGGCCTGAAATAGGGAAATAAATATTACACTGTAACCTTCTGGAAGAGCATAAATGCAAATACGCATTCTTTAGTTGACTGTATCAGGATGGGCCATTAGAAACCTACAGGGACAAATGCAAACAATCTGGAAAATGAACGGTTACAATAGGATTTTAAAGGAGAAGGAAAGGCTAAAACTAAGTAAGCTCTTCAGAAAGGTTTATAAAAACACACCAGTAAACCCTCAAAGTAATGCTGCTCTGAGTCCTCTGTCAAAAGAAACACTTTTCTTTCCTTCTATTGTGTACACATGGGCTTCTGTATCAGACTTCCTGTTTTCAGCTTAAATCTCCAGGGCTAGGGCTTGAGCATGCTCAGTTTGCTCCTCTCTCCCATTCCCTTTCACCCCTCACTCCGCCTCTCCCTGCTGTAATCTGAGCTTAGTCCTATGAGTGAACAGGGAGAGACTCAGGCAGGAAGTGATGTCACACCAAGCTAATATGGCTGCTGCTATCCTAAACAAACAGAGAGAGGTTCTAGAGCTGTTTAATTAGGTATGGTAAAGCATTCTGCAGAATAAATATAGTGTTATAGCTTGCACTATTGTGGCTAATTTATTGGCAATAAACTGCTTCGGTAGCTTTCTCTCTCTCCTTTAATGCAATCAGACCTTCAAAAAAGTGGAGTCTACAAGACTTGCTGTTGGACAACACTGAGCTTGAAGAAAAAAGGTGCAACTGTTAAGAACTTTGATCAAAGTTCTTTCCTTTATGCAGGCCGTGTCTGTGACATAAAACATACAAATGGAAGTACCGACTCCGAGAGTCTTGAAGAAAATATAAAAAGGGTCAAAGAAAGGGTTTGTCTGAAAATTTTATTTCAGCTTTCTGAACACTCCAAAGCCACAGCGCTTCAGATGTTACACAAGTGTCCAGACAAGATTAACAAAAAAAAAAATTCCTAAATTACAAATCTGACCAGCCTTGTGTAAGAGCTTCAGAAGGAAATAGAACAAAAAGAAATGCGACAGACACACATCATGGAAAGTAACAGATGTTTCATGCAAATGGCAGGCAAGATGGAAAAAGCCACCTGACTCCACAGATTTTGTACAATGAATAAAAAAAAAAAAAAAAAAAAAAAAAGGACTTCATAGTAAACCTGTACATCCAAATACATTTGGGATCTAACCCTAAGTTACATTATTTATTGTTATATACACTTATTTCCCCCATTATATTTTAAGGAAAGCCTTCATTAAACCCAAACTAAAAGAAAAATCGTATTTCAAAGTACTGAAACAGGATTAAAGTGAGAAGAAGGATGACGATTACTATAGGAATTCAGTTAAAATGCTTCCTTTTGTAAATCTAGACCTAAAAGGAGTCATAAAAACTAAAAATCTAGTCATTTTACATGGTTTTCTTTTAACTATACAGTAAATTGCAGTGCTGAGAACACCTGTTTTCAGCCCCCCTTTGGATGGATTCTTAAAATGCTGTGTTTTGTTTAATTGTCCATTTCAGTGATAAATACGTTGGGAGATTGGTCCAATTATATGGAAAGCCGTAATATTACATGCACTTTATTGTTTTTTTTATATATATATATAAAAACAGTGCAGATGTATTTGACACTGCAAACCAATGGACAACCACAGTCAAAATATAAACATACAACTTTAAAGTGGAGACAAAACTTAAGAGAAAAGAAGGTTTCCTGGAACAGCATTCCTAGAGCATTGAGAAGGTACCAAGAAGACTACTAATCAACTAGTTTCAGCAGCCAAGTTTCCCTCTTTTTATTTAATGGAACAAATGCTTTAAATAAACTGTTTGTCCTCTTCACTGAAGAGAGCTAGTCTATTCATCTTTAATGAGCTAGGTTTTTTTTTTTTTTTGGGAAGATTAGCCGTGTACTGTATTAATGCTTACTGCGTATAATCCAAGCATTTGCTGTGATGATTGGAAAGAGCAGTCAGTGAGAACCTAGGATCAATGAAAGTGATGCCATTTTTAAGCCTTCCACAAAAACGGAGACCAACACAGTACCCAGTGTTAAAACCCAATCTCTTCTGGCACTAATGTGCATATTTCTCCCCATCCCCAGAAAAAAGTAGTAACTGATCCACAGTTCCCATTTCCAATGGATTTCTCAGTCAATTTTCACATTCGTGTAAATTTTCCGAACAAAGGCACTTGTTCCCATGTAACCGATTGCTCCTAAAAGATATAAAAATAGAATTTGCATGAAAAGTGGTCAGTTCAGTTTAAAATGCATGATTATCAATTCAGTAGGATGCCAATAAAAAGTGTCATCTTAAAGGAGAACTAAACCCCCCAATAAGAATAGCCCCTACCTACTACCCTTAATAGTCCTCCCTCCCTGCTTCACCCTAAAAGTGCCCCTAACACAGTACTCTTGTATGAGTGCAGACTAAGCCTAGCAGAGCTCATGGTTGCCATCTTCTGGCTCTTCGGTGTTCTTCGGGTCGTCTTCCCTTCAGCAATTTCCAGCACTTTTGGCTTATGCACAGTTGCTACAAACTGGAAGACTGCTCCAACTGTGCATGCACCAATATGTAGATCCTATATGTACCCTAATTCCCTTGGACAAACTAATCATTTATGTATTAAGCATTCTGATTGGCTATCCAAAACTCTTCTCTGATCGGTGTGTTATTTAAATATCACTGGTTGTACAGAATATCCCTCGCCTATGACTAAGTGCCCATAAGGCACGAAACGCGTAAGGCCACCCTCTGAGATGTTCCTTTTTGCGTGATAAATAATTTTTATTTTGCATCATATTTTGGAGTGAAATCCAATTTTCAGTGCCAGCCTACAAGTGAACTGAAAATGCACCAATATGGCGTTCACTTAAGGAGCAATACCAAAGAGCCGGAAGATGGCGTCATGAGCTCCGCACTCTGTACTGATATGTAAGAAGGTAAAGCCCAAAATGATATGCTTGAAAATGTCTAGCATAAGGAACAGAACTGTTAATCCATTATATAAATGTACAGCAATACACATGCCACTTTGCCTCTTTTATTGCTATGATGTTGATAGGAAAGCATTTTAACCCATGTATGTATATAAAGAAAGTCTTAAAGGTTATCCATCTAACATGGAAGTCGCCTTCTCCCCCACTATCTTTCTCCTACATCTTTTGTAGTTGTATTATATCCCAAAAGACATTATTAAGCTGCTTTTTAATTCATCATTTTCTGCCTTGAAGACAGAGGAACTACAATATGTATTACAGTTTCCTTATATTGAACTGGCAATGTGTGTTTCCTTAAGGCTTTTTTTTTTTCACCCCCACCGAGTACCTAAAACACCTAGAATGTTGTATTATTCAAGTAGGCTGGGATGTAATGCAGCAATATGGGAGTGAGACAGAGAATTGGCTTTCTTGGGCAAAACCTTCTAATATAAAGAGTTATTCTTAAGGGCCCTGGAAACACAATAGTGTTATGGGATGGTTCATTGCAGAAATGGCAGTATATTGTGAATGGCAGCTATTCCTGTATAAAAAAAAGGTATAGTCAAGGGGCTCTCTTTGGGGATTCACATATTACCCACTATAGCCAGTAATTAAAAGTCCTTTTATATAAACTGATAAGATACAATGGGGTTCATTTATCAACCCTGGGCAAATTTGCCCATGGCAGTTACCTTTAGCAACCAATCAGTGATTAGCTTTTTAAAGCCAGCTGCAAGTAGAACAATGAAAGCAGCAATTTGATTGGGTGCCATGGGTTACTGCCCATGGACAAAGTTGTCCAGTGTTGATAAGTGACCCCCAATGTGTTTGCAGATACTCTTCGCATTTCCACTAATTTAATTTTATCTTGTTATTGTGGGTCACTGACAAATCACACATTCCAACATGATTCCAAGGACAAGGTGAACATTTTTTATACTAATACTTACCACACATAATCCCCAAAGTTGTGCTAAATACTGCCATATATCCAAAGTAAAATGATGTTTGAAACAATCCATACATCCTGATGAAAAGAAAACACACAGGATTAGAAAGTTTCAGAAAGGCCAATGTTATTGTTTACCAGTTATTAATATAATGGGGCCTGTTAATGCACAAGACCTGGCGTTTTCTGGATAAGGGATCTTTCTGTGATTTGGATCACCATACTTTAAGTCTACTAAAAATCATTTAAACATTAAATAACCCCAATAGGATTGTGTTGCCTACAATCATTAATTATATCTTATTTAGGATCAAGTACAATGTACTGTTTTATTTTCAAAGAAAAAGGAAATCATTTTTAAGAATGTGAATTTTTGAATAAAATAGGAGATGGCTTTCCCATAATTTGGATCCCATACCTGTATTTACTATGATAAAGATTAGTATAGAAATAGTAGTAATTATGACCACTTCCTTCAACCACTAAACTACACTAAAAAGCCAAGTTCACAATCACTAAAAAACATATAAACTACATTTGACCTCACTTTCACCTACAATTTATTTAAGTTTATGCCCTAGAAAAATAAAAAGAGCATCAACAAACTTACTTTGTTTTGAAAAAATAGTAGTAAAATGAATACATGTAAACATAGATAGAAGTCGATGCAGCAGAAAGGAAACTTGTCCATTGCCTGCAGAAATAAATACAGAGAGTTACTTGGAGAGGAATCCCAACACACAAGTAGTATAACCTCATGTTCTGGTACTTTCCATAGGGAAAGCACTGTATCCAAGATTCAGCAGAATCCTAAGCACTTTGTGTAGCAAGTAAGAGTTCAGCAAATCAGATGCAGACCCTTTGGGGGGGGGGGGCCTAATCATCACCAGTCTCATTTTCATGTTTTTTGAAACCATGACCAAACGTACAAATTCTAAGAAGGTTATTTATCAAAGTCCAAATTTATCAATATTTTCTGAAAAAGACCAAATCCGCACAGGTTTTTTGGGCTCATTTATTAATACATTGTGGGAGGAAAAAAATCGATATTCCATTGTTAGTAAATGACCACCTTAAATCATGTGACAAGGAAAGCTGTATTCACGGAGCGGCGCCTAAATGTTAGGCATACCCCAGCGAACAGAATAACAAAACGTATTCCCTTGGATGGTACCCCGTAACTGGCTGCAGAGCTACTTTACCTTGCTTACCCAGTTGCTGTCAGACTTTGACACACTTAGATTGGTGCATGCACAGCAGTCCTGAAGACTGGGAAAGCAATTCAAAAATTGATGCAGTTCATTTCCTACCTGGAGCCCCAGCCAGGGGAACAAACTTACATGATTCTGTTCACTGGATGGGGGGGGGGGGGGGTGTTTGCATAACATTCCTTATCCTTTAATGCATTTATGGTTTAGAATGCAGAATGTAAAGTTAGTAGTGATGCGCGAATCTGACCCGTTTCACTGAAAATCCGCAAAACGGAATAGAATGCATTGAAGTCTATGGGCAAAACTATTGTTATTTTTTAACCCATTGGAGTCTATGGGTGCCATTTTCGCAACGAAACTTGGCGACAAATTTCGCTCATTACTAAGGGTCCTATCAGCAGAAAACTGCACCGGCCCGGTGTTATACCAGTGAGCACCACGGAACGATTTGCTTCCGTCTTCCTCTTTCTTCGCGTGGCTGCACATGCGCAGTAGAGGGAAAAGCTGAACTTTAACTTAAAAGTTGCCTATTTAGTTCTACTGCACGAGTCTGCCCCGGGAAATTTGAAGAAAGAAGAAGCCGGAAGAGGATCGCTCCGTGGTGCTCACTGGAATAACCCCGGGCCGGTGCAGTTTTCTGCTAATAGGAGCATCGGCCTGGGGTTTCAGGTAAGTCAATACAATCACTTGGGGGTGCCTAACATTTGGGACCTCCAAGTGTAAGACGACTTTCCTTCTCCTTTAAAGGAGAAATGTTTTTTAATTCGAATGAGCTCAAAATTCAAATAGGTATTCAAGTTTTTTCTTAAATAAGATACTAAAACTCAAACGAATATTACTGACCCAAAAACTCGAATAGAATTGAATTAGACTAAACTATCATCTATTTTTTTCTCCGAAAAAACGTCAAATGTCAGGAAGGCTATTAACATCTTAAATTGGGTCACTGGACCTCTGCCATTGACTTCTTCATGAACTCGGCAGGTTTTAGGTGGTGAATAGTCGAATTAGAGTTGTTCCTAGGGTCCAGGTATGATAAATCTCGAATTTGAGTTTGGATTATTCCCAACTAGAATTTATGAGTTTTGACCAAAAATCCAACTTGAAAAATCGAATTTACAGTTTGAACTTAATAAATCTGCCCCTAAAAGTTAAACACTGCATTTCTAGGTATCTGATCGCTTTCAAAATCAGGGTTTACTAGTCAATGTAAGTCTGGGTTTTGCCTTTCAGGGTGCCAATGAATACAATGGTGCACTATAGATGCACTGACTGTTACAGAGCCAAATAACATGAGATCATACATCTTAAGAATTATTGCAGACTGTGGAGCATTGTAAAGTAAACCAAGTCTAATGCTCACAGCATGTCTAAACTTCATAGCAGTTTTTAGCGCAATGATACACATGGTGGTTTGATTGCTGCGGTGGTGTCTGTTATGGTAGAGAAGAGCGGTGAGAGTCTTAGTGCTTAGGAGCAATCATCTCAGCATTTAAAGGAATAGTAACAAAAAATTACCATTGACCTGCACTGGTAAAACTGATGTGTTTGCTTCAGAAACACTACTATAGTTTATATAAACAAGCTGCTGTGTATCAATGGCAGAAATTGAAAAAAAGGCTATATGGCACACGTTAAATAGTGGATAACAGAGAACACCATTATGTTCTACAGAGCTTATCTGCTGTGTAACCTGAGCCTTTTTGCTGCTACACAGCAGCTTATTTATATAAACAACAGTAGTGTTCGTGAAGCAAACACAACAGTTTTACCAGTGTATTATATAGCATTATATTTTTATTACTTTAAAACATTTTAATTTTTTGATGTTACTGTTCCTTTGAGTGGTTGCAGCCATGTCAGTCATACACAGTGTTTCTATGCTTTCCTCTGGGAAGTGGTGCCAGATGATTAATGGCTCAACATATGCCACATAGCTATGGGTCCTATAACTGATTTTTTTTTTATCCAGCACATATGTTCTATTTACTGATAAATACAGATCCATGAAAGTATGTTTTCAAATCTTCCCCTAAAGTCCACAAAGCTTCAACTGGCAATTGGAACTATAAACGAACATACCTAGCCAGAAGCTGCCCAAGCAAGTTTGAGAATATATGGACTCCATGGTTTGAATAACCAGCCACCGCCTTTAATTAATGGACACTAAATCCAGCCAATCTCCCCTCCCCTTCCTTTTACTTCTTTTAATTGTTAAAATTCAAATAAAAAGCATTTTATGAAAAAAAGTCCACAAAGCTGTAGGATGGGTCTGCTGACCATTGGGCTAGAGACAACGTTCAGGTGAGAATTAAGAAGAGGATGCAGTGCACCCGTGATTAAAAATAAGAGTAATGCAATGTATCAGTTAAAATATTTGGATCATTACATGACACTTAATGCTAACTCAAATGTATCAAACTATTTTTGACACAAAAGGGGTTAGTTGTACCTTGGGTATAAAAAGTGATAAATATTTGGAAAACAGGTCAATGGTTTATAAATAAGGATACTTACCACCTGTAGTCCTCTGCATTTAATAGGAAGTAGGTGCATACTATAGTCACACATACGGTCACAATGCAGAGTATAACCAGAACCAGCATCATAAATCCATAGACGTAATATATTTTGTAAGCCCAGAAGGAGGTGAAAATAAAATACCTGGGTAGAAGAAAAAGAAAGTTCAAATCAGCTGTAGGATATATAAACGTAAGAATGAGAACTTATCCAATAAGGCCCAGAGGCAAAACCAGGCAGTGAAATGTATGGACACACTTGTATAAAGGTGCAGCAGAGTATGAACGTGTGCTCTAATAATAGTCTGTTCCCTGCTGCTACATTCCACCACACGCAAAGTCTTACCGAAGGCTTTATGCAACAAAGGTTTGGCAACTGGGGGGGGGGGGTTCTCAGCTGCCATATTTCAGATGGTGGAGAAGTACAGAAATTTGCTGTTGCCACCACCACTGATTTCAGTGCAAACTTCCCAATACCCCCAGTTCCATCAGCAGATTTATGTTCTAAGTCCACTTTCCACCAGAGAATAAGTGGTGTGGCAGATACATCACCATAAAGGAGGGAGTATCAACCTACAATGATGAATCAGTCTGTACCATATTAACCATGGCTCTTTTTTTACACACTATTCCTTTTACACAATAAAAGGAAGTAAAAGCAAACTAACACAGGCACACAGAGTAAGTAGGGCTGCAACAGGAGTTTTTGACAGGCTATAATATTAAGAAGAATACTTACATTTCAATGAAAATTGATCCAAAAGGTAAAATTCCACCCAAGCAGACAATGACAGCTGGCTCCATGAACCTGTAAAACACAACATTTTGTTAACAATTTTAAATATGTAACTTTACAATTAAAAAAAAATAAATGTTACTAATGACTCCTGTTACAGCTCTTATGTCTTTACAATGGACATTATCAAATAACTTGTTCAAAAATATATGTTCAGCACACACCCTATTCATTGAGTTATGCTGTACAATAGAAGCCTCAGTTAGACAGAACCAGCACATGCTAAACTGAAAGTGGATTGATTTTCCAATCAATCTGCATACATCACTAATTGAAGAGAGACTTAAGGGCAGATTTATGAAGGGTCGAATTGAAATCTTTTTTTTTTTTTTTTTTGTCAAAACTCTCAAATTCGAATTGGGAATTATCCAAACCCGATACAACTTTTAATTAGAATTTCGAGATTTATCATACTCTGGCCCTTTAAGAATTCGCATTTGACTTTTCGTCGCCTTAAATCTGCCGAATTGCTGTTTAAGTCAATAGGAAAGGTCCAGGAATCATTTTGGCGACGATTGCAGGCTGACATTTGAGTTTTTTTCCCGAGAAAAAAACAAATTAATTTTTAAATTCGATAAAGAGTTTTTCTAATTCGAATTTGATTACAGGTTTTCTAATTTGAATCAAATTCGATTAGAGTTTTCAATTCAATTTATCCGAGCTGAGAAAATTCGATTTTATTAATACATTTCGAATTTATGGGAGTTAAAAACTCACATGAATTTGAAGATCGACCCTTGATAAATGTGCCTCTAATAGTACCGGCTTTATCTGTATCCATGTCTTTTTCTATACTCTTTGCATACCAAACAGGAGGGTAAAATATCAATAGCATTAGACCAAGAGTATACTTACCACTTCTTTTCAGGAATGGGCCGTGGAACAGCATTTACACGACAGGGGAAGTTGGGCTGCCCTGCCAAATTTCTCCCAAGAATTGTCCCAACCAGGTTCAGTGGAAGGATTACAAAGAAACAAATAGAACAAACGGCAACCTAAGGGTAACAAAGACTGGTTACTATATAGACAGTTACTTTGTGCTCTTGTTAAGAGCAGATTATTGTAAAACAAATAAGTGAGAATTCTAAATTTTACTTCTACAGCTTTTTGGGATACATTTTATATTGGAGCAAAAGCAGCTGCATGTTACAATGGCTTTGGAAACGTGCAGTAAGAATGCAGGTTACTGCAGTGTTTTCAGAAAATATGATTAACTTTCATGATGCACTGCCTTTTTTTTCAATTGAACTGAACTGAATAGCCACAGGCTCTTCCAGACTTTTCTTTAAATGCCAGAATAGCTGCACTGAATAACAGAACCAAACATCAGCCTCAGTTCAAGATTTTTCTTTTTTGGGACACAATCCTATCATTGCAATACAGCAGTTTTTTTGGAAATTCACATTTTTACATTTATACACAGAGGGCAACATTCATAGTCAAAAAACAGTTGGGCATCCTACAGATAAAGATGGCAGATTAAGTTTAACAGCAGCTAAACTATTTGAGTATTTCAGTTTATTCTAAGAAATAGCTGAGGAACTGAGAAAACATGTATTTTTAACACAAATAAAGGGCATTAATGCACATTAAACTATATGGAGTTGAAATTTTCCTGACTTTGTACTTCATACAAACTCATTTATCACAAAGTCAAGAATTTTGGGTGGCAGTGCCACCTGGTGACTGCAATGAGGCACAAAGAACATATTTTGTAAAAAAAAAAATATATATATATATATATATATATATATATATACATACATACATACACACCATTATTTATATTGCACTTCTAGGATATGCAGCACTGTACAATAAATATTATGCAGTGCTCTTGAATGCACCTAACTGTAACTGTAATAGAACAGGTGATATTATTGACTTTGCAGCAGCCCGGAAACCTTCACTTTGCAGCAATTCTAAAATAACAAGCAGTGACTTTATTCTTTTTCATTAGTCAGTGGTGCTATCAGATTAGAAAACCAAATTCTCTAACAGTTCGCTTATGGAAATTCTGTTTCTGTAGGTTAGTAAGAAGCTCATACACATTACTTGGTAGGAGAAATTAATTTTAAAGGATCAGTAAATGTTTAAAAGGCTGTGTATAAATATAATCTGTGGTTGTGTGGTGCTTGTAAAAACAAATTAAGGCTAATGTCACACCAGGAAGATTCTGTGATGGTGGAGAAATACCTTAAACGGCTGAAACCACCTCCCATATGTTTAATACAAGCTGCTTCTGAAACTTTATGAAACAGTTCAGAACACAGTTGAATCCTTGAAAATATCTGTTTTACTGTTACTTTAACAAGTTGCTGACTTACCATTGTTCCAAATGGTATTGCCCTTGATGCATGATAATAAATTGCAATAAAGTTGATGAAAAATGCAGTTCCGCAAACCATTGCTGGGATTAGAAAAGCTCCAATGAACATTTGCTTTATCCATCGTCGGCCTGAAATGATTTTAAAAATGTTAAATTAGGGGGGGGGAAGCACAAGAAGAAAAAAAAAAAACACATGGAAGTTAGACACGTAACAATACAGTTTTGGTTGACGCCATCCAGCTATGAAAAGAAACAAAGGTGAAACAACATACCTTTATTTTTCATTTAATTCGTCTGATGGGAATATATAGGATGAATGACACGTGCATCTTATTGGTGGCCATACTTGCATCAGAATGGCTGCCCATAGGTATATTTTAACCGTTTATGTTGGCCATTTCATTATGGCATATTTCCCTGTACTTCCATAAGATGGACTTGTCCAGGCTGTCAACCTGATGGCGGTGATCAATCAGATCCCCAGCATACAGATACCCCATATTATCCAACCAATTGCTAAGTAACCACTAATTTAGCTAAGAAAGGCCACCTGTAGTCAGGTTTAATCAGCTACTGCCTCATGCTGTCTGCAGAACCCTTAACTCCCACAGGCCACTTCCCTTAAAGGAGAATTCAATTCAACGTGGGGAAAAAAAACCCCACCCCAGGTAGACCCCCCCCCCCCTCCAGATGAACAACCCCCCCCGGAGAGATGCCCCATACTCCATACTTACCCCTCGCCACAGATTATCCCAGCGGAGTTCCACGCATTCATCTCCCGGCTCCTCGGTAAGCTGACAGAGATCGGCAATTTCCGTGTAATTCCACGCATGCGCAGTTGTCGCATACCGGCAAATTGCTCCAACTGCACATGCACAGAAATACTGATCTCTCAGTCATCTTACAGAGGACACGGAAGATGGATGTGTGGAACTCCGCTGGAAGAATCTGCGGCGAGGGGTAAGTATGGAGTATGGGGCATTTCCCCAGAGGGGGTCTATACCTGGGGGGGTGGTACAGGGTTTTTTCCCCACAGGTTGAAGTCTCCTTTAAGAAGAAGCCAGCAGGTAGGCTGATAAAATTGAAGTCTGTCTGGCAGTGAAATAATTCAGGGATATCTGTCTTTCTGCAAAGGACTGCTAGATGAATGTGTAGCAACAGCTGCCCTTTGTGAACTAATTAGTTCTAACCTTCTTGCATTGTAATATCCAAGTCAATGTTGAGATCATCAGTATGTTTGCAACACAATTTCACTATTTATTGCTTGGCTGCGCACTAAAAATGCTGCAGGGTAGTGATGTGCGGGTCAGATAAAATAAATTCGACCTGCCCTCGACCCTAACCCGCGCCCCGCAGTGCAAGGTGGCGGGCGGGCAGAGCAGGAAGAAGAGCTCAACCTGACAACCGCAAATGGGGGTGCGAGGTCGGCCTGAACCCGACTGGGTATCGGGCCGGCCACACATCACTACTGCAGGGAATCCAAGCAAAAGGCTAAGAACCTGTTATGAGGGCATATAGGTACAAGGGGCAATAATTCATTATAATACACAAAAGCCATGAATATCCTGTAAATTATATCCTTATAAACGGTGAGTTCTGATGTCATCAGTTATAAACGGTGAGTTCTGATGTCATTTCTGTCACATGACTCACTGAAACTTGTGTATTATAATAAATAAAGTACCCCCAGTTGCAAAATATGAGGATATTAGAAGTTACCTCGGAGTTCCATGACCTGTATAAAAACACTCGGCCTTCGGCCTCGTGTTTTTATATGGTCATGAAACTCCTCGGTAACTTATAATATCCTTATATTTTACAAGAGGGGGTACTTTATTCACTATATAATCTACAGTCTGGTCATTTCCCAATAGGACCAGACTGTAAATTATATCCTTTTAAACGGCGCGTTCTGACGTCAGAACGACAAAACGCGCCGTTTATGTGGGTCTGCACTTCCGCCGATGCTCAGTACTTCCGTCTCCCTGCAGCTGTACTGTACCTCCACTCTTGCCCGCACTCCCATCTGACTGCCAGGAATAAATGTTACCGGTACTTAAGCAGCACACGCAGCACAGAACGCTCCTCCTTTCCTGGGAGCTGTGCTGTTAAGACGTGACATCTAAGGAGGCTGGGTTTTCACCTTATATGGCGCAGATTCCCTTCCCCTCCTGTTAGGAGCAGCGCCGCCGCTTGTTTAGTGCAGAATGACTGCTGCAGCCTGACACAGTGCTCGGGCTGCCAAATAGCAGAAAGGCTGGTGCTCCAAAAGAAAATAATTGGGGGAATGATCAGTGCAGAGGTTGTTCCTGGGCACATTTGAGATAGGCTGGGATTAAGGGGGTCTTGCGGAATAGATGGAAGCGAACAAAACAAAGCCCTCTATCCCCTAGGCATGGAACCTTTCTCACTCCTCAGATACTGGCCCTCATTGCTTCAGTCTCATGTCTCACTCTGCCCCCGCACATCCACGTCTGCTCCCTCATCCTATGATGCCTTACTGCTCTCCCTTTCCTATTCCCATTATCTCTCTCGCACCCCGTCTCAAGTTTCGCTACCTGCCTCTCCATTTTCACTCTGTCTAGGCTCCCCTCTTCGAACTCCCTCCCCCTCACATGGTCTCTCTCTGTTCTTGCCCCCCCTTCTTTTCCACAGACCCTCCCAGTTTTTGCATAACCTCTCTCTCTCAACTCTTGTTCCCCCTCCCACCTTCAATCTCCCTCCTTCCCTGGCCTTTCTCCTATGATGTTACCCATGGCAGACAAGAAGGCAAGGAGAGAAAAAACTAGCAATTCAACTACAGGTACTGTTAAACAGGAAATGGGACAGAAGCAAAACAGACTAATTTTATAGTTCATAAAACAAAGCCAGACATCTTTAGGAATCACGACACTGCACCTAGAAATTGTAGATTATAATGCATAATGTACCCCCTGCTATAATTTATAAAGATATTAGAAGTCACCTCGGAGTTATGTGACCTGTATAAAAGCACTCAGCCTTCGGCCTCGTGCTTTTATATGGTCACATAACTCCTCGGTAACAGTAGGGGGTACATTATCCACTATTTGAAAATCTCCATCACATTATGACTAGGGTAGCACTGTGGCACAATGATCAGCATGGCTGCCGCCAAACTGTACAAATAGTGTGTGCCTTGCACAATATGACAGTGTACACACTCAATGCATTCAAGTAGTGATTCATTGAATCCATCATTTTTGAATAATGAATCCTCCAGAAATGGCTTGGCCATGTTTATACTTGAACAAAACCTATTTACCCATTACCTTTATTTGTCCAGAGCTTTAAATTTTAAGGATTTAGATTTAGTTAACCCCCCAAACTGAATCCTGGATTTAATGAATACCTACTTTAAGAAAAAGCATACTAACAAGTCAGCACAAGTGGACAGCATCCAAGGTTTTCACAAGTAAAGCAAAAATAAAAATAAAAAAAAACATACCTCCTTGTCTTGAATAAAGACTTCCTCCAAAATATCCATTCACCGGAGATGTTGCAGCATAGACAAAAATAGCAGTGCTCAACATGGAACCTCTCCTGCAATGTAAATGTATCAGATAAAGATCACAAGCTATAGCTGAATTCCTTTTAAGCTAAACCATAGAATGTCATGTTCTACAGAAATCGTTCAAATGCTCCTTTGAATTTCTTTTTTCGCAAAACAAAGAACAATTGCAGAATAATGGAAATAAATTTTTGAAACAGACAGCAAGGCGTTTGTACATTGTCCCTATGAGTGAATGAATTTTCTCTGTCTATTCCAGTTTCCTTCAACATTCTAAAAACACATACATGCAGGATAATTGACTCCTGATGAAACCTCTACAGGAACGGATGTGAATAATGAACTCTCATGTAAAGCACTGCATAGCATGCTGGTATTTTACCCCCCAATGCCCATCTGAAACTATTATTGACCGCTTTGCACAGCAGACTCAGCAGTACCAGACCTGCTACTAAAATGCCATGGTCGGGTACAAAAACCTATGTGGCAAAGGGATTTTTAAGAAAGAGATCGTGGGCTGTACAAGTATTACCACTAGCATTTTTTTTTTACCAAAAACAAGCCTCTTAGCCATGGGGGTATCCTTGTTGTTCAAAACAGGCGTCATTTATTGTTTTTAAAGCTTTAATTGTTACAGTGTCTCTTGAATACTCACTCTGTGTACAAATCCTCAATCATGGCAACAATAATTACAATGAGAGAGACGGCAAAGATCTGACAGCCAGATCCAATTAGAGATGAAAACATAAGAGGGTGACTTGACGGTCGGAAAACATCTCCATGGACTTGCTTCCAACCATACTCATCTCCCAAATCCCGGTCCTAAAATAAGAATTGAAAAAAAAAGTAAAAAGTAAAATAGGGGGCAGGAAGTACATTTTATTGTTTAGGAAACTAATTAATAATATTTTATCTTACATTAATGTACTATCATGCAGCGGATGTGCAATACCTTTAAAACAAATAGGTTTAAACAGATATAAATTGTTTTGTAGCGTGCTTCCTCAGCAAATTTTCTAGCCAACCATACTGTGTGTGAGTAATGCATTACAAACTACTAATTCATGCTGCAAAACATATATTCAAAACTATTAAATACTTATACAATGAAAAGTTTGTAAAATGTATTCTAGAATATCTTTTTTTTTTTTTTTTTTTTTTTTAAAATAGCAGTTTCCCTTTGAAGTGAGCACATTCCTGCATGTAGAAAGCAGTGTCCAAAAGTGACCTGATACACCAGTAAAACCAGAAGTGACTCGATACATGTAAAGAATGGCAAATGCACTCTCTCTCTAAACAGGCACCGATAGGACATCTTGCTCTATCCCCTGAGACCAAATGTGGATAAACATCAGAGTTTGTAAGCAAACAACTAAATGAATGTCTTTCAGATGCAAAAGAAGGTATACACAGTGCCTGTTAAAAGCAGTCCTACATGACTTGGGTCGCTATAATGGCCTGAATAAACCCATCTAATTAGAATGCATATGATAAATCTGCAGCTTGAGGACATTCCCTGGCATAATGCTACAATATGAGGTTACATTTGAAGGCATCTACTCACCATGTCATCCATTTCCTCCTCTTTACTGTATCGAGCATAATCCTTCCTTAGCGTTCGCATAAGAATCATGGACACCAATCCAACCAGGAATATAACCATCATAAATGAATTGAAAATTGAAAACCAATGTATCTAAAATGGAAAAAAAAAACACAGGTAATATCAGATATTTGAATAAAATAAGAGCAATAAGAGAAAAAAAGACAACACAAATAATCCAAAATATAAACCCAGGTGCAGCTGGAGGATACGGCAGATAATTAAGGCCTTAGTTGCTGAAATATGGCATTTAAAGGGATATCAAGATATACTTATGGCTGTTGCAGTGAACCTGTTGCTGAATAATATATATATATATATATATATATATATATATATATATATATATATATATATATATATATATATATATATATATATATATATATATATATATAATATCAAAACAGGGGGGTTGTGGGAGCACTCTAAAGGCTTTAAAGTATATATATATAAGTATAATAAATGCTATTGCATATGTACCCAAAACAGGGGTTATTTTGTTACAAAGTTATGATCATAAAATTGATAAGCCACCATACCACGTCAAGGTAAACCCCGAATGGCGGTCCCTAACTTGTTTTATATTTTATGTGCATTTTAGCATTACCTGTAATCAATGTCCGTTGAACGCTGTTTTTTCACTGAGGGCTAAATACCCCCCCTTTAAACTAGTGGTGATCCTATGCTTTTAAAATTGGGCGTTTGTTTTGGGAATATCTCTCCTTTAAAAGCCTGATTGCTGGCTGGGGAGGATTTAGCCCTCAGTGAAAAAACAGCGTTCAACGGACATTGATTACAGGTAATGCTAAAATGCACATAAAATATAAAACAAGTTAGGGACCGCCATTCGGGGTTTACCTTGACGTGGTATGGTGGCTTATCAATTTTATGATCATAACTTTGTAACAAAATAACCCCTGTTTTGGGTACATATGCAATAGCATTTATTATACTTATATATACTTTAAAGCCTTTAGAGTGCTCCCACAACCCCCCTGTTTTGATAATATATATATATATATATATATATATATATATATATATATATATATATATATATATATATATATATATATATATATATAGATAGATAATATAAAAGCCATGAATACATTGTAAATTATATCCTTATAAATGGTGAGTTCTGATGTAATTTCTGTCACATGACTCACTGAAACTTGTGTATTATAATAAATAAAGAACCCCCAGTTGCAAAATATGAAGATATTAGAAGTTACTTTGGAGTTCCATGACCTGTATAAAAATATGGTCATGAAACTTCTCGGTCACTTATAATATCCTTATATATTACAAGAGGGGGTACTTTATTCACTAAAATTATAAACATGATGTAATGCCCAGTTGTCCTGTAACACTAGATAGTAGTGACACCTTAGTACATTAATCTGTTACCTGCATAAATGAACTGACTGTAGCTTAATTAATAGATGGCAGAATTTTATTCATACAGGTATGGGATCTGTTATCCAGAATGCTCGGGACCTGGTGTTTTCCGGATAATGGATCTTTCCGTAATTTGGATGCTTATGCCCTAAGTCTACTAGAAAATCATGTAAACATTAAATAAACCCAATTATAATTATATATATATATATTAATTATATCTTAGTTTGGATCAAGTACAAGGTACTATATTATTATTACAGAGAAAAGGGAAAACACTTTCAAAAAATTGATTATTTCGATAAAATAAGAGTTTATGGGAGGTGGCCTTTCTGTAATTTGGCGCTTTCTGGATACCGGGTTTCCAGACAACGGATCCTATACCTGTACTATTTTTATGAACTGCGTTTTCTAGTTCCAGACTGATGGTCAGGTGCCTATGGTGTTAACACTTTCCCTGTACTGTAACAGACACTTTGGCAACCCGTGATATTACAGTTTAATATATAATTTACCAGACAACTGCGGATATATTTAATACAGTTTTATGCAGACTTTTATTTTCCAATAAACATTTTTGCAATTACACCTGGGTGGGTGTGGGTGTGGGTGTGTGTGTGTATATATAGTCCCACAGTACCAGCACTCTGATCATTAAGTTTGTCCATGGTGCACGATCAAATTAGCATAAATAGAGTCAGAAGGATCAGCACTCACTACACTGATGTGAAGAAAAATCGCTTTTTTATTTTTAAGATTTACATCATAATCCGACGTTTCAGTCCCAACTGGGGAACTTTTTCAAGTATATTGTGTAACAGTGATGTGATCATTAAATACCCCCCCCCCATCAGTGAAGAATGGCGCCAAAAATGATGTCATCAGTTCAAACTGAAGTGTCAGAACAACGTTTTTTTTCTTTTTTTGTCTCTCATCACCAAAAGAGACAAAAATAAAGAAAAAAACTTTGTTCTGGCACTTCAGTTTGAACTGATGACGTCACTGTTACACAATATCCTTGAAAAAGTTCCCCAGGTGGGACGGATGAAAGCAATTACCACACCCTGACTTTAGATGATCTCCCAATAGACAATCATTTAAATGAAGACAGCTACATGCATGTCAATCCTTGATGCTATCCAACTGATTGAATATTCAATACTGTGAGAGTGTACAGACACATTCACTGACAAGGAGAATTAACAGAAGACATTTTCATTTTGGAGAGCATTGGCTGGTCTACTAAAGCCAAATCCCAACCAGGCATTGATGCCCTGAAGGTAGGGCCAGACCAAATCTAAGCAGGTATAGCCAGTTTTACAGGAACAGAGGAGACAAAAAAAGTGCCTTATACACAGGATAATGTGCTGGTGTCTTGGAATATCAGTCTTTGGCTCTACTATATATTTCCTAACACCCATCAACTAAAACAAGCTATGATACGCCATTGCAAAATCTCATTTCTCTACACGTTGATGCAAACAATATGTTATACGTTGACAGTTAATTATATTCCACCCACAAAAATATATAACTTGACTGCATGCACTTTAGAAAACCATCTCTGGATGATGAGGTTTTAAAAGAATGTTGCCAATGCAAGTACTATCAACATCTCAAATTATGATGGAGTTTCAAAACAATGCTCCCCCTACAAACAAATCCCTTGCTTGTCATGCTATCTGACATTCTGGAATATAAAGTAGGCCCTACTGCTCTCAATTCAGCTTCAAAATAGTTTTAATAGTACAGGTATGGGACCCGTTATCCAGAATGCTGGGGACCAGGGGTTTTCTGGATAACTGATCTTTCTGTAATTTGGATCTTCATACCTTAAATCTATGAATTACGGAATTCAGTCTCCCATAGACTCCATTTTATCCAAATAATCCAAATTTTAATAAATAATAAAACAGTAGCTTGAACTTGATCCCAACTAAGACATAATTATTCCTTATTGGAAGCAAAACCAGCCTATTGGGTTTATTTAATGTTTAAATGAATTTCTAGTAGACTTAAGGCATAAAGACCCAAATTATGGAAAGATCCATTATCCGGAAAACCCCAGGTCCCGAGCATTCTGCATAACAGGTCCCATACCTGTACAAGGTACTATATCATTACTACAGAGAAAAAGGAAATCAGTTTTTCAAATTCAGATTATTTGGATAAATGGAGTCTATGGGAGATGGCCCTTACTTAATTTTGAGCTTTATGGATAACGGATCCCATACCTGTACTCAATTAAACAAAATCAGCATGTAAAGTGTTTTACGAGTATACACATGGATCTAACATTAACAATGAAATTACATACCCTGTGCTGAAAAAATGAAGGGTCGAGGTACTTGTCAAATCGAACTTCAAAGCGGACATCTGACTTTTTCCATTTCACCTTCAAAGAAATATTAAAATCATATTTACTAGTAGTATACAAAGGAACAACTAATTTTATATAATCAAACAACAAATAAGCAAAATACATGTATCTTTTTAGTACATAACATAAATGGATGGTGCTGGAAATGGTTATATAAATAATTAATATACTGTATGAATGTGTATGTGCAGAACACAGAAGCAAATCATATTAAAGGGGTTGTTCACCTTCCAAACACTTTTTTCAATTTAGTTGTTTTTAGATTGTTCCCTAGAAATAATGACTTTTGCCAATTACTTTCCATTATTTATTTTTTACGTTTTTTCCAAAATCTAAGTTTAAAGTTGAATGTTCCTGTCTCTGGTGTTTGAGTCTGGCAGCTCAGTGATCCAGGTGCAGATTCTGAACTGTTACAATTTTGCAACATTTAGTTGATACATTTCTCAGCAGCATCTCTGGAGTATTAGCAACAATTGTATCAATTCTAACAGCTGCCTGTAATGAAACCCAGAGATTCTGCTCAGCAGGGACAAAGATAAGAAATGTATCAACTAAATGTATCAATTTAGAACAGTTTACAGGATCGGCGACCCCCCTCCCAGAGCTGCTTCAGAAGGAGAGAAATGACACTTTATACTTCAATATTAGAAAAACCGTGACACATAGAAAATAGAAAGTCATTGGAAAAAGTCGTTATTTCTGGTGATCTATCTGATAACAACTAGTTGTTTGAAGGTGAACAACCCCTTTAATAAGGTGCTTAAAGAAGTGAAATTAAGAATAGGCAAAAATGGCCTTATCTTTATGACTTTTATAAACAAATAGCCTTACACTTCAAATGCCTTGACCTAGGAGCAAGTAAATAGCTACAAATCTGTTCTGTGGGGCCTTTGATCTTGAAGCTGGCAAATGATTCAGCTATGGACAACATCCAAATCAGATTTTTCATGTAGCTTTCAGCACATAATACCTATAAATATTTAACCCAAGTTCTAACCTGACACACAACTAAAATACAAATCCCACTCATTTCCCTATTATACGTTCAAGAAAACAAAATGCTTAGCTTAGGCTACTTACAGAGTAGGACATCTGAACTTTAGTGTTAGGGACCAGTTTTACTTTGCCCTCACTGGTAAGGTTCACATCCACAATGCGGTTTCCATTGTAACCAATTTCAAGTTTTTTGTAAGTCCAAAGAAAATAATCCTCTCCATTTTCATCAGCTTCACCTACAATACCTGCAATAAAAAGAATGTTCAACCAGTTATTTGCAAACCTACCAAATACTGAACAGAATCCAGAAACACATCTAATAGGTTAGCTTGCCCTTTCCCATATAAGCAATAAGGCTACATGGTTTTTAAGAAGAAAAAAAACAAACAAAAATCTTTTAAAATGGTGTTATTGTACAGACAGAAGATGGCAATGTATCTATAGCTATGTTTTAGAGAGTACTTTTTACTGTGAAGACCTGAAGGTGAATTTATTTTCACCTTCACTAATGTGGCAACCTAAAGGAGAACTAAAGCTTAACTAAGAAGTAGGGCAGAAATGTTGTACATTATGTTTTGGGCTTCTGTACCAGCCCAAGGCAACCACAGCATCTTAGCAGGGAAGATCTGTATCTCCAAAGATGCCCCAGTAGCTCCCCATCTTCTTTTCTGCGGATTCACTGCACATGCTCTGTGCTGATTTCACAGAGCTTAGGAACCATGTGTATGTATATTTTTAGTTGTATTGTACTCCTTGAGGGCAAAGCCCTATATAATATAAATGTCACAATACAAATCTGATTAGTAATTAATACAGATAATTACTACATAGTAGCACAGAAACCATTGCAACTAGCATCAGAATTTAATAATCAGCCTTGTAGTATCAACTTCTATTACAGGACAACCTCATCTCCTGCTTGATAATTAGTGACGACCCCTAAGATTAGCTTCTCAACAGCTGCTCAGAGCCCACTGAGCATGTGAGTGTCCCAGACACTTTCCAAGATGGTGACTCCCTGTGACAAGTCTGAAATCCTGGATCATTGCTGCTATTGAGAAGCTGAAACTTTAGGCTGGTGCAATAAGTTCATTATATAAAATGTTTTTTTTTTTTAGCCATTCGTTTTTAGGGTTTAGTTCTCCTTTAAGTGTGGCTCCATTCGTGTTAAAACAGCTGACCCACCCTGAGTTTTTCCTACAAGGAAAAACTCCTGAGACTCACAGGAGTCTTAAAGGGGAAGGAAACCTAGTCGGCGCAAGCCCCCCACCCCCCGTCCCATTTGTTGCCCACCCTCCCTCCTCCCCCCTGGGCAAAGCCCCCCACCCCCCTCCCGTTTGTTGCCCACCCTCCCTCCTCGTCCCACTGGGCAAATGCCCCTAACTTGTTACTTACCCTTCTGCGCAGGTCCAGTCCAGGGAGTTCACCGACGACATCTTCTTCCACGCGATCTTCTTCCTGCTTTGAACAGCGCATGCGAAGTAGGATCATTTCGCCGGTACGATCTACTGCGCATGCGCGTGACTTTTGGCGCATGCGCAGTAGATCCGTGCTAGCGAAATGATCCTACTGCGCATGCGCCAAAACGCAGTTCACAGCAGGAAGAAGATCGCGTCGAAGAAGATGTCGTCGGTGAACTCCCTGGACTGGACCTGCGCAGAAGGGCAAGTAACAAGTTAGGGGCATTTGCCCAGCGGGACGGGTAGGCCAGGGGGGAGGAAGGAGGGTGGGCAACAAACGGGAGGGGGGTGGGGGGTTTGCGCCGACTAGATTTCCTTCTCCTTTAAGTAAATATTGTGTCATGCAGTTTTCATGCGAATGGATCTTTTTGATGAGACTTGCTCATCCTGTGGGAAAAGGTTTAAGGGCAAGGGCACATGGAGCAGATAATCCTTCAAGTAGACCCATTGACAGTCATGGTCACTGTTAGCGAGTGTGGAACTTAGAGTGTATCTCGGCTAATAAAGTGAAAGCATTTTCGCACAAAATCCGCTCAATGTAGCCAACACAGGCCGACACCATGCCTTCTAGGAGGCTACATGTCAGCAGATCGGTGTTCTATAAACTTACCCCATATTGGTAAATCATCAATGTACATTTGATACCAATAGTGGTTCTTGATGGCATAAACAAAAGCCTCTTTCTTGCCTTTAGTCAAATCAATTTCACAATAAGAGGTTTGCAGGACATCGTCTGTTTAAAAAAAAAAAAAAGCAAACATGAGATATAAATTAAACAAATCTTCACTGAAATGTCCATAGAAATTATACAAGAAGATACTGAAACATGCATGGACAGGTATATAAGCTGAAAATAGCAACACAGATGCTCAAACAATTCTTTTTGATCAAGTGCTGAGCTAATTAGAGGTTTAAAAAATAAAACCTCAAGCTGTGGAGGGATCCATTTCTTAACATTAACACAGTGCCAGAGCTTTTAACAGTCTGATACTGCATTCAACTGATCAAGATTATATTTGATATAACATTTTGGTTATGAATTTGACCCAACTGTAGCCAGAATGAGTATCTGCTTGAGTGCTACTTAAGGAGAAAGCTCAATTAACTTCTAGAATTTGGAACCTTTAAAACTGTAAAAATTCATAGAGCTGTAAATTAATAGGATTCTGTCATGATTTTTATAATGTAGTTTTTATTTCTAAATTACATTGCAACTAATTGACACTACAAGTTTAACAGCACAGACCGATAATAGATCCTGCCTGTGCAAAACTGAAGCAGCAATCCTTTTAATTTGCTTATTTTTAATTCTAAAATAAACAAACACTAATGTACCCACCCATTGCATAAGTAGGCTTCTCACAGTGTAATATCAGAATATCAAAACTTTTGGGAGTTGTCTTTGCTATTCTTAAAGGGATTCTGTCATGATTTTTATGCTGTCGTTTTTATTTCTAAATTATTCTGTTTATACTGCAAATAATTCACTCGACAATATAAAATTTAATTTCTGAACCAGTAAGTATATATATATTTTTTTATTTTGTAATATTGGTGTGTAGGCAGCCACCTCAAGTCATTTTGCCTGGTCATGTGCTTTAAGAAAGAGCCAGCACTTTAGGGTCGAAGTGCTTTCTGGCACTGTCGCAGTGGGACCTGGATTTTACTTTTGAGTGTTGTTCTTAGATCTACCAGGCAGCTGTTCTTGTGTTAGGGAGCTGCTATCTAGTTACATTCCCATTGATCACTCCAATGTGCAATACAGCAATAAAGAGTGACTGAAGTTTATCAGAACACAAGTCACATAACTGGGGGCAGCTGGGAAACTGACAATATGCCTAGCCCCATGTCAGATTTCAAAATTGAATATAAAAAAACCTGTTTGCTCTTTTAAGAAATGGATTTCAGTGCAGAATTCAGCTGGAGCAGCACTAACTGATGCATTTTGATAAAAAAAAAATTTCCAATGACAAAATCTGTTTAAATATGTAAATGACTGGAAGGGGTAACCATAGGTGGTGTCAATTTTTAACTCTAAAGCACCTGCCTTGAAAGGCAAACAAACAGAAAATTTGTATTATTCTTACTATTTATCAAGATATAGCCCAAAACAGAGAAAAGCTTGAAAACCTTATACTTATAACAGATGCAAGAAAAGACATGTTAGGCTAATGTCACACTGAGCAGAAGAGAAACGTCCAAGTCTTCCATCCTTAACCTGCTCCCATGTGAGCAGATATTGACAGCGATGCTATTTACTCGTCACTGTGCACAAAGGCAGATTTGGCCAGAAAATGCACACATGCAAAAGTGTTTTCTGTCTAAAAGTCAAGCTGTGCGGGCAGTGAAAGGATGATATTGTTCCGGTCAGTGTCTGTACGTATGGGCAGCGAGCAGATAAACGATCTGGTGTGGCATTGGAAACCAGAACTAGTTGCAATTATGTGCAAGGAAAAACTATACAGTAACACATTGAGACACATTTGGTGTGTAAAATATTTTACAAAAAGAAATGGTCAAAAGCCGTGAAAAATTGTGTTAAACTAAGTAGAAGCACCATTAAAATGGCATGTTATTCGGCTATCAACATGAATTTATGCAAGCTTCATGAAAGGGGAACTCCACCCAAATACTAAAGAAAAAATGTAAATCTATACGCCTAAAACAATAATAAGCTGACCTAAAAGACAACTGGCTGTGGCTACATTGGTTCCAGAGTCAGGACCTGACAAGAGGAAGGGATACACAAATACAGCTATGGGACCTGTTATGCAGAATGCTTGGGACCCATTATGCAGAATGCTTGGGACATGGGGTTTTCTGGATAATGGATCTTTCTGTAATTTAGATCTTCATACCTTAAAGTCTACTAGAAAATCATATAAACATTAAACAAACCCAATAAGATGGTTTTGCCTCCAAATTATCTATATTTTTAATTATATCTTAGCTGGCATCAAGTACAAAGTACTGTTATATTATTACAAAGAAAAATGATTATTATTTGGAAAAATGGAATCTATGGAAGATGGCCTTTATGAAATTCGAAGCTTTCTGGATAACGGGTTTCCGGATAACGGATCCCCTGTACTGCTTTCAATAGCAATTACATCACAAATAACTTTAAAAAATTCTAATTACTATCTTACACTAAAAAATATTACTGGTGTGTTTTGGATTAGTGGGATGCAGAGCTTCTGAAAAGTAGATCACATACATGTATTTATAAAAGGTGTGCATTTATTTTACACTAAAATGAGTCATTTAGAACACCTTTTAACTGCCACAATTCCAATCTGGGGGTTATTTCAACACATTTTTTTTCCGGACATTTTTATAATTAATCAAATAAATCTTTAAGGCTACAGCTCTACAAACTTTACATACCTTGTGAACAGTAACTTTGTGTACAGTGATAGGTGAATTATGCCATACAGAATAATCATGACCCACATCTCATATACTCACCCTTAAATTTAATATCTAAGCCACTAAATTCTAGCTCCACCCCTTGCAGGGCTTCTCCTAAGGTTTCATGGTAATGGCTAATACTCTTCTTTGTTCCAACACAGAAAGGCAGTGAAAAGTATTTGTATGTCTCTTGCCGATTGTGATACGGTCCTACTGTGTTCATCCACAAAACAACCTCCTCTTTGTCATCATACTAGGAAGGAAAAGGGAAAAAAAAAGAAACTGTATTGAGTTACTGTGTATAAAATAACATATTTCTATAACACAAGTAGGTAAAGTTCTCTATTTAATAGCACCTGCTTGGAAAAGCTTGTTATAAACAATCAAAGGACAGAGGGAAAGGTGGATAGAAGAGAGAGAAGCACTGGTACTAAGGTACAAATAGCAACAAGTAGAAAAACTGATCTTTTGAGTACCAATAAAATAAAATCTCACTGATCACCTATGTGCAAAGAGAACCAGAAACATGCCAATGTTTGTATAGTGGTGCGTGCTGTAATCATCAACTCCATTTATCTTCAATCCATTAAGTCATCATTTTAGTTACATATTAAATCCCATGACAAGCTCAATGATGATGCAGGGTTGTCCATACCAAGACAATGTGTTTTTGAATTTACATGTTTGTGGACAAGCCCTATGCATAATTTCTGGATTCAGCCCAATACAAATTTGTTTAATAAATCTGTCCCGCTGTATAAATAATTTCATATATTACAGCACAGTACAACTCTGTTCTCCTTCAGCTTTAAAATTGCAGATATATCAGCCGAGAAGTAATCCATAAGGAGAGGATTCTAATGATGGTTTACTCTACATTATCTGTTACTGGCATAAGCATCTGTATTACATCACACAATATACAGAGGGGCTGTGTCCCCACTAACAATTTGCTACTTATGCTCGTATGCAAAAAAAAAAAATTATATATATATATATATATATATATATATATATATATATATATATATATATATATATATATATATATATATATATATATATATTTTATATATAGGGAATGCAAAGATCGAGAATCGCACTCTCAGGTCTTGTATGAATAAAGAAAATTATTTATTATGGAGACTTATGTTTAGGCTAAATTCCAAGCCTTAATCAAAGTAAAGGCTAGTTATCTAGCCGAAATGTTAGTCTCCATAATAAATTATTTTCTTTATTCGTACAAGACCTGCGAGTATGAGTCTCAATCTATGGATTTCCTATACTTACTTTCTTATTTTTCAGTCTGCACCCAGGCAATTTTTACGTGCATGCCAACCTTCACATATACTCAGTGTCAGACTGGGGGGGGGCTGAGACCACCAGGGATGCCTTATGAAGGGTCCCCCAACTCCCCCACCCCGCTAACTACAGTGATGCCCTTTCCACAGCTGCCCGCAACCTCCACCCCATCCAAACCAGAGCTTACCTGCAAATTTCTTCTAATATATTGTAGTGACTTAAGTGACATTAAATATGCTGTGAACAGGATTTGCCTTCTGTTGTGAATCTATAGGAAACTGGGTTTTGACATAGAGTGGTCTGTAAGAGTACCAAGAGCAGAACTTCTCAGATTTCACCCTTTCTGCATTTTTACTGTGCATTTCCCCCCAAAGTGTTTCCATGAGCGATACGTTCATGAATAGTATCTAGTGAGTTCTAATTTAATGTTCACCTAAAACAGAGGACAGATATGTACAGTAAGATTACACTAACTTGCAATGATGGGAAGTGCACATTATATTCACACTAAGAAGAAAGCATTGACTTCTTTAAAAAGACATGGAAACATATGGGCCTCTGAACTGGTATGTCACAGCTACAAATTGTACGAAAAAGGATTCTATGTTTGTTTACAAGTATGCCAACCCCAAAACAAAGACAACAGCTTAAAGGGCACCTGTCAGGCAAAAATTGTTTTCCCCAACAAAGGTTTGGACGAATAGAGCTTAGCAGCTGCAGGGGGCATTTAAAACAAAAATCTACGGTTTCCTTACACACATACATTTGGCGCTGCTGAGCAGAATCCCTGAGTTTCCTTAAAGGTGACATATTATGTAAAAAACAAGAATGTACTAGTGCATTAGATATAGAAGGAATGTGCTTTTTGGTTACTTTATTGAAATTTTCTGCTAAAACCCTACTAGTCCCGCCCATCTGTTCCACTTCCTGCTGCCTCCTTTCCCAGGCTGTGCAGGGGAGCTGACAGCACTCATCACATTGCACTATAGCAGTGGTCCCCAAACAGTAGCTCGCGAGCAACATGTTGCTCTCCAACCCCTTAGATGTTGCTCCCAGTGGCCTCAAAGCAGAAGCTTATTTTTGAATTCCAGGCTTGGAGGCAAGTTTTGGTTGTATAAAAACCAGGTGTACAGCCAAACAGAGCCTCCTGTAGGCTACCAGTTCACATAGGGGGTACCAAACAGCCAATCACAGCCCTTATTTGACATCCCCATGGACTTTCTCATGCTTGAGTTGCTCTCCAACTCTTTTTACATTTAAATGTGGCTCACGAGTAAAAAAGGTTGGGGACCCCTGCACTATAGGATAGGAACCAATCAGCAGCTATGCTGACCTGATAGAGAACTGAACCCTGCCTTTGCTGGTGTGACTGCAGGACTGTGATTGGCTATCCCCCTCCTACTGTGCTTCTGGCAGGGACCATTCGGACACACCAACCCCTCATTTGAAACAGGGACAGGGACTAGTGAACATCTATAGGAAGCTCCAGTAAAGAGTCCATGTTTAAAGACTATTAATTTACACCCAAAAGCAAAACCAGCACCATATAGTATACATCATTGCCTACAAAATTAGTTTTTTTTTAAAATTTACCCTACACATCTCCTTTGAAGGCAGCTGTTACAATTGATACAATAGTTGCTAATATTCAATAGAAGCTGTTGAAAAATGTATCCATAGCAAATTGTAACAGTTCAGAGTCTGCTCATGGATTACTGAGCTGCCAGACAGACACCAGAGAGGAGCATTCATATGTAAACTTCAATTTTAGAGAAATGGTCCAAAACAGGAAGCAGTTGAAAAAGTCTATTTCTGGTTAACTACCCCTTTAACTAAACATTATTAAAGGAACATCCAAAAGTAAAGCCGTTTGTATGCTTCAGAAACACTACTATAATTTATATGAATAAGCTGGTGTAGCTACGAGTTCAGCCAAGCTGAAAAAGGAGAAAAGGCACAGGGTTACATAGTGGGTATTACGGTTTCTTTAACAAAGGATCAACTAAAGAGAAGGTGCAATTAAACAGCAGCATGTGTTACTAGAAACAAAAGGGAAGGCTTGCCTATAACTGTTAAACAGTCCAACTGAAAGTCTAAACTCAGCTGAAATGTTCTCACTTGAGTCATGCAAAAGACTGACATGGCCCTGAAATAAAAACAAAAGTCCATGTTCTACTGAGATCCTATTATTTTGAATGTCTGAAGGAACACACATTCCTATGAAACAAGTAAATACCAAATTCACTGCTAGGGCAGAGTGGAGTTAATGCCCATTTTCTAACCCAATCTTATCCAGAGAAAATATTCCTTAATGTGCTCCATGGGCTAGCTTTGGACAATACTAGCACTGAAATTCTCCTATGGATATTATGATCCATACAGGTATGATGGAGTTTCAAAACAATGCACCCGCCCTCTCCAAACAAATCCAGTGCATGTCTTGCTATCTGACATTCTGGAATATAAACCAAGCATGCTCTACGGCTCTCATTTCAGCTTGGGACCTGTAATCCAGAATTTGCAGGACCTGGAGTTTTTTGGATAACAGATCATTACTTAATTTGGATCTTCCTGACTTAAGTCCACTAGAAAATCACAGAAACACTAAAGGGGTTTTAGTATGATTTTATGAGAATATTTGCAATTGGTTTTAATTTTTTGTTTTTTTGAATTATTTAGCATTTTATTCAGCAGCTCTCCAGATTACAATTTTAGCAATCTGGTTGCTGGGGCAAAATACCCTAGCAACCACATACTGATGTGAATGAGAGACTGAATATGAATAGGAGAGAGCCTAAATAGAAAAATGAGTTATAAAAACTAGCAATAATAATGCCTTTGTAGCCTTAGTATTGTAGCATTTGTTTTTAGAGGGGGTCAGTGACCCCCATTTGAAAGCTAAAAGAGTTAGAAATTGAAGGCAATTAACTTAAAAAAAAACTATGGAAAATAAATAATGAAGACCTGTTTCACAGAAGGTTGAATGTTTAATCATTTGCCCCGGTCGCACAATTTTGATCTATTTTCCTGCCACATACATACACACTGGTCCATGTTACACAAAGTGAATGAAAGGACAAGTAAAGTGTAGGCTGCTGGCACACAAGCCGGCGACCAGCAGCACCTTCTAACCTTGTAAGAAACAAGTTAAAGGGGTTGTGCACCTTTGAGTTAACTTTCAGTATGATGTAGAGAGTGATATTCCATGACAATTTGAAATTGGTTTTATTTTTTAATATGTGGGTTTTTGAGTCATTTAGCTTTTTAGTCAGCAGCATTCCAGTTTGCAATTTCAGCAATCTGGTTGCTAGGGGGTCCACATTTCCCTAGCAACCATGCATTGATTTGAATAAGAAAATGGAATATGAATAGGAGAGGGCCTGAATAGAAAGATGACTAATAAAGTACCGTATATACTCGTGTATAAGCCGAGGTACCTAATTTTACCTACAAAAACTGGGAAAACTTATTGACTCGCGTATAAGCCTAGACACAACTAAGACCCTTTATGCTACAATCACTACAGCGCAAACTAAATCACTGAAAATTTGTCCCCCCCCAGTGGATTTATATTACAGATATTTTTCAGCTGAGACAAAATATACTTTCCACTAGCAATTATACACACATAGACACACATATACTTTACACACACACTCTTCCCACAAAATAATCACACACACATACTATACACACAAACTCCCCACACATATACTATATACACACACACAAACTCTCTACCCACACCATCATACACTATATACACTCACCACACAATAATGAAATTGCGGGGAAACGCGAGGGGTGTCCGGCTGCTGCTCGAGCTGTGGACTTCCAGGGGAGTAGACGGGAGGAGGAGGCTGGGTCACTGGGGAAGGAAAGACTCGTCCCCGGATTAGACACAAGGGACTCGGTGTGAGCAAATAACGAGGCGAATTCCCTGGCTGGATCGGCTGATGATTCATCGCTCCTTCCGCCCAATGCCACACTCATCCGCAGCACGAGCGGCTCCCCCGGGGGAGGAATGGGCTGATCGGGCGGGGGAAGGAGCGGACTGTGGATAAAGGGAGAGTCCATGTGTCCGAGGGAGGAAGGTCGGGTAGAGGGAAGACTCCCGGGGAGCGGATTCCCCACAGGTTGGAGGGACTGGCGGTCAGTTCCGGTTAGAGGAGCCGCTTGTGCCCGGGGTTCGATAATTCCTTATTAGCCCAACACAGACCCCCGGCTCACAGCCAGTTCTTCCGCCCTTTGCGCCTGCTCTTTCCGGATCCTGTCCCCTCCCGGTGCTGGGCGGGTGCTACGGACAGAGGGAGCCCCCTGCAGGCAGCGCGGACACGTCGAGCCCCGGGGAGGGAAGTGTCACATTAGGCAGGAGCCCCTCGCGTATACTTACCCGCGTATAAGCCGAGGTCAATTTTTTCAGCACATTTTGGGTGCTGAAAAACTCGGCTTATACACGAGTATATACGGTAGCCATCACAATAAATGTGTAGCCTTACAAAGCATTTGTTTTTTTAGATTGGACCAGTGACCCCCATTCGAAAGCTGGAAAGAGTCTAAATAGTAATTCTAAAACAATAGAAATTTAATAATGAAGACCAATTCAAATGTTTCTTAGAATTGGCCATTCTATAGCATAAAAAAAGTGAACCAGCCTATGGCACATAGGGGTTTTTCACCACCACTGCTGTCCAGAGAAGAGCATCGGTGCTCATAACAACCCTCTCTAGCCTGTCCATATCACTAATGTTAATGTATTGGAACCTACAATATTTAGAACCTCAGAAGGCAGTGTCATTCCCTACTATGGAAATAACCTGAAATCATATGTAAATACCTTCAGGTGAGGGAGCTGCTTAGAAATGCAGTCACCTGACAAGCAATAGGGGAAAATTTCAGATAATTTTGGGATGCCTCCTGAGCTACTAAAAACTGCAGCTGCCAAAGTCTCTGAAATTGCTCTGAAAAAGGGGGGGGGGTGCAGGTCTTACAGAACCATTTCGTAGTGACAGCATTGCTTGTCAGCCATCATTAAGAACAAACAGTAACTGTGGCAGAAATACTCAAGAGGAGCACAATAGTTAGTTCAGATCTGCCCACGTTTCTACAACTGAAGCACAGAACTGGTAAATCTCATGCTGCCTCGCCAGGCATTTTCAGGCGACTGTTGAAAAGCGCATCGCCTCGTGTGGTTAGCACAGGCGTTTTTACATAGGCGCCCATACAAAACTGTCGCCTGCGCCGGTCGCGGCGACTGGCGCGGCGCTTTGTCGCCGCGACCGCAAACGCAAGGCTATCTCCCCGTGTGGAATAGCCCTTAGGGAGTGGAAGGGAAACTCAGAAATCAATATAGAGAAAAGTTGTTAACACTAAAGATTTATTTGCAAGAGTTTTGCAAAAGAGCGCCATGTAATGGCCCACAGACTGCAACAGGCAAATAGAATTAAGCGAAAAAATAATTTAAACATTAATTAAACTCAATAGGATTGTTTTGCCTCCAATAAGGATGAATTATGTTAGTTTGAATCAAGTACAAGGTACTGTTTTATTATTATAGAGAAAAAATTATTTTTTTTTTCTAATCTAAATTATTTGATTAAAATAGAGTCTATGGGAAGATAGATAACAGGTTTCCGGATAACGGGTCCCATACCTGTACACATAAAGGCACACAGTACGTTTTGTCCACTGGCAGAAACAGCAGCGTACAAAGTGCTCTTTATTGACCCGTCATCGCTCCTGATAGTAGTAAATGAAAACTCCATTACTCACCAGAACCTCATGGATAGCAGGATGAAATGCTTCATGAAAATATACATTAACTCTTGCTGGTTTCAACCAAAGCATAAAATGGTCGTATTTCAAAGGATCTTGTCATTAAAATACATGAGGTTCCTTTATTGTAATTAAGTGATCAACCGCACCAAATCCAGTTCAGCCTGTTTCAGGAGAATTCGGCCGAATCCAAGTGTCTGGCCAAACTGAATCCAAACAATCACATGGCTTTTCATCAAACAAACAAGGTTCTTTTTGCCCTTCATTTCCCTAATTTACATATGCAAATTAGGGTTCGGATTCAGTTCAGTTTTCAGCGAATCTTTCACAAAGGATTCTGCTGAATCCTAAAATAGCGGATTCTGTGCATTCATAATTAATTTTTGTTCAGAAACGTAACAAGAGGGGGGCGGGCCCTGGCGCAGGACGCGCAGCCGGGCCCCCCGCCCCCCTCCGTACACCCGGAACTGGCCGGGAATATGCGGCGCAAAGTGGCGCGCGGACTGCCGGGGGGCCCTGAGGGGGTGCGGGCACCCCCTGCTCCCCCGGTTGTTCCGCCACTGTTTTTGTTAGTTTATCTGGATATATGTGCAGCTTCAATTTAATACAATTAAAGGAAGAGTATAACCCCTTTTTAAACACAATCACCCTTTGCTGAAAAGATTTCTTAATTACAATGGGCCAAAAGTATGAATTTTGGTACTTCTCCACTAAACATGAGTAACAACTGAAATTTGTAAGCATTCCAACGTGTTTTACCAGCTGCAAAAATTAAATCAGCAGTCCACAAAAAGCCCTTCTGTATAGACAAAGCCCATCCTTCCCCCAGCTGTAGCATTTTCTCTTTGAGATAAGAAACAGGAGATCACATAGAGGGTTTCTTAATAGACTAGTGATTTGTTTTAACCAGCTCTTTAAAACAGGACATTAGAATGGGACTTTCTATCAGGTTGCATTTTTGGCCAGTTTAGAGCAGGAAACATTCCACTAAGAAAAATGTAATGCACAGCAAATTTCAAAACAAACCTATACATGAATACAGTTATTTGTAAATGTAATTGTTAATAAGAGCAGCATCTGTCTGTTTATATTCTTATATTGTGTCTGTTTACATAGTTTCAAGACCTAAAGCCATAGAACAGAAAGGGGTAACAAAGCTGCTTTCAATTGCAATTATACTTACAAATAACAATTAAACATTAGTTATTCATGTACAATGCAATGCTGCTTAGAATTCCATTTTAAAAAAATCAATTTTGGGTGGAGGACCCTTGTAATTATGGAACAAAAAGTATGTTTAACCCAAGCCCTGTTCTTTGAGTTAATGTTGAAAAAGACACACTGACAAAGAGGGAAAGGGTGTGTAGGAGTTAGAGGCATTCCTTTGACCTGAAATCCTGAATTACATCATGCAAGGTGACTTAAAATAAACAAGAAAGTCCAATACACACACAGTATATGAACCGCAGTTGTGGTATCTCAAAAAAAGAGCATTTTTAAAAAGATGACATGCAAATTTGACTTTTTCTTTTTTTTACTGAGGCTGTATTCCTTTCTAAGTAAATTAAAGGACATGTAAACCTCCCACACAAAAATTAAAATCACTGAAGAGCCTCTCTGAAATCTCTAAATACCTGCCACTCTGGTTGTTCAAAGGTTAACAATAAGGCTGCAGCATCCCCTTAATCACCCAAGATTCCTTCTACTCCTCTAACCCATTCATCCTCCTCGCTCGGGAATTTCTTTTGGCTGTTGGCTCATGAGCATGCTCAGTTCTTCTCAACTCACATTTATAAACACACCCTTCAGTCTAGCAGCCAATGAAGAGATGGTTCCCATAGAAACTCTGCTCTAGCCGTCTGCTCCTATGTTTAAATAATAGTGCATTACAGTGCTCAATCCAAGCAGGACTTGTCATCATAGTAAATTATGCCTGTGTTAACCTGCCTTCTTCAATTGCATGAACTTTACAACATATATGTGCTGTTGGCAGCCATAAATGCACTGATGATGTGTCAGAGGGAAAATGGCCCCCTGGTGAAAGCTGCTATTTGTTTTAGAAAAATGTGATGGCGCTGGCAAACTTACATGTCCTTTAAGTTGACACAAAATGTATTTATCATAAAATGTTGAATAAAAATTATAAAATTATGGCAGAACAAAATACCTCTAAGCACTGAAGAACTAGATAAAGTCAAGGATTTATACATGTATAATTGTACATTAATGCAAAATATACATAATTTTACACCCTAGCATGGAGCTATATGTAACTCTAAGGTTCGATTTCCGAAGTTGCCTCACGAGGAAACTTCGGACGACTTCGGAAATCGAAGCGCCGCAAGTGAATTAGCGCAGGCGATTCTTCATCAAACAGACGGAGGACAGTTCAGGGGATTGTAGCCACCCAGCAGAACCGATTAATCGCCAGACTAAATCTCCCAGAATCTGCCTGTCTGCCCCAACCCTAAGACTAAAGATTCAATATCCAGTTAGGTAATTTTTAATTTTCCTCAAAATAGACTTTGTGCCAAGTATAATCCTGATTAATAAAACAGATACCGATGGTATGGTTTTCATAAATGTTCACAGTATGACAGTTTTGTAAAATCAGCTATGAACTATGCAGGTCTTACATGTCATACATACATATAGAAAGCTATAGACATAAAACTAGATATGAATCTAAAGTGCCTCGCCTTAGGAGAAAGTTGATAACAGAAATGCCTTGCAAAGCTGAGCATGTGGCGGTTGCTTTACTGATCGAGGAAGTAATCTCACCAGCTCAGGTGTGTAAAGGTGGCAGTGGGATGACTTGGCAAACAAGAATGCTAAGAATACTCAGGCCTGTCACTGAAGGGTTGAACTGTCTGGAAGATTTGGTTATGCTATCCCCATATAGACAGGTATCACCTTACAAACAGGATGAAGTTGAACTATAATGTCAATTAATAATGCAGCTTGTATTAAAGTCTGATCTAAAGCAAATTAAAGATTTGTTATCAGACAGATCATGATTGTTGGAGGAAATTGCAGCATTTTGTTCCAACAAAATACATGTGTGATAGACTTTTGTTTCTCATTAAAATACATAAGCTGGTGATACACTGCCAATATAAGAGGCTGACTCTTAGTGCATGTTCGGCCAAATCAGGATCTCCCAAAAGAGCATATATTAATGTGGATGTTTAGCTTTAGATGAATGAAACCATCTCATCAGATGTTTACATTACAGCAGGGACGAGGATAATATTTTGCATTCATCAAAATCTCGTGCAGATGCATGTAGTTGCATGACAAGATTTTGTGGGACACTTAAGCCTATTAGAATACAAATGTAACACTCACTTGATAAAATTGCATGACGGAAAATTAAATAGTGTATTATACATAAAAATCATTAAATGTCAAGTGCAAACTGGAGTCGAAAACCTTTTAACGGATGTATGCATTGCTAAGAAAACCAAAAAATTTTGCCAAGAAAGAAAACAGTTATCCATTTGTTAGTGTGACAGGACCTCCTAAAGCAAGAACAGTCATGGCAATCGCTCATGAGGCAAAATCAACTATGGTCTAGCAATCTGCGCAATTAATTGGGTATGAGATTTATGTGGAGCATTGTCTGGTTAGTTACATTCATTTCAAGGAATATTCCTAGCCTGAAATGTGCAAAAAAAAGTTATTCTGAAAGACATCATATCTGGAAACATGGCCAGATAATGGTATTAGAGGCCCAGATAATACGTGATTCTGTCTTGGGCTATGTAACTACAGTCTCTAGTCAGGTGCAGTGACTTTCTGTATGTGCCAGCATAAGGACAGTGCACAGTGAACGGACAGTCTATATAAAGAAAGGGTAACAATAGCTGGAATGGATTGTACCTACAGTAAGAACATAGTAACAGCTAATTTGGAATGTATGAGAGCAACAGGCACAGTTAGTGCTCTCAACTGTAGAACTGAATCCATTAGCCAAGCTTTGGGAATGATTCTTAAAAGCAAAGGTTCAGAGCAAATGTCAATATATCACTGTATGTGGCCCATTCCAGAAATAAAATCCTTCTACAACCAATGGGCATCATGGTGAAGCATCAGTACTGCTGCTGAGAAGGACATTTAACCACCAGCTAAAAGGACATTATGTGGAGCAATTCTGTACTTATATACTGCTTTTTGGTTCAGTAGACAGATAGAGATCAGAGGTTGACTACCAATCTAAAAATTTGGGAAATGTCAAAGAGGCACCACAGACCAGTGCTTTATATTGGGCCTTGGTGTACTAGAAATGTGAGGGGGTATTCTGAATCTCAGTTCAGACATAAAATGTACTAGAAATGCCAGGGGGTATTATGAATCTCAGCTCAGAAATAAGGTGTTCTAGAAATGCCAGGGGGTATTATAAATCTCAGTTCAGACATAAAATAAGGTGTACTAGAAATTCCAGGGGGTTTTCTGAATCTCAGTTCAGATATAAAATGTACTAGAAATGCCAGAGGATATTCTGAATATCATTTCAGATATAAAATGTACTAGAAATGCCAGAGGATATTCTGAATATCATTTCAGACATAAAATGTACTAGAAATGCCAGAGGATATTCTGAATATCATTTCAGACATAAAATGTACTAGAAATTCCAGAGGATATTCTGAATATCATTTCAGACATAAAATGTACTAGAAATTCCAGAGGATATTCTGAATATCATTTCAGACATAAAATGTACTAGAAATTCCAGAGGATATTCTGAATATCATTTCAGATATAAAATGTATTAGAAATGCCAGAGGATTTTCTGAATATCATTTCAGATATAAAATGTACTAGAAATGCCAGAGGATATTCTGAATATCATTTCAGACATAAAATGTACTAGAAATTCCAGGGGGTTTTCTGAATCTCAGTTCAGACATAAAATGTACTAGAAATTCCAGGGAGTATTCTGGATATTCAGATATAAAATGTACTAGAAATGCCAGGAGATATTCTGAATCTCATTTCAGATATAAAATTGCTAGAAATGCCAGGGGCTATTCTGAATCTAAATTCAAACATAAAATGTTCTAGAAATGCCAGGGGGTGTTCTGAATCTCAATTCAGACATTAAAAGTACTAGATATGCCAGGGGGTATTCTGAATCTGGCTTGATAAAAAAGATCGATGGCGGTCTGGAACGTTGGCGATTTGTTTGGGTCAGAGCCCATGGCTTAATAAAGGTGTTTTAAAGAAAAAACGATACAAATATTTGAATCTCAGTTCAGACATAACATGTACTAGAAATGCCAGGGGGTATTCTGAATCTAAATTCAAACATAAAAAGTACTAGTAATGCCAGGGGGTATTCTGAATCTCAGTTCAGACTAACTAAATGACTGATTCCTCCTACCATACATTCTACCATTTTCCATGACATATTGGCCACTGGATAGGTAGCTGCAGTGTTTCTGAGTGATTATTCACATCTACTGAGCCATACTCAGTGAGCCCATTACCACAAACCATTAATACATAGTGAAAAAAGTACCCCCTCTTGTAAAATATAAGGATATTATAAGTTACTGAGGAGTTTCGTGACCATATAAAAGTACAAGGCTGAAGGCCGAGTGTTTTTATACAGGTCATGGAAGTCCGAGGTAACTTCTAATATCCTCGTATTTTGCAACTGGGGGTACTTTATTTATTATAATACACAAGTTTCAGTGAGTCATGTGACAGAAATGACATCAGAACTCACCGTTTATAACTGATGACATCAGAACTCACCGTTTATAAGGATATAATTTACAAGATATTCATGGCTTTTGTGTATTATATAGAAATACAATGATAAATAATGCCCCCTGTGTCAGTAGCTTTTTTACTTGTATATAAGAAACTCAAGGCAAACCTACAAGTTTCCTTACAGTCTTCATAGGAAAAACAATAGGTACATTTAAGGGGACATTTTTGCAATCACGGGTCAGAAGTAGAGAGGAATCAAATGGTGTATAATTGTTTGGGATGTAGGGAGACTAAAGCAGTTTTTATATGAGGTCCATGTTAAATGTCCCGCGATGGATATTTCGGAAAGCCTGCGGGGCCAGTAACATGTAGTTAGGCCAGTGTGAAGCTCCCGGCAGCTCCGCCAGTATAAGGCAAAGAGGGAACACTGGGGAAGCGCAAGTAGCAGACTATTAGGCCCAACATTATGGAGACTGGTACTTGGGCCTTCCTCTACCACAGGCCGAGGCTCTCGCAGGATTATAGGCCCCAGACAATCACAATCCACCCCCGGGATTAAGAAACTCACTGTGTGCTCATGTTCATCCGCCCGGGCGTACAGCACGTACAGGCACAGCAGCAGCAGCCTCTGCGGCCTCATCCTAAGCAGGCAGCTCGGCTCACGCACAGCGGCTATGGCTTCGGTAATCCCTCCTCTTCCTCCTACCTCCTGTCACTGCCCCTGCTCCGACACCAGCCGCTTCCTCAGCGGCAACTCAGCCACGTCATCCGGCCACGGAGCTCGCAACCGGAAGTGCCTCACCTCCTGCCAGCATCCCGGAAGTGTACGGTGTGTGCTGAGGGTGTGGAGTTACCTGTACTGTGATGGGACAATGAGAGGACTGTGCAGGAGCGGCCAACCTGTGTTGCTCTCTGTCAGCTGTTATACAGCACCCGGCGCCATGTTTTCAGGGTGTTGTAGCAGCTCAGAGGGCCACTGGCTTTGTTTTTGTTGTTGGAAACAGTACAGTCGCATTGGCCCTCTAGGCTAGCTTGTACCATGTAGTAAATACAAGCCTTTGCTACCCCTAGTCCAGCCATGTGTTCAAACAGGCTTTATTTTCACAATGAAATAAATAATTGTTGTAACACAGGACAAATCAAAATTAAAGTTACTTCTTGTATTAAAAAAAGTATTTTATCTCTTTCTGTTTCCTAGATCTGCCTCTTAAAGCAATTGCCCTGCTAGAGGGAAATTTACAAGAGTGGCATTAAGGGTAGGGTTGCCATCTTTTCCAGAAAAAAATACTGGCCTTCCTATTTATATTTATCTTTTCCCTATTAATAAAATTGGGATCAACTAGGGTTGCCACCTGTTCGGTTTTGACCCGACAGTTCGGGTGCGGGTCTCAAATTTCTGTTCGGTTTCCAGCCTTGTGAAAACCAAACAATAATCTGCCTGCCTCCTATGTCATCACTGCTCCACCCCAATGCTATCTGCCCCGTCCCCTATGATCGGTTTGGTGCTGGCAAAGATGGCAACCCTAGGATCAGCCGTCATTTTTATCGGCCAGATGGCAACCCTAATAATGGCTATCCAAGAAGACACTGGCACTCAAAGGCAAGTAACAGCAGGGTTATACCCTTGCATATTTATTCTGGACGTTTGCAGAATAAATACGCAAGGGTATAACCCTGCTGTTACTTGCCTTTGAGTGCCAGTGTCTTCTTGGATAGTCTGCTGAGGAGGGTGCCGATCCCTCCAACACCGTGCACCAGGCGCTGAACTGCTGAAGGCCAGGGTTGTGCGAGCGGGCTACATCACATTGCAACCCTAATAATGGGACATTGACACAAGGAATTTATTTGGTGTTAAATTGCTGTAAAAATCATGCCAAGCTCTCTAAAGTCATGCACCATTATTTTTATCAACATATTTTTTGAGTGCCAACATATTCTGCAACGTTGTAAAACAGAGATAATCACCCACATAGTAATCAGTAGCAGATACAAACGGGGAAGAGGGCCCTGCCCAAAAGAGCTTGCAATCTAAAATGTCACAGATACCATGTTACTGTACACTTTGACGCATGTACATAGGGTATATGGTTCTACACGTTTCAAGGCTTACTCATAGCCTATGATTAAGTGCAATGGAAGCACTAAATGCGTAAGGCTTTACACTTTATCTATACATAAACAAAAATAATTTGTTACTTTATGCTTGACTACCTGGGACTCTATGGGGGAAATTTACTAAAGGGCAAAGTGGCTAACGTAATTACGCTACCGAAGGAGATAGACTCTAGCGCAACTTCGCACTCTAACGGCAGGTGTATTTTCGCTCTGGGGAAACAGCGTTACTACACAAATTCACTAAGTTTGTGTTTTTACTGAACTTTACCTCTATCGCCAGACTTGCCTTCGCCACCTCAGACTAGACGAAGTGCAATAGAGTAGATAGGACTTAGTCCCAAAAAACTCTGGCGTCTTTTCCTTTTTACAGGGTGATAGGCTGAAAAAGATGGTACATTTTTTTGGAGTACCCTCCTTCCCTCTTACATTTGATAACATATGGCACCTAAACTATACAGTGGGCACATTTTCGCAGGTAAGTAAATTTGCCCCGATGAGTGTCTGCACATTTTTGCTACTATAATATGAGCCCCCTCTGGTCCCTATTGTTTTATATATGTTGGTTATTTAAAGGGAAAAAACATAATAAAGGTTATAGGTCTTTGAAGTGACATTTGGATGTCTTTTTTCCCTATTAATAAAATTGGGATCATCCCTGATTTTCACCAGCTAGGCCAGTAAAATACCAGCCAGGAGGCAACCCTAACCATGACAGATGCTTCTATCTGTGCTGCGCACTCATTGCACCTGTAGTAGCATGAGTTAGTGCTGTTATGGTCATTGTATTTGTTAATTATATAGAATAATATATTCTGTACTAACATTAAATAGGCCTATTATTAAAAGTCAGCTCTCATTTCTGTGGCATGTCTTCGAATAAGCTGACAAGTGACAGTAGAGGGATCCTGTGATATCAGTTTGCTTTCTAAAAATAATTTGTGTATCATGGCCTCCCTCACTTTCTTCGAGCCAGTGTGTTATCCATCCGGTTATGAGTAAACGTACAAGTAAAACTATGAAATATCAGATTCAAAATCAATAAGGGAGCAAATCAGGAAAGGCTTTAGCTAGGTGTACATGGATAGATCTGCTTATATGGCATTAAGTAGTGGGCAAATAGGATAGATCTGCTCCTTTGGTTTTCTGGCCAATGATTAGATCATAATAGGGACTTTCAAAGACCTGTTGGGGAAGACATCAGTTTAATAATTTGATCCTCACAGAGTTATTTTGAGACTTGTCAAACAGATATCTGACTGATTACCAGCCAGATGTAGGTCAGACAGCTAGTCATTTTACCATTAGGAAAGAGCTTTTTCTACTGGGGACCCATATGACTGTATCATGTGGGGACCATAGAGCTTTATGGAACAGTACAAATTGTTGGTTTTCAGAGCCACAGAAATGACTGACCAGTTATGCCCTGTGAACCCCACTGTTTGCTGCCCTGGAACAACAAAGGGCAGTAGACAAAAGGCAAAGGCAGCATACGTAATGGACTGCCTGATGTGTAAGTTACCATTTTCTGCTCTAGTGATAATAGTTTATTGTCAATATTATATCAAGCAAGTTAATAGGTGTGGCTCATACTTTCAGGATATCCTGGCTTTCCTACTGCATGCAATCCCTTAAATGTATTGCTATTAATCTAGCAAAATCTACAGTTCAGCCCAGAAAGAATGCAGTCTTGTAAGCAACAAGGGACAATTTAGGCCATCTGATTAGTGTGGTGAGATAAAGGTAGTTGAATATTATCAGATCAAGACCTGCCCTTTAAATCTTATTAAAAAATTAGAAATTCTCTTGCACCCCCTTAGGGCAGAGACACAGGTGGAGTTGTCGCCCGGTTACAAATCGCCTCTTCTTCGGGCGACTAATCTCCCCGAACTGTCTTCCCATCGCCATTTCTAGGCCAAAGGCACTTTCAGTGGATGTGGCACAGGTAAGGGCAGAGACACACGTGGAGATTCAGGGAGATTAGTCACCCTGTAACAAATTGCCTCTTCTTTGGGCGACTAATCTCCCTGAACTGCCTTCCTGCCAGCTAGAATCTAAATTGCCGGCAGGATAGCACTCAGAGCAATTAATTTTCTGTTCAGAAAAAGAAACATTCTGAGTGCTATTCTGCAGGGGATTGCAATACTAGCTGGCGGGAAGGCAGTTTGGGGAGATTATTAGTCGCCCCGAGAAGAGGTGATTTGTCGCCGGTGACTAATCTCCCTGAATCTCCATGTGTGTCTCTGCCCTTATCTGTGCCACAGTCTCTGAAAGTGCCTTTGGCCTAGAAGTGTAATGCACGTCTAGATAAAGGGGTTTTCTGTAAAAAAAAAACCCAAAAAACAATAGGATTGCTTGGGGGTAAAAATAAACCCTATAGGATTGTTTTGGCACCAGCATGGATTTAAGCAGTTTAGTTACCACAAGGTGTTGTTTTATTGTTACACAGAAAAAGGAAATCATTTAAAATGCTTGAATTTGCTTAAAATTCTCTATAAGAGAGATGGCCATTCTGTAATTCTGCACTTTCTGGTATTGTGTACATTATGGCACAGAGCAATGGAAAGTAAATGAGCCCTAAGAAATAAATGTACACGTTGGGCAGTAAAACATACTTTCTAAGAAATATATTTAGAAGTGCTTGTATTTTATTTATGCTTCAGCAATATCTCTAGGAGTATTTCCATATTACTGATGTTTAAAGGGTGGTTTGTTTTTTTGTTAACGTTTAGTATGTTATAAAAAGGGAAATTTTCTGCAACTTTTCAATTGATCGTCATTTTTTCCTTTTTATAGTTTTTGCTGTTTTTTCGTGCTTCCAAATGGGGGGTCACTGACCTCATCTAAAAAACAAATGCTCTGTAAGGCTACAAATATATTGTTATTGCTACCTTTTATTACTCATCTTTCTATTCAGGCCTCTCCTATTCATATTTCAGTCTCTTATTCAAATCAAAGCAGATTGCTGGAAAGCTGCTCAATAAAAAGCTAAATAACTCAAAAACCAATAATAAAAAATGAAAACCAATTGCAAATTGTCTCAGAATATCTAAAAGTTAACTCAAAGGTCAACACCCCCTTTAAGGAGCATTGTGTATTTATAAATGAACTCAATGAGTAAAGGAAAACTAAAATACTTTAGGAGAGCTTTCTCATGGAGGCAATGTTGCAATTCTAAAACCTGGGGCCACTACCACAATGGTTTATAACTATGAGCTATTTTTGGAAAACAGTTGTGGGTAGTTGTATCCTAGCCAACCAGCACCCATCCTAAAACCAAAGCATTATCATCTGCCTCTAGGCAATTCACAAGTTGTTGCTATGGCAGAAACAAAAGACTTGGGGGCAAATTTATTAAAGGTGGAATTTTCGCTTTGGAAAAATTTGCCATACTTCCGTAAACATTATTTTGCAGCAAATATCAGTATTCATCAAAATACGAAGCTCCAGCAAGTGAACTCTGGTGTACTTTCGCCACCGCAAGCACAAATGTTTCTACGCAAATTTTCTCTAGCATTACTTTCTTCCTAGCTGAAACGTCATTAACATACATACGCTTACGTCAATTTACATATGACGGGTACATATAAGTCAAATATATATGTATTTAATAGAGATGTTGGTGAAATTGCTGGAAGTGGCCACTTATTAAAAGACAAACTAGATCTTCTATTGTCCTAGACATGAGTCCATCCTAAAACAAATGTGCGGAGCTTAAAATGGTTAAAAAAGTGTAAATAACATATTTAACAGTTACAACTTGTAAACATAATTCCAAAATAAAATAAAACCGCATTATGTCTTTTTTTATGACTTTTTTGGCATACAGGATATGATGTCACTGACATAATAATGTTCAGAATGAAGCTTCATCTTATCAATTCACCAGGTAGAACCTAGTGAAGAGGGTAACAGATTGGAAAGTTCACATTATGATAAATTTGCAGAGTAACGATCGTTCACCTGAGCAAAACTTCACAAAAAAATTTTTCTCTAGTGAATTATCCACTTCGCCTTTTAGTTAATTGCCGATGTCCCGGCAAATTGTCATTTTGGCTCAAAAAGCCCACTTTGCCCTTTAATAAATCTGCCTGTAAGAGTGAAGACCCTCCAAACATATGGTGCTGTTAGGTGCTCGACTGATTTTACATTGTATAATTATGAATTCCCATATTTCGTAATGTCTGCAGGGAAAAATGTTTTCTATTGGTCCTATAATGGATCTGCATTAACCGCCACAGTGTCGGACTGGCCCACTGGATACCAGGAAAACTCCCGGTGGGCCCAGGTGTCAGTGGGTCCTCATACTGCTAAACATTTGGCCTATTTCATGGTCATTACCTATTTCTATGAGAACAAAGAGGCTAAATAGATGGAATAATAGATTATATTATTTAAAGAAAAGAGACTAGGAGAATAGAGGTTGAGTGAGAAGAGGAAGAATAATAGTACTGAGAGTGGGCCCCTGGACTAAAGCTTTTGGGTGGGCCCCTAGTGTCCCAGTCCGACACTGAACTGCCATGTGCTCTTGCACACCAAAGTTGTGTCTTTTTTGTAAGAATAGTAAAATACATGTGGCTATCCAGACAGTGGGTGGAACTGGGACAGATCAGAGAATGGTTTGCAGGCCTGGATTTGGTGCCCAGACCTAAGTTTTTAGAACGGCTCACAAACTGCATCTTTGTAAGTAGCTGGTGGCGACCAAACTGAATAGGTGTTTGCTTTGGGAGACGCTGGAACATCTCTGTGGTGCTGATTTTGATTGTAGCCTGGGCACTGTCTACGATTGTGGATTGTGAGCTTCACTGAAACAGGAACCAGTGGGAATGATCAACAATCCCTGTAAAGTGCTGCATTCATTTGTCAGCCCCAGGGTTGCCACCGTCTGATGTTTCACTGACCTAGTCATTAAATTTCCAACTAGAGATAGGCCAGTATTACAAATGTACCTGCAATGTACTTGCCAGGAACAGTGGTGGGCCTCATATTCAATTATTTTTCAGGCCCCCAAAGTATCTAGAGATTGATTTGTTTTACCAATAGCTATTGAAATTGTATATGAATCAGGGCCTCATGTGACCCCTATACCTTCTGGGCCCCCTGCAGCCACAGGGTCTGCTTCCGCTGTAGTTAAGCCCCTGGCCAGGAACTTTGCCAAAACCCATCCAATAATATGCAATCAGAGCACCATCTCCAAGGCAGGTAAGTTCAATCTTTGTCCTGTCCTATAAACTGTCCTATAAACAATTGTATGCAGCTATACAGACAAGTCAGATCATACTAGTGAATTAAGATCTATAGGAATCTTAACTGGAATCAGTGAACAACCAGGAACTCAGAGCACCACAAGTGTAACAATGCCAATTAATCTCATGTCATAATGTTGGCAATGTGAAAACATACTGCCTCAGGGCATGCTAACCTGGATAAATGCAGTCACAGCCTTTAGTGGCAGAGATATTTGAAGCTACCAAGCAGAATAATATCATTTCAGAGTCAGGAAAGGTTTCAAGTGTAACTAAATACTACAAAAACAGGCTGATTTTCTTTCAGAAATGGTTTTATTTTAAAGTAGGTTCTGTACTGGCTTTACAAAAGCTTACTTTAATGGGTAGTTTCAGTATGTAGTAGAATGGCTGATTCTAAGCAAATTTTTAATTGGCCTTTATTTTTGAGTACAGTTTTTGAATTATATACCATCTTCTTCTGACACTTTCCAGCTCTTATATTGGAGTCACTGACCCCAGGTAAAAAAAACAAATGCTCTGCCAGGCTGCAAATTGATTGTTATTGCTACTTTTTATTACTCATCTTTCTATACAGTCCCTCTCCTATTCATATTCCAGTCTCTTAGTCAAATCAATGCATTGTTGTTAGGGTAATTTGGAACCTAGCAACCAGATTGCTGAAACTGCAAACTAGAGAGCTGCTGAATTAAACATTAAATAACTCAAAATCCACAAATAATAAAAAAAAAAAGAAAACCAACTGCCAATTCTCTTAGAATATCACTCTCTACATCATACTAAAAGTTAATTTTAAGGTGAACAGCCACTTTGATTGCCCCTTCTGCTGTTATAGGAACACTGTTTTGCTTCACACTATATCCCCTGTAATCAGTTGAGTTAGTTTAACCATAGATAATAGGAGTAATTTATGAACTCTAAAACTGAAGCAATTAAAGGAGAAGGAAAGTCTTCTTGCACTTGGGGTGCCAAATGTTAGGCAGCCCCAAGTGATTGTATTGACTTACCTGAAACCCTGGGCCGGTGCTCCTATCAGCAGAAAACTGCACCGGCCCTAGGTTATTCCAGTGAGCACCACGGAGCGATCCTCTTCCGGCTTCTTCTTACTTTAAATTTTCCGGGGCAGACTCATGCGCAGCTACAAGAAGAAAGAAGAAGCCGGAAGAGGATCGATCTGTGGTGCTCGCTGGATGAACCTTTGCCCAGAAGTGGCGCATCCCCCACTATGAACAGCCCAATGTATACAAATAATCCCAATGAGATCTGTTATTAAGCAAATGCCACCCAATACTTCCTATTTGTCTTTTAGCAATGACAGGAGTGGCATCCACCTGTCACTAAAACACTAAAACACACAAGAGCATTGGGCTAATATCTGGCCCATATGCCTCATCGTGTGCCATTCACATATTCTTTGCTAGAGGAGCAAATGCTTGGTCTGACATTAGCCTTCCCTTCATTGTTGTGACTGTTTTGGATCATAAATTAGCAGAAGTATATTATGCAGGGGGTGTATCTGTGCAATACAAATCCGATTAATTACCTCCTAAGAACTAGGAAGCTGGAATCATGAAGTAGGTTCTTTTTCGCTGTATGGTGCAAAAAATAAATCATAAAATATTCTTAATTAAAACAGTAGGCAAAAAGTATATTTAGCACAAGCCCTATTATTTGCACTTCCTGTATATTGTACAAGGAGATGGACTGCCTGTTGAACACCCAGTGTTTCTGCCACTATAATGGCATTTTTCGATCTTAGTGACATGGAGTTCAGAAAAATTACACTGGCGATAGGAAGGAGAAGATCCTTTGTAACTTCTTATATTGATCAGTATTTGTAAGTAGCTTGTAAATTTGATATATGCACCCTTTTATAGTACAGCGTTATGGAATATATTGAAGCTTTATAAATACATGATAATAATACAGCAAAACCTTTTTTCCCCACAATGTTTTTAGAAAGGAAGATGCGACCACTAGATGGCACATGGACCTTAGAATTTATCCAGTTATGAACTGGAGCTATGACTGCTGAGCGTTCTGAGGTCATTGGTTTGTGACTGCAGGGTTTGAATTGGGGGCCCCTGACCCTGTTGCAAAGATAAATTAGGCACCTCAGGCCCCCCCCCCACCCCTGCTCTTACACCTACTTTTTTTCCTGGAGATCGGGGGGCAGTGCCAATAGCTGGTCTGGGCCATTGGGGCCCACAGGGTTTTTTCCTGGTGTTCCGCAGGCCCAATCCAACCCTATGTGACTGAGTTGACATGTCTGGTGAAGTTATAAGTAATAAAAGAACAACTGGGTTATGGGTGAAAGGGGAAGACAGATGCCAAATATATTGCCAGTGCTAGATCAGCAAGCAAATACACAAAGGACCCTGGGTATCAAAAGGCTGGCAAGTTTGGACCCCAGGAAGAAAAGGTACAATAAAAATAGATAAATAAGATCATGGTTAGCAATAGTTATATCATATACAAGGAACACCTTTGTGTATGCCCTGCTCAAAAATGTACAAAGACAAGCATATAAAACGCATTCCTCCAGAATTGCAGTGTAGCTGCCAATGCCCACTATGTAGCTTGCTTTGCATGTTGTGCAACATTTAACCATTCCCATCTACTCTAGTAACTCAACATTTAGGGAAAGGCGTTAGCATGCAAATCATTAGGCGCAAGTCAGTTGTGTGGGCACATATTGCACATTAAGGAATGGGGGGTAGTTTGACAGACTGTCCTGGTAACTGTGGAAGTGCAATAATTCCCTCCAAACTGCACATCTGAATACAGTTCAAATGTACTCGACTATAAACATACAGATATTGTTGTTGAATAGTTGAATACAAACTTTCAGCTAATTTTGGGGATGTGTCTCTCGAAACAACGATAATCATGATAAGGATAGAATAACTGTCTCAAAGGATGGATGAAGAAGACTGGCAGTGGTTTCCTGGCATTGTTACATCCATTAGCAGTCAGCCAATCTTTTTTATGAAGCCTCTTAGTTCCAAGTTGTTGCTCTTTATGGTAATGCTTAATTGTCTTCTTTACCAAACAATTGATCTTACAACTGTTTATCATTAAGATGATCCTATCTCTGTGTGTATAGCCAACTTCATACAGTATATAATATATAAAGTATCTGAAATCTTCATCTACTAAACATTATATTTATGTGAGTGATCATAAGGCGGCTCTCTGCTAACACATGATTCCCAAAAGCCTTACACTCTTTGAGGAACATCACTTAAGGTGGCCTTAGATGTTACAATAACGATCTTTCCTGGAAAAGATCTTTCTAGGAAAGATTGTTTGTTTCAATACACACGTGTAGAGCTGAATCATCAGATATACAGGTAGAAACAATAGAATTCTACCTGTATCTGATGATTCAGCACTAACAATGGCCAATGTTCTGGTGCTTTCAAAGGCAAAATTTTACGATCGTCGAGCCGACTGATATCCAAGTCTTCTGCCAATATCGGTCAGCTTGTCTCCCCCGGGGCGTATTTATATTAAGGCCCCAGTGGGGTGCCTATTTTTTATGTAGGACATCCAGTGATGGAGCCAGGGGGTGTGAGGGGTAGGGGGGCCCGAGGAATTGAGCAGAAGTCACATCACATGCACGGCGCTGTCACTTCCGCAGTGTGACTGCACATGCACAACACACGCATGATGTAAGATGCCAGCATCAGACCTAAATGCAGCCCTGTGTCTCCCACCATACACATACCGAATATCATATGTACATTTGTTTTGTACTATATTATCGTACTGTATATTACACTATATTCGTACTGTTTTGTACTATATTATCAGTGCGTCTATGGTCACCTTTAGTCCACAAACATTAGAGACAATAAAAAGGATAAAGCAATTACGTTTCCCCTATTGTACCAGTTGCTACCATCAATATTACCATTGTGAGTAGGGCAAGGTAAGGTGCAGAGGTGGCATGTAACTGTAAGAGAATGCCTATGTCCCACAATGACACTGCTTCAGGTTGCAAGAGATTGAGAATCGCATTGTTTTAAATTAAATGCCTGACCACAAAGAGGGGCTTAAACCAAACAGTCTGAAAGTCACTGCTATTAGGGTTGGGGCAGACGGGCAGATTCGGGGGGATTTACTCGCCTGGTGACTAATCGCCTCTTCTGCGGGGCAACAATCTCCCCTGCTAGAACGAAGAATCGCCTGCGCTAATGCACTCGCATCGCTTTGATTTCCGAAGTCGCCCGAAGTTTCCTCGTGAGGCAACTTCGGGTTACTTCTGAAATCGAAGCACTGCGAGTGCATTAGCACAGGCATTTCTTCAGTGGTTCAGTGGTTCCTTCAATCTTCAACTTCAATGGTTCAGGGTACTATGAAATTAAAGAACATGTACCAGTATTCTGTCCAATTCTTGTAATGTTTTCTTCGAAGTGAAAAAACTGATGGGTAAGCTTCACTCTGCTCCTCATGTTGGAGACACCTACATTCCTCCTCCATTCTGCCCCTTCAGCAATACAGTGTTTACTATCATTGACAAGCAGCAGGTCTCTGCACTCCAAAAATGAGCAAAGTGATGTGGCGATAAGAAAGAGTGCAGTGTGTCAATTGCAAACAAAAATGGCAAATCGTGACCTTTTTGCTCTGTACACGCGGAGTTCTGCGTGGTAAATGATCCCTGATGTATTTGCTAATCTTTTCCCCTTGGCACACATCTTTATATGTTGCATAAGCTGTATCTTTGCATTGAGGTCTGACTGTCTCTGCTCCAGAAGCTTCAGTATTGGCAGCAGCGAGTCGCAGCTAGAGGAATTTTTACTGGTGCTTTTCTTGGCTGGAGCACAGCGGAAGTCAAATACAAATGTGCCATAGACATTAGGAGTATTTTGTTGAGAACCATCTTTTCATCTTCAAAAAATAAATGCTGTGTGTAAATTGGTGTTACTGGTCTTTATTTTGATAATCCCAGGTTGTGCTAATGCTTTTTACAGGAAATGTCACTAGGGCGCACATTAACATAACACTGACTGCACTGTGAACCTACATGCTGAAGAATCAGTAATACAGTAGAAATGTAGGGAAGGGGTCTGGCTTGAGACTCATGGGCCCCTGTGAAAATTTGGTGCAGGACATCTTGTCACATCCAAACAACTATGTGACAGTTAGTACTATATTAACTTAGTGCAACCTATGGAGTGATACAGGACCATTTCTAAAGGCTTTTGTACTTGAATGTAGAGTATTTATTTTTAAATTATTATTTATTAATGCAACATGAACATGTTTCATTATTAAAGGTGTTTGGCAGGAATATTCTACCTCAATGTCCCTTTCTGCTCTTTGGACAAATGTTTTGTGTGGAATACTGGGAGGAGGTGCAGCTACAAGGATTGCAGGATGTGCAATTTATGTTGATCCAATGGTTGCATTGCAAGGGGCTCTATGACCCCATTAAAATCACAGAACAAGAAAAATACCAGACCAGGGAGGCTACTCAAAGCTGCCATAAACTGTTTGGGTTTTTTAACACTTGTATTACAGTATACCCGGGAAGACACTATAGGGATTTTTATAAAAATAAATTCTTACAATAAAGACACAATGGGAAGACACAATGGAGCAGATTTACTAAAGGGCGAAGTGACTAATGCTAGCGAAAATTCACTAGCGAAGTCAACCTACTCTACCGCTACTTCGCACCCTTACGCCAGGCGAAGTTGCGCTATGGCGAAGGGACATGACTACGCTAATTCACTAACTTGTGCATTTTACTGAACATTACCTCTTGCGCCAGATGTGCCTTCGCCACCTCAGACCAGGCGAAGTGCAGTAGAGTAGATAGGGATTGCTTCAAAAAAAGTTTACATTTTTTCTAAGTTCCAAAAAACGCTGGCGTCTTTTCCTTTTTTAAGGGTTATAGGCTGAAAAAGATCGTAAATTTTTTTGGGGATACCCTCCTTCCCCCCTACATTTCCTAACACATGGCACCTAAACTATACAGTGGGCACATGTATAGGGCAAAATAACAACTCTATTTTATTTTATGAAGCTTTCCCAGGCTTGTGAAGTGTAATGTATTTGCTGCTACATATACGTCCATTCAACTTTAATTTGGCGCCGTATGCAAATTAGGCATCACTAGCGTAAATTCGCTACCGTTCGCCTCCCTGAGCGCAACTTTGGATTTTAGTGAATTAGCGGCGCCCTGGCGAAGTGCGGCAAAGGCGTCGCTAGCGCATTTTCGCTGCTTAGTGAATTTGCCCCTATATGTAGAGGGATATGGGTGGATAGTTTTCTCCAACCTAGGGGAACCATTACCATGATGAGCTCCATAAAAAAATATTGGCACTATTTTCCACAGAGAAAGGCACTAGACAGCACCAGCCTTCACTGAGACCACCCTGAAAGCGGAGAAAGATTTCTGTGGGTCAGTTATTGTAACATAAATGTTACAGTTTATAAACAAATTTCAGACATAAAACAATATAATATTAGCACATTCTGACAGCAGCTTTTTAGGAACAGATTAAAAATCAAAGCAAATGATAACAGGAGTATTAGACAGTTGATGTAAGATACAGTTCGAATTAATAAGCAACAGTCTATACATGAAAAGAGAGGGTAAAAGATACAATAACACCCATGCAGAGTATTTTCTAAGCAATTTCAGTTATTTTTCTTCAGCGCCTCATGGAACTTTGGCAGCACCCAGGTCTTACCCGCATCAAAATTATAATTAAGTTTACAAGTGTCAACATTACAGGTATTTACAAAAAACAGTTGTAACCAGGACAATTACAGCACAATGCTTTATGATGGAAACACAAAAATGTTGTGGACCCTGTATTCTGGTACAGAATCTTGGGCAAAGAGTTATTTTGTTGAATTAAAAGACGACAATTGCATTGATGTTCTGTGTATGTATGAACAACAAGAAGCTGTTCACTTCCTGGCAAATTTATGTTCCAGCTCAGCCCTATGCTTACCCCTCCTGCTGTAGGACTGGGGCAGGAATAGAGGGGTCACCAGTGCAGAGAGTGCATTTGTAGTTGCCTATACTTAAAGAGGTGAGGTTTATGGCAGAAGCCACACTGACAAGAAGTCCATTTGGCCCTTAAAAGTGACCCTGATCCTGACCAGGGACTTAACTACAGAGGAAGCAGACCCTGTGGTTGCAGGGGGGGGCAGTATGTATATGGGGGCCCACGAGGCCCTAAATAATGAGCAATTTCAACATGTATTGGTAAAATGACAACCTCTGGATATGTTGGGGGCCTCAAAGTTAATTAGCTGTGGGGCCCAGTAACATCTAGTTATGCCACTGATCCTGACTTCACAGCCTAAGTAACACTGATCTAAATTACCTGGAGGAATTACCAGAGGAAGGCAAGGCTTGGAAAAAAAAAACTTGCGTACGTGTATAGATTTTTACATGTTATATAGATTTTAACTGTTTTGAGAATCGGACTGGGCTGGTGGGCCCTGGCCCTACCAGGCCCACACCCGTCTACTGCCCGTACAGGCTTGCGCTGCCCCCAATTTCTCCCCTCAGCCCGAAGGTGGCTGCAACTAGAGGACAGGTACGCCTAGGGAATCTGGAGCGGGGTTGTGGCTGGGGCAAGGGGCCTGGAGGGGGGTTATAGCTGAGTTGGGGGCCTGGAGGGGGGGTTGTGGCTAAGGCACAGAGGGGGTTGGGGCCTGTGTAGTGGAAGCTCTGTTGGGCCTTGGACCCTCCAGTTTGACGGTGCCTGTTTTATCCAAAAGGAGTAAGCTACATTGTATATTCCTCAGGGAAAATATTTGATTTCCTTTTAAACCATATAGTAAAAAAATCTCCACTGTACCCCCGCTGTTGTGCATACAAAAGCAAGATGGTGTCAGTGACACCTGATGTCAGCTTGAGCCAGCCTTTAGCCTTCAGCTGTAGTTCCACTTAAACTCCCAGTGCTGGAATAGCAATTAAAGGTCTGCAGGCTGGATTACTGATGGGCCTGTTGGGACTATTTTGCATTGTTTTTTCTGATGAGCTCCAAAGGCAGCTATATCTTCCTTTACTGTAATATTATGCTGCTGTTGTGTACAGGTAGAGTATTATTCCTGTAGACATTGTCCCACATACAAGTGCAGACCCACAAAGCAGATATCACTTCAGAACATTCCCTTTCTTGTTCAACTTGTTACTACAGATAATGACCCTGTTCTTTAGTATCACACGAGAGTAAGAAAAGCAAGAATAGTGCAGTAAATCATAGGACTTTGGACATAATATTTAGAGCAATTTTTAGACTCCATAGTCAAGGGCAATTATTGTTACTCTTAAGACCACATGTGCCATGTAGGTCCCTTCTTATTGAACATCTGACTTGCTCCAGATATAAGTTTATGATTGGTAACAACTGCCTTCTGAAAACTGTCGCGTTTTTATATTAATTCTGCACCTCCAGCCTGATGTGCCTCTTCTGTTTAACTTGAGTGGAGAGAGAACTGTCTTCACGGAGTGTGAGAGCAAGCCATTGTCAAAGGGTTTTAAATAAAGTTAAGTGTTAACGTCACTTGTGGAGCAAAATGTTTCATCGACCTCTAGGTGGCACAGGAGGTGGATGAGTTCTTGGGCCTGGAGGAGGGGGAATTGGCCTAGAATAAAAATGTAGAAAAATATAATAATTACATGCATGCATTCAAAAATTCATTCATTAAGTCTCTTTCTAAAGGTGTGTATTTCCTTTAAGTTGCTAAGTTTTTACTTGGTTTTTATCAAGTTAACACCTTTTTATATGCCACAGTTTTACAATCAGCTATTCATTTCCATTACATCATTACTCGACTTCATAAATCCTCATGATTTTACTCAGCATGCAGAGGCATTTAATTGGTAAAGGTTTTACTCACCTTTATAAATATTACCCTATGCCCGATAGCACACAATGTAGAAGAGCCTAAAAGTGCACCTACTGCCTCCCTTTTACTTAAATGGGAACTACAAGGGTTATGTTACCTTCTATTTGGAATTGTGGGTGGTCTGGCTGGTGGTCGTTCTTCTTCTGCAGGCTGCATGGGGCTATGCTGTGTGAGAGTATCCACATATTCGTTATCCTAGAATTTAAAAGAAAGAAAGAACTAAAATATGTTTTAAAAATGTATATGCTCTACTGTTTACACAATGTTTCTGTCAGTTCTGCGTTGACCAGAGAAGCAGGAATCGCAAAGAACTTACTAGCAAAAATACTTGCAGGAACATGAGGGAGAAGGAAGTGCTAATGGGAAGTAAACGAATGAAGGAAACTGGCAATGATTTAAGTTGAAGACAGCAGGAGAATGACAAAATAATATTAGAAAATAGATCTAGCTGAAGATAGAAAATTTGTCAAAAAAGGCAGAGCAAGTCAGTGGCAAAGATGAAGGAATGTAGTGTGATGATCAATGATCATTGGAGATGGATTGGCAAGTTGAAATGGGGTAGGTGTAAAAGGAACAGAGGAAAGAACGAATGTGCACATTTGTATTGTGCATAGACATGGAATAGACATGGTGCTGGCACTCATTGCTCTAAATAAAACAAAATGTTCCCTTAATTATTACATCATAAGCAATGACAGGTGGACAGGCACAATTTGCTATTTTCCACCAGACAGCAGCAGCAGTCAAAACATCCGTGTGCCATAGGACTTGATGAATGGTGTGCCACGCACCACATGACAAAATAAAGTCTGCTCTGTCTGCGCATGCTTTTCTTTGCACCACACCAATGCACTAGAATCCTGCAATAACTACTGATACTAATTGTGTTAGCTTGGTGAAGAGGCCAATATAAAACAAATGATGGTATGCACAGAGTATTTTGTATTAAGCATATAGGGGACCATTTTCTAGTCCAGCCAGTGTCACACTAAGGCACCTGAAGCCAACTAGAGTACCTGACTTTAAGGGGCCCCAACCTAGCATGTAAGATTTGGTGGTGGGTGGTGCCTGGTTGCTGTGCACCTCTCATTATTGTACAGTGCTAAGTGCATCAACAACAGCACTGCTAGGCACACAATAGTTCCAGGGTACAGGGCCACTATCTTACTGGACTTACAGCTTTTTGCTGCTCCATATAAATAGTTTTTTTTTCTCGTTTCCCTTCTATTTCTTAAGTATTCCTTTGCCATCCATTTTTGACTTCATTCAAGAATGTTCTGTGTCTCTCTTATGTCATTTTTATTAAAATTAGAATTATCTGACTTGGTCAAGGTTTTAAAAAAAAAATAATTCATTACAATTACCTCATTGTCTCCTTCCATGCCGCTGCTTGTGCTCATTATGCTTCTGGTGCTAGATCGGTTGCTGCCACTGCCTGAATAGTAAATAAAACATACTTTATTGCAGGGTACATACAAAACATAGCATTGCGATTGAGTTATAGCTTATAAACTTAGGGCTTGCAGGCTATAAGTTAATAATTGTATTTGCTTCAAAAGCATGGCCCCAGATCTGACTTGCAATCAAATGCAAACTGCATAGCAAGTTAGACGAGTTTTACTAAAATATGCAGACAAAAAATGTACAACTTATAAATGCTACAAAACCACATGGCCAAAATACCATACAAATTCTTACTGCAGAAACTAGACTTCAAACATTTCAAAACAGGCTTGCTTGCATGCATTCACATTTGTTTGCTATTTAGTGAGTGATTTGGAGCTATAAGGTGAGCACCTGATTGGGTATCAAGGGTCGGACTGGGCCAGTGCAACACTGGTAAAAAACACGATGTGGAGCTTGGCCCTGCTGACCCAGGCCCGCTCCCTGATAGCAACCTCCCTAATGCTTTCGCAAGTAAAAGGACCAGTACCTGGCTGATGTGGTGTATGCATCATTGGAGGAGGTTGTGGTAGTGGAAGCATGCCAGCGGATGGAGAAGTTCACAACGGGTGGGGGCCTGAGTTTGCAGCCCCGGTGGCCACTCACACCCCAGTTCAACACTGGATTAAACACTCCAGCTTGTGTAGCATTTCTGCTTATGGACCCTCCATTTGGTCCTATACATTTGAATACTTAATTTATGTAGGGAGGAAACCTTATTTCCAGTAGGAGGAATGGGGTACTGCTTTAATCATATAGAGGACAACTTGCCACAATCAGCTGGGCTTAGGACCCACAAGGAGGGTGATCTGAAGCCACTCTAGATGCAGGATCAGAACAGCTAATCAGGCCTTGATTTGTGGGAAAGCCACAAAGGCCTGGGCCTAGGGTGACAGGATTTTAGGAGTGGCATACCACCCAACTGCATCCACATTGCTTCTGAAGCACTGGGGAAATGCAGGAGATTTTATAGTTTTTTTAAATTTCCCATGCACCTTCAGTGTTCTGGACTTGTAAAAGGAAATTTGCAATTGCGCACATGTCAAGGGGAGGGTGGGCGACATGCATCGGTGGGCCTAGGGGCACCCCATGAATAAATCCAGCACTGCAGATAATGCTTGTCACTCACAACGGCAATGTATTTAATTTGGGTACATGGAATGCAGGCCATTGGATGTATCTCCTTATTGACTTTCTTTTATTATTGACTTTTCTTTTATTGGGAGACTCGTTTGTGAGGAAATTCAGTGTTTTTGGGGGTGTTTTGGGAGGGTTATCCCCCAAAACATTGAATTCCATCACAACGCCTTAAATGTATGTGAAAGCATTTCCTGTTGTTACTCAAGGTAATGCTACGTGGGGATTCCTAGGCAGACATCCAGGGGTACCACTGATCTTTTGCATAAACAAAGTGCAGGTGATTTTCTTCTATAGCCTATCTGAGCTGTAAACACCTGTACCTGTAGAAGTATTTATACGGCACAATGAGTGACCCACGAAAAAAGGGAGGTTAAGTACACACAGTATGCTGCACTGCGGCTGGCTAAATAAATAATGTTTGTCTTTGTGATTGCTTAGCCTCACAGTTTTTGTTGCCTTTATTAAGAACATGATGTGTGTAGCACCTGGGATACTAAAAGTGTTCCCATTCCTAATTGCTTCGTTGATGAAACTCCCAACTCATTGTTCCAAATGGGTTACATTTATAAAAACAACCATTTAGCCACTTCCAGGTAATTGACAATATAATGCTTTCAAATAATGGCAACATACAAGTCAGGATAAGCAGACTGTACTTAATAGGAGCCTTATATTATGAGAAATCATCATCCAAGCAAATTGTTTTAAAATCTAACTGATATTCAGGAACAGAACAAGCCTATGACCATAATGTGAATGATGTATATTCTCTGTAAAGTGATGTATATAATATGTTGGTGCTATACAGTATGAATACTAAATAATAATAATAATAATGTAGTACCCATGCTTTATTGCTTATTGTTTATCCCTATCAGCTCTGCTTATAAAGTTAATTGGAAACAAGGCAGTGAGCACAAACACAAGACTTACTTGCAGTACTGGAGGTGCTGTCAGTCTTCCAGTTCCGTCGTGTGATATCTTTTTTTGGAGGAGCATGCAGCATAGGACCTGAATTATAGATACCATATTGTAGGTTTGTATCTGTATTCTTGCCACGTCGGATGGGCTCAGTGATGTTGAACTCTAAATCAAAATAAATATACATTAGGGATTTGGGCCCTTGAAAAGACAAAGGTACTCTGATCAGAATGCCTGCAAAAGTAAATTAGCAATACACATGCACATGCAATTATGTATAAGATTACTTGCAGCCTTATTTGGGCAAAAGTCATTGCACCCAGTCAGTTTGTTTGGAACACCCCCTGATAGAGGCTTCAGGGTTCTCACTGCAGCCTGCATCAATATGAACATTAAACTTTCACCTGAAGAAGCATGTGCAGATGCCAGTGTAATGCCAGTGTAATGCTGAATTGTGCGGAACTGTGTCCAATTGGTGTTAAAATCAAGTACAATTGCTTGCATTTGGACATTTGACTGCAATAACATTGGAATTGCGAAGGGGGTGATGATGTATTTTGTATAAAAAACATGCAGAATTGCACTTTGCATTAATGGGGTGCTTCACCTTTATGTTAACTTTTAGTATGTTAAAGAATGGCTAACTCTAAGCAATTTTCAATTGGCCTTCAGTTTTCTTTTTTTTATTGATTGTTAAAGGGATACTGTCATGGGGAAAAAATGTTTTCAAATGAATCAGTTAATAGTGCTGCTCCAGCAGAATTCTGCACTGAAATCCATTTCTCAAAAGAGCAAACAGATTTTTTTTATATTCAGTTTTGAAATCTGACATGGGGCTAGACATATTGTCAATTTCCCAGCTGCCCCAAGTCATGTGACTTGTGCTCTGATATACTTCAATCACTCTTTACTGCTGTACAGCAAGTTAGAGTGAGATCACCCCCCTCCCTTTTTCCCCCCAGCAGCCAAACAAAAGAACAATGGGAAGGTAACAAGATAGCAGCTCCCTAAAGCTCCCCATAGACGCGACGATTTTTCTTGCCTAACGACCGATTTTAGGGAAGCCCGACCAATCCTTCGAAATTATCGTGCGGTTAGTGGGATTCGAACGATCATACATCTTACGATTTTTCGGCCGACATCTGTCAGGAAATTTATCGGCCAGGTCAAAAAATCTTTGTCAGTCCCACTGCAATCTATCTATGTTTGCAGGGCCAAGCATGCAGCTCCCCTTTGTTTTCCTGGCAAATTGGTCTTTTTAGTTGATGGTAAATTCGTACGATCGTACGATCGTTCTGAGAGGATCGTGGTCTCACGATCAGGATCTGATCTTTTAAAAATCTCAACATCTATGGCCAGCTTAACACAAGATAACAGCTGCCTGGTAGATCTAAGAACAGCACTCAATAGTAAAAACCCATGCCCCACTAAGACACATTCAGTTACATTGAGAAAGAAAAACAGCAGCCTGCCAGAAAGCATTTCTCTCCTAAAGTGCAGGTACAAGTCACATGACTGGGGGCAGCTGGGAAATTGACAAAATGTCTAGCCCCATATCAGATTTCAAAATTGAATATAAAAAAAATCTGTTTGCTCTTTTGAGAAATGGATTTCAGTGCAGAATTCTGCTGGAGTAGCACTATTAACTGATGCGTTTTGAAAAAAACATGTTTTCCGATGACAGAATCCCTTTAATTATTTTCTGGCTCTCAAATGGGGGCCACTGACCCCATCTAAAACACATTCTCTGTAAGGCTACACATTTACAAATGAAAAATGACAAAAAATGAAAACCGATTTGAACTTGTCTCAGGATATCACTCTCTACATCATTCTAAAAGTTAATTTAGTATGATGTAGACGAGAGTGGTACAACTCCTTTGAGTAAATGGCCCTTTAAGTTATGTGACTTGCATGTAAAATAACAATCTCTTAAAGAAAGTTAGTTGTCTGTGACCAGACAGGTTCTGCAGCGATTAGTAGAGAGATCTGTTGAACACTGAAAAAACAGGCATTATGTGAGAACTTGCCAAGGTGCATTCTACACATATTTTGTTGTAGTTTTAGTGCATGACCTTTTGGTTCTGTGAACCTTGGTCAGGATTCCAAAAATAATTCATATAATGTTCATGAGTTGCAATATGGCTTATTTCCTCACTGCTAGATTATTTTTATGCATATATGTATTTACACCAATGATAATAACTAATAGTATCTCTTTGTTTGGCTGATAAGATAAAAACTAAGGGTGGTAGCAGACAGGGAGATTAGTTGCCCAACGACAAAACTACTCTACTTCAGGCGACTAATCTCCCCAAATCCCTCCCCTTTGGCAAGAATGCGAATCGCCGACGGGATGGCATACGTAGTTCTTCATTTTAGTTTTTGTTTATACAGTGACTTCCACTGGAACTTACTTTATTACCTTACTCAGGGTTGCCAACTGGCCGGTATTTTACAGACCTGGCCAGTAAAAACGATGGCTGATCGCAATGTTAGTAATAGGGAAAAAAGATAAATATATAGAAAAGGTGGCAACCCTACTCAAGATCTGAAGCAATGTCTTGCATCATTTTTATAATATTAGACTAATAGAAAATAAATGCATTTGTAAATTCATTTGCCATGAAACAAGTCTAACTTGCTTAAAGGGGTGGTTAACCTTTGAGTTAACTTTTAGTGCTTTATAGAATGGCTAATTCTACGCAGCTTTTCAACTGGCCTTCTTTTTATTTTAATGACTTTTAAACTATATCCTAAGTGGAGATCAGTCTGGTCACCGGTACTTGTGTTTCAGGCACCCCTAATGCAATATTACTTTGGGAAGTGGTGACAGATGACTATAGGTGTTTTTAATGCCTAATGATAACAAGTAGCCCTATTCGTGACTCTACCCAAGTTCAGTAGATAAATACACTGGATCCATTTTAAAGAAGAGTTTTACCTGTGGTTTTCTTTTTTTTATGTTCGTTTCTTCTGCGGTTTATACTGTCCCGTAATTTTTTCAGATTTTCCTGAAACAATATTACATGGATTATATTTATGTGTTCTGTCTATAATCAGATAATATTTTATATCACATATGATATTTCAGAAAAACAAATCAGCCGATGGAGACCTACCTTAACCTACTTCTTTTGCAGTACAGAAAGACTATTTTTATAAAGGTGCAAATACACACACAAATAAGATTGTTTTAAATGTTTATCTGTGTGTGCATGGGGGACCACTATCCATGTAGAAATGTAAAACCATTAAGGGCTAGTCCACACGAGGAGATTCGGGGAGATTTTGTCACCTGGTGACTAATCGCCTAGTCTTTTGAGCGACTATCTCCCCTGAACTGCCTCGCCGTTTTTCCCCATAGGTTACAATGCAAAGTCGTCTGCGCTAATACACACGTGCGATGCGTTTTCAATTGTCACCCAAAGTTGCCTCACTAGAAAACGCATCGCCGCGTGTGCATTAGCGCAGGCGACTTTGCATTGTAACCTATGGGGAAAAACGCTGAGGCAATTCGGGGAGATAGTCGCTCAAAAGACGAGGCGATTAGTCGCCAGGCGACAAAATCTCCCTGAATCTCCTCGTGTGGCCTTACCCTTAGAAGCTTTCGGATTGCTCCCAAGCTAATTTAGCAATCTTGTAGCTCACTTTTTCTAAAACACAAAGGTACCTGCAGATTAAAGCCGTTGGGTCTAATTTACTAACACAGGTGCTAAATATCACCTGTGCATGTGTTGTATTAAATAGCAACCAAACAGCAATTAGCTTTTTCAGTCCTCTACAAGTTATGAAATGCATGCAAAGATCTGATAGGTTGCTAGGGTTGACCTTAGTCAATCATCCCTATAATTACTGTTGTGTACGGAGAGAAAGCTTACCTGCTGAAATCTAAATGAGTCAGACCTTTTCTTCTGATTTAATTGCCATTCTTTAAACTGTTGCAAAGCTTCATCCACAGAGATCATCCCACATTTTACTTGTTCTTGCAGTGTTATTAATTCACGCTGACCCGGGGTTTTCATGCCAACAAAGGGATCATACACACTTGATTGTGGCCTGTCTCTTCCTAGCTTCACACTTTTGCCTTGTAAAATAAAACAGAGTTAGTTAATCCCAGAACACCAATTTATCTATAGGATTTCAGATAAATAAACCCACATTATTTCAGATAAATAAACCCACATTATTGGCCCATTTTGGCCCACTCTTGTAATACGATAGCAAATGTACATGGCATAGATAAGGTATATGTAACCAGGTGAGGATTGGCCCAACAGGATACCGGAAAAAATCTTGGTGGGTCCTAGTCCTTCTGACCCCCATCCCCGCTAGTACTGCCGTTTGTCTGTGACCTGCAACCAAGGCCTTGCCAAAAAGCAACGATTGTTGGGAGGGTGTTAGGCTTGGGGCAGAGTGTTTTGAGAGGGAGATCTACAGCAGGTGGCCAGGGGAGTGGGTGGTGTGAAGTATTTTATTAGCAGGTGATATTTTGTGGTTTTGAAGCTAGTTTCCCAGTGGGCCCACAGTAAATAAGTTTGCCACAGTACGCAACCAACAGCAGTCCAAAACATCAGGACCTATGCACCTTTGCTTCACTAGCAGTGTCAGAATGGGAGATGCTTGAGTTCTAGCTCACATTACATCAGGGCCAGTTTAATGAGGGGCTGATGAAGCTTCAGCTATCAGAATAAATGTTAAAATGTTATCAGTTAAAATAAATGCAAAGCAAAGATTGCTGCCAAAGAAAAAACTTGTATCTTTTTTTCATAGACAATATTCTTTGACATAGCCATGTTAAAGGGCCAATAACACTAGCAAATTACCTAAATGCATTTAGGTTCTAACATATCATCATTCTTTCAAAAAAAAATAATTTACTTGCTAGGTGTAGATATAATTCAATAATTATATTTTATGTTAACAGTTGTTTTTACTTTTCCAGTCACTACAATGTTAGGCAGGGAATCCCCTTGAGGAGGCTGTAGAACAGGTTCTCCTCAGGAGGGAATTTACATAGGTCATCTATATAAAGCTGAGAGTAGCAGGCCACTTCTTCTTCGGTTCATGTAAAGAGGATAAGAGTGGATGATGCCAGCGAGGCTGAGGTCTGTTACCCCAGATATGTGCCAACACAAGCCAAGTAGCTAGGTTAGTTAGTGGTAAGCCAGATTTGTGGAGCTCACTGTAGGTGGTGAAAGATAGAGGTAGACCAACTAGCCTAGCAGCTGAGGTTAGAAGGTAATGAGGAAGGAAGTGGTCAATACCCTGGCTGTACCTTGCCAGTCAAGGACCCAGAATATAGTGACCTAGGGCTAGGTAAGTCCTGTTGCTGGATAGAGGGCAGCCCTAATTGTAAACAGTATGTGTGCAGAAACCAGGAGCTGTATAGCCACCTGATTTGAAGGAAGAGTATGAAGGAAGGATGGTTGGTAGCAGGAAAGGGCTAAGCAGCCTGGAAATCCTTGTGCTACATTTAATGATATGTGAACTACTGAGACAGGAGAAGCTGTGTTGGTTTCAATAAAGCAGTTACTGTCTGTGTTCATCTGCAAGATCGTATGGACCTCCAGTTGAATCCTTTCTTGTAATGGTGGTGTAACAATTTATTCTGCCATTGATACAAAAATTATTGAATCCATACAGTTGAAATGCCAGGGTATTGGTTTGGGCTTGCTTCTAATATCAATAGATAAATACAATTATATGCTGGGATATAAATGGCCAGTCAAAAAAGCCATAGTTGCTGGGATACAGCCCCCAGCTCCAAGGGCACATAAATCAAGAACCAAAAAAGTATCCCATAACTCAATAATATAATAAAAACCTAGTTTTTATTTAAAAAAATCATGTTAAAAGAATAGACATACACACAACCTGGTATTCCACCTTACATATTTTAATTTCCCTCTGGTATAGGCATATGCCTATGATTAAGTACAATAGGGTAGGAAATGCGTAAGGCAGAATACCAGGTGGTCTGTATGTCTATTCTTTTAACATGATTTTTTTCTTATAAAAACTTTCTTTTTATGATATTATGGCGTTATGTGATAATTTTTGGTGCTTGCTTCTAATAGCAGAAAACTGAGCAGTGTCAGTCCTTAATATTTGTCAGAAACTGATGTACATATCAGTTATATTGGAGACATTGCTGCTTTGTCTTGCAAAATATTGTCTACATTTAGCAAGAGAATATCACACAGTGCAAACCAGTACGCCATAAGTGCGACACTTTTAATTTGAATATAAGAATACTGCTTGATACAACAAACTTTCTGCTGAACAAAAATACACTCACCTCTCACCATACGATGCTGAGTTACATAAATATTTTCACTTCTTGTTGGTGTTTGTTCTTTGAATACTACAATAAATACAGAATGTTTTTGTAAAAATGCTCACTTAAATCATGAACTATGAATTATCCCATCTCAAATACAGTATAATCTCAGTCTCTTAATTTGATTAATTTCACCCTAAACTACTTTATTTGACATTTTTACTACATTTCTGATGTTAATTTGTTTTGTTCTTCTTCCCTTTGAATGATTTGCCAGGTAATGGTATCTAAAATAAAAGGCTCAAGTCCATCAATCCTTTAGATCCATAGACAGGTCAGCTAAGCCCATTTAGTGGCTCAACATCACAAAAGTTAATATGTTTGGAGTATATTTGATATAGAGTTTGATGTACTTTAAAGGAACTGATTTAAATATTAAATTAAATGTTTTATGAATCTCTGCATAATAAATATGCTCAGTTGTTTTAAGGAGCCCCTATAGTGTTGATAATAAATCCAGTATGTCATGCGTAATATGGTAAGGTAATATTGTATGTATTATTGTGTATTATTATTATGTATGTGTTTTACGTTTACTTCACTTGTCAGGTAGGATCTGTAGAACTATAAGGTTGTTCATGAAAACAGAAACAGCTTATGATTAAACTTACCCTGCGAAATGTAACGTTTAGTTTCTGGAGGTTGGTTAGGTCTTGGAACGGGGAGAGGGGGCCTGCATACAGGCTCATTGTATGATGTGGCTTCCTCTACTGTATCATATACATCTTCTTGCATACACAGATGGTAAGGGTCTTCACTTTCATTTGTTAAATCCAAATTGCCTCCTAGAAAATGACAAGGTAGGTATATTTATTATAAACATTTTTAATAAATATATATTTATTATACATGGTCCTAGAACTTGGTTATTGGTTCCAATGTTTTCGAGACTATTGGGTTAATAACAGACTGCAAACTTCCAGTCTGAGAATAAGGGAGTTTAAGTTTGAGTGACTGAATCTGTGTGCTGAGATAGTAACTAGCAGGAAATCATGCATTCACACCTCATATTACCAATATATCCTTATATATCCCATAAATGCAAATAAACCATTACAGGGGGAATTCCAAAACTGTAATAACGGTCATATTGCAAATACCTTCCTCAAAGTGTGCAAAGTACAATTTCATATGCAATCACCATGTTTTTTTTTTTACCCACACTGCTGCAGTATTGCAGTATGTACCCACACTGCTGCAGTATTTTTACCCACACTGCTGGGGCAGTATTGCAGTAGTTAGGGGGAGTGATGCAAATGTATGCAGTTGCGATTGGACTTCAATGCTAATTGTGACACTGCTCAAAATTATGAAAAAGGAGGCCTGGATATGTGGAAAGGCCACAAAGGCCCAAGCCCAGTGCAACACAAACTAAGGGCATACATTTCAAAGACGGAAAGAGGGACAAATAGATCTGCCACAAAAACAATGTTTGACCAAGCCAATTTTATGAGCACACTGCCTAAATACCATGTCCATTTTACAAATTTTGGCACGTTCTGGAAACTTTGAACACTTTTCTGGGAGTTTTAGGGCCATGTTTTATGTGTTTTTACAGTTTTTCTAATAAAGGTGAATTGCCCTTTAAGTTGTAGGCCTCAGTTCTCCCAAAAGACCTGCTTATCTTAAATTTTTACAATTGTATCTTTGCTTATCTTAAATTGTTACAAAATGTATCAAAGCGCAGGTGCTGAGTGTTCTGGGCTCTCTGCAGGCTTAGCTGTCAAAATTGGGACTGTCCTGCGAAAAACAGGACAGTTGAGAGGAATGCGAGGAAGCATGCTGCCAAACATCTTCTACATTTTATACCAACATTGTAGAATTGGGCATGCACAAGATTTAAATCTCAAAACTGGAGGAGCACACATGTGCTAACGAGGGGGTGGATTTATAAGCAAGCAAACTGAGGGGGAGCAGAAGAGATCAATATCTTACCTTCCAAAATTTTACGTATTACTGAATCTTTAGCAGTAATGACCTGTTCTGAAGATGCATGGGCCCCTTTCTTTTCCATATCGACATCTAGAAGGAAATTAAAATAAACTGTATTAGTCTTATTTAGGTGGACCTATAATCAAATTAATAAATGTGATTTCTCCCATATTACATAAGGCTGATAGAGAGTAAATATGCTTTACATCTGTTAGGGTCAATTGCCAGTTCTGCAGTTGAAATTGCTATAAATTTAATATATATCACTCAGGTACATTACAGCACAGTTCATCAGGAACCAATTAACCTGCCTGTATGTTTTTGTAGTTATGTCCCCATGAATCAGTTTGACCCAGACAGCACTTCTCCTGTCATGGTTTATGATGAAAATGGCAAAGAAATGGAGAAGATTTGTACTTCAAAATCTAAATCCATGAGACATATGACTGCATCCAGACACATTTTGACAAAAAACTTAGTAGCAGATTTTTCAAAGGTTGAATTGAAAATTCGAATTTTTAAATTCGAGTTTATTTTAGTGTAATTCGACTAGGAAATAGTCCAAATTCGATTAGAGTTTGCCGGTCGATCCTATTCACCCGAATAGGTGAATTCACCTAAAGGTGGCCATACAAGGGCCGATAAAAGCTGCCGACGGCCGCATCTGTTTGTTGATGCGGTCCCTCGATCCAACCGCCCTTTAGCCATCATTAGGATCCGATCGTTAGGCCCTAGGGCCCACGATCGGATCAGCCCAATACTGCCCATCTCAAGGTGGGCATATCGGGAGAGATCCGCTCGTTTGGCGACATTGCCAAACGAGCGTATCTCTCCATGTATGGCCACCTTAAGTCATAGGTTGATCCTATTCATCCGAAAATTTAAATTTTTTAATAAATTTAAATTGGTCATTTTTTTTTCCAATTTCAAGTTTATGGGAGTTTTTATAAACTCTCATAAACTTTAAATTTGACCCTTGATAAATATGCCCCTTAGTGTGTATAGAACAGAAATTCTCATAACTTGCTTGGTGAGCCAATGTGAATGCCAGTTCAGTTGTTCATACATGTACCAATCATATTATATGAAACTAAATTATGTACAGTTATGGGACGTGTATGGTGGCCCATTGTTCTCGACTGATTTTCATGTACAATGGACAATGCTTGGTCCTAAAATTAGTCAAATTCATGGTGCACAGGCAGATGAGGAAGTGAGGCCCTATACCTGCGTATGTGTGTTCAGTCCTTGCATGGCTCCTTTAGAGCAAGATTTGTGGAGTATGTCTATACTCTTTCTACTAGATACCCATGGAAACCCAGTCTGAAGGTAAGTTAGGGTGATATGTTTTGTTAAAACTTATATGGTGCACTAGATGTTCCCATAACCATTTACATGTCTGCAACCTTCTGTGAACTAGGGTGGCGACTGACCAGGTGCTGAACTGAAACTTGAACCAAAAAAATATGGAAACCTTTTCCAGGCATTTCCACACACAACCAATACTATGTTTTCTGTCTATTTGCGACTTATTGACTTATTCTGGCTGTATAAGGGTAGGACTACATGGACATTTTCGGCACGATCCAACGCGCTGCAACAAATCATCTGACGCTGCATCGGTATCCGATAGTCGTGCCGCGTCAGATCAATGCTGCGACACCATGCGACAATGCATTCACTTACCTTATTTTTATTGCAAGCGTTTTGTCGCAGCACGTCGGATCGCGCCGAAAACATCCATGTAGTCCTACCCTTATACAAACTAAAATAAAGAATTAAAAAGAAATATTCCATAACATGAAGTTAAAAAAAAAAAAGTGTTTCTTCAAGCTTAGGTGTATCATGGAAAGAAGGAATGAAACATGATATTTTCTATTACTAGGACTGATTTGTGAAATGCAATAGAACTGTTGCACATAGGATTATTTAAAATAATTCCCTGGTAATGTATTAAAGGGTAAAAAGTTTTCCCTGGTCTAGTACACCATTATAACCAATCAGATGTTTGCTTTCAAGCCGTTAACAAGTAACTGCTGATTGCTATATGTTACTAGTCTTCACTATTTATTGCCTTTTCAATTTTGTATCCATAATAGATTTGATTTTTATTTGCATATGGGTCATTTGTGATTACAGGTAGTTCAACTTTACTTCCTCTATCCATCCACTGTGGTAGAATCAATTGTTTTCTTTTATCAGAGTTTATTTCCCTACTGATAATCATATGTTATTCTAAAAGAGAGACAATCACATTTCTGTTTGTCTAGCTATCCAGTCATATCATACCAGCTGTAGCAGAACATTTGTCTACATGATGGCTATAGCAATATGATTATGCCAATATAAAGGGCTACTTCTAGTCCATAGCACCCTTTTTGACAATGACCTAAACAGTTGCGAAGGAGACCCTATTAAAGAGCTAATATTATTTGCTTTATCTAGAGCTAAAATACATTAAGATACATTCTCCTGACTTAAATTAAGAGCTAATTATGTTAGTTCAGAGCTACTGTTTTATAATTTCTAGATGCACTTCTTAGGTTAAAAAACTGATTTAGACAAGAAGTTCGGAACATACAATTTCATGTGCTGTCTCTTTTGGTACACAATATTATTCAAGATACAAACTAGTTATGAAGTGCTATATATGAAAGAGGATGTATGCGTTCTATCCCTTTGAACCTCTATTTGCATACTAAATGTTCATTTAAATAGCATGAAACAACAGAGAGGAAGCTTTGCAAAAACACAGAAACTCCCTATATTTTATTTTTATCGCTTCCTTTAATACCAATGAAGCAATGTGAGATGACAGAGTTTGCAGCACCAGTGAAGAGCCAGCAGGTCTGGTCAGGGAAGATGAATGGTGCAGGTGTACCTAAATATCATTATAAATGTCTGCACACTGAATCAGAATTGGGAGCTGAAAAGCCAGAATTTCACAGTGGCTCTTACCTTAAACTCACTTAAAGCTAATGTTATATCTAGCTTTTTTTCCACTGGTATAAAAAAAGAAACCCTTGATTAATTTTACACACAGGGATTGATCTCAGGTACTCTGAGATCCAAACAGACCTCCACATTCCCAAACTAAATCATATGTCTATGTTAACTTACAATATACTATTGCCTCTGGCATTTGCCAAGATATTACATGCCTGACACTAGCAAGTAATCTAGCTGAAAGGCCAAACTGCTGGCTACCAGTTATTTTATTCAGTGCTGTCATCTTATATTTTAGGTTCTACTAGTGATGGGCAAATACAAAGATTTGTGGCGGATTCCACCACCCACGAATAAATTTGCGAAACTGCGGCGAAAATTCTGCCGAAAAAAAAAAATTGGCGAGCATCAAAATTATTTGGACGCCCATTGACTGTAATGCATTTGGGCAAAACAGTTGCAGTCACGTCGAAATTAGAATTATTTTGACGCCTATTTACATCAATATGGTTTGTGAAATGTTTCTCGGTTTTGCACAGATTGGCCCATCACTAGGTTCTACCTCTGTGCCAAGGACTACAACACCAACTTGGACAATGCTATGCATGCAGGCAACCTGAAAAGGTCAATAATCATGTCAATTACAGATGTAAAATTACGCTGTACTCACATTCTATTTCCTACAGTTCTCTGCTAATCCTACCCTTTTCTTCTTTCTTCCAGCATTTTTGTTCTTTTCTGTGCACCTTACATATATCAAATTATGTATACATAATGTGTTGGGCGTGATGCTGAAACTGGAATCAGCAGATGCAAAGTAGCTGGTAAACCCATCAAATTCATCTACCAACTATTTCTGCTGCCATGCTATTAGTGTACAAGTTAAAACCAATGCTCCAACACAAAGACTAGATCACATAATGCATTCACTTAATCTAACAGTGTTTATATATATATATATATATATATATATATATTATTATTTATATTAATTATTTTGAGCATGCTTACAAATCTCTTCTTCGATAGGAAGCCCCATGCCAGCCATTGATTCATACAGGTCATCATCACAGCCAGGATTCAAAGAGCATTTCATAAACAGATCAGTGGAGATATGGGCCATGGACTCATATGTACAGTCATCGTCATCTTCTCTTTCCATTAATTCCTCTTTGATATGGGTCCTTAACATATCCGCAGTTTCCTTTGAAAGGAATACACAATCAGTTATATACACCTCTTTTCTGAAAACCATCACAGTGCTTTGATTTATCCATACAACCTAACCCATAATGTATATGTAGGAACAAGGTGTATAGAATTAACTATGGTTAATGTGTTCAAAATACAAAAAGGGAAAAAAATGTCTCCATTCCCTGAGTTTTATAACCTGCAGAGATAATCATGAGACTGGTGCACTTTACACTTCTACATTTGTCAGTATCTGAAAACTTGAATTTACAATATTATTTTTGCTTTTTCAGGTTCTGTGATTACAAAATGGCCAGCAGTTTTTAATATAATTTAATTTAGGCCCTATTTCTGAAACTTTCTGATTTTCACTTTTTTAAAGGCAAATGCCTGTTGCTGATTTTTTTCTAACAGATTACGTTTATCCCTATCCCTTAACATACATACATTTCTAAATGCAATTTTTTGTTAAATATATGCTTACAATAAATATATACTCGCTACCTTTATAAACTGCTACAAGTTTGTTGTTAGCACACTTACAACATATTCGTCGATAAACTGACGGAGGTCTTTGAAACCATGTTTCTCTGCCATTTTATTTGGAAAATCTCCATTTTTATTTGACACACTATATGCCTGAAGGGCTCCCGGACAAGTTAGTAGAAGAGCAGTCAAATTTTTTAGCCCATATTTTGCAGAAAAATGAAGAAGAGTTGGTAGTTCTTCATCTCTGTGATCTAGAACAAATGAAAGAAATATGCAGTTAGTGAAGGAATCCAAGGCAGTCATTCTTACAGGAAAATAATGGGCAGATCTCAGTTATGGTAAGTGTAAGTCAGTTTAGATATTGCTAATATATATGCTTAAACTCACAGTGGAATATGAATATGAATACAGCAATACCAGGGAAATCTACTAAAAAGCCACCAGACATTTTGGGCTACAACTCCCACCAACCCCTACAACTATCAGATGGCAGTGAGAGCTGAGGTCTAACAAAGAGTTGTAATTAACACCACTAATGCCTAAATCTGTATATTAACACCGTATTCAAAAAGCTGCATCGGTAAGCACATGATACAAGTGGGAGAATGAATACTGTAGCTTGTCTATTGCGCCCTCCAAGATGGAATCACTATTTTTTTGACCAGTCCATCATTTTAGTTTCATAGTGTGAACCAGGCCTAATTTCTAAAACTGTGCAGGTGCTATACATAAAAATCTACTCACTTGCACTTAAATTTTCCTCCTCAATTTGATTTATGCCAAACAAATGGAGTCCGCTTGATGGAATGTTGTTCTTTAATGATTCTGTCAGCAACTTGTCCAATACCTCTATGCTGTAGGGCACAATTTTAAATGCCTGCAAAGAATTAAGCATTATCCACAAAGCATACTGTACATTTTTTATTACAAACATTTAAAATGTAAGATGCCATTATACCATGAGGATATTGTATTGCTCAATAAATATCTTTGATAAAGGAAGACATACTGTATTTGTTCTACTGAAAAAAGTATTTGTGACAAAAAAAGATCCATCTTGAGATTGAGGCTCAAAATAAAACACCGACACAATGTCCATTTTGGTAGACTGAACAAGTGCTCAGTTTGGCTCTCATGACTATATATAATATATATAATATACAGTATATATAATGAGCTGCACATCCGAGTAAGCTGATTCTGCATAGCTATATAAGTGATTCCCCTAAGTAGCTGCAGAGGAAGGTCAAAAAATGTAAAACCAATAAAATAAATGTCGCATCAAACTAAACATTCCTCAAAGCACCCTGTTATAGTTTATGCTACACCAATTACTGAAAATGGAAAGCAATTTCAAAACGTCTTTATTTCTGGCGAACAATCTGAAAACAACTAAACAAAGTGTTTGGAAGGTGGACAACCCCTTTAAACTACTATTATTTGGTTATTGAAATAATAGAAGTGAATCTTTTAGGTGTAGATACTGCAGTTAATCTCATCATTACTAGAATATTGTAATTCCTTGAACAAAGTCCTCTTTGGCTCATAAATGATTTACCAAGCACAGTGACTCTAATAAGGAATTTTATACATGGACACCTTATTTATTTATTTCCTGGTATTTATATGGTGATGCCATTTTTACGCAACTCTTTACAGAGCTTCAATTTTTATAGGGGCTGATTTATTATTCCATAGAAATAATTGTCCAAAAAGTCTCCCAACATATAGGGGCACATTTACTAAGGGGCAGATTTATCAAGGGTCAAAGTGAATTCAAGGGAATTTTCGAAGTAAAAAAACTATTGAATAGGATACTACGACTTCGAATTTACTTCGACTTCGATTCGACATAAAAATCGTTCGAATATTCGACCATTCGATAATCGAAGTACTGTCTCTTTAAAAAAACTTCGACTTCAATATTTCTCCAAATTAAACCTGCCGAAGTGCTATGTTAGCCTATGGGGACCTTCTACAAACATTTTCTAAGTCTTAAGAGGTCGAAGGAAAATCCTTCGATCGATCGCTAAAATCGTTCGAATCGTTCGATTTTTATTGGACCGCAGGATTGCAAAATTTGTTGAAAAAACTTCGAATTCTAAGTTCTAAGACTTTGCTTTTAATTCGATGGTCGAATTTCGAAGTTTGTACTTCGAAATTCGACCCTTGATAAATCTGCCCCTAAGAGTCGAAGTGAATTTGAAGTGAATTTTCGAATTTAAAAACTTCGAATTTCAAAGTAATTTTTGGGTACTTCGATCATCAAATAGGCTAAATTCGACTTTGATTCGAATTGGAAATACTTTGAATATTCGACCACTCGAAAATCGAAAGAACTGTCTCCTTAAACCTGCCGAATTAGTATGTTAGCCTATGGGGGCCTCCTTAACCTATAGCCAAAATTGGGCTAAGTTTTAAAAAGTCAAAGTATGTTTTTTTGAAAATCATTCGATGGATCGATTAAATCATTCGAATCTTAGATTCGAATGATTTCTACGATCGATCGAACGATTTTATTTCAACCGAAAATGGCCAAAAAAATGTGGCCAATTCGATGGTCGAATTTCGAAGTTTTTTAACTTCGAAATTCGACTCTTGATAAATGTGCCCCGTAATGTACATTAGGGAGCAAGGTTTTGTTCAATGAATAACTCCCAGAACTTCTGGAAAGCAGTGCTCCACAGAACAGGAGAATGGCATTTCACTGCTCAAATCAACACATGCTGACATACTGACATAGGTATCAAGTTTCATAAATGTGTCAAATTCTTAACTGTCATGAAAATGTTCCTATCAGTGAGGGAAGTTTTGATGAATGTTAAAAAATACAGGTATGGGGACCTGTTATCGAGAATGCTCAGGCAAAAAATAGCACCAGGGAGCGCCCTGTTAATCGCTCCAAGTGTGCTGCACGTATGAAGCTGCTCCGGTTAACATCTAATCCAAGTGTTTCTGTGTGTAGAATGGAGCACCACTTGGAGTCAAACATTAAAATTCCATATTTATTTCATCCTTTAAAACCAATGTCCAAAATACATAAGCAGAGTATTGCCTGTAATGCTCGCAACAATTATCGAGAATGCTCAGGACCTGGGGTTTTCCACATAAGGGGTATTTTAGTAATTTGGATAATCTACTAAAAAATCACTTAAACATTAAATAGATCCAATATGATTGGTCTGTTTCAGAACATATAGATATCTATCAGCATTTGCTGTTGAAATATATTTTTTTCTAAAAAAACTAAAGCATCAAACTACTCACCTGACACATAAATTCAACTGGACTTGTTGCATTTTGTAGCAAGTAACTTAACTCCTCCATGTCAGTGTAATAACTTATTTTAGCCTCACATATTTGTAAATCACCAGAGAAAACATTTAGAAATACTAGTCCGGCTGGTAAGTCTGTGTAGAAGAGAAAAGCTGTTTAGGTTACGCTCAAACCCCCACTTAACTATTATGAAATATTTGCTGCCAAGCATGTCTGGCCTGGAATTTAAACTAGACCCTGGTTTTCTATATAGAGCAGTAGTGATGTGCGGGCCGGCCCAATACCCAAGGGACCCGGCGGATATATACTGACGGGTCGGGCAGGTTGGGGCAGACAGATTGCTAGGCAATTCTATTGTCCTTTCTCCTTGTATTCTAAAATCTAAAAATATTTTATACTGTAATTCTATGGTCCCTACTGTATACTAAATAGTGACGTACATTAGCACAATTTCACAAATTCTTGGGTATTATGTAAAACGGGCATATTATATTATGCCCACCTGTCACTGGTTTGAGAAACCCATTAAATCACTTTTAATATACAGTATTAGTGTTGCTTACCAGGGGCTTCCACAGTAAGAATATATTCATTTTGTAATGTTGCATGCAGCCGAACAGATTGTCCATTTTGAGGATTGAAATATACTTCATTTTTAACTCGACAATCAAGTTTACATTTGAAAATTAAATAAATTTGTGTTTTCACCTGTAAAAGACAAACCAGAACCAGAATTATCACTGTATTCAGAATTAATTATAGCTTTTTTTTATTATAAGAGCGTCAATACTTTGCACTGTTTCTAAAGTTTGTATGGTGTAATTGTAGCATGCTGAGACTACATAGGAACAGCTTTGTTTGGTTTCAGTTAAAATGGACATGATTACCTACAGTTTCTGAAGATGTTTCTCCTTATAACTAAATAGAAAATACTCCTGTGATTTCTGTGAGTCATCTGTACTGTACAAACTCCAAAAATGGACACGTGAGAGTTGAAAGTGTCCAAACTAAAAAACGATGTGACTGATTATATAATGTTATTCATGTCAACCAATCAGAAAATTGTTTTGATCATCTTAACATGAAAGATTATGCCTAATTAGATATATGTAATGAACCACTTGCAAGTACTAATCTGTGATCGTGGTAAAAATGCACCACCCACTTATCCTGGTTATAATGTTTTTGGGGAGTTCCTTGCAACCATGTCTATGAATTATGTCTATTTTACTTATCCAGGTCATGATATACATTATCTTTCCAAGTGACTTCTTCAATTGCTCCAGTAACACTCAGTTGAACTTAAGAAGCTGCTCAGATGAGCGATAAAACATTTTCAATATTGCTCAGAAAGTCCAGATAAGACCTATTTCTATTAGACCCTAGCAATTTCTTAATCTCCATCCAATGAGTCCTGGGCATGAGTGGCGGTATATGGCCCAAATACTGTTGGGATATTACAATGAGTAATTGTTTAGACTCCCCTAGGAAATGCTACTTATAATATTTGTTTAATTAAATATCCTCATTATCCTGATTATCTATTGCATTTAATTACAACAAGCCAAGTGCAGGAACCTTTGCCGATCCAACTTCTGTCTTATACAACTATAAGCCAGAAAGTTCCAAAAGAGACAACCTTGATCATTTGCAATCACAAACAACCAGAGGAACCTATCTATTAAACCACAGTGCTAAAACCTTAATCGAATATAAGAACAGTGCAAACTTTTCTAAATTAATTTATTATTATTATAGAGTTAATTTAGTTTAGGTGCAAAATGGCGCCATCCTATATTCCAATGCAACCATCATCATTTGGCTTTGATTAATTCAGTATTTGAAATAAGGTTACAAACCCCACAGTGGATCCTCTCTGGTTGTACACAAATAAGATTTCTGTGGTTTTCCTGGAATGAAGTTGGTTGCAGCTTTTCAACGTGAGATGCAGAGCTTCTTTTAGCCTTGTCATCTTCTGAATCTGTGACAGAATCAAACCCAGAATCTGATAAAAAATTATACAAAGAATATACTTACTTATTTTATCTCTCTTAAGGTTGCATTCATATCATTATAACATGAAAGTTTTAGCAGTTTTGAACATGTCCAAATTCTGTTGAGCAGATGACGGTAATATTTAAGGCTTCAAGGGGCCAGTATACCAAGAAAATATGCATTTTCTGCTGTGATTAAATCATAGTCTTTATATTCCAGTATGCAAGGGGTTATCTGTACATTTGTAATCTAATTACATACCTTGCAAGAGCCTTAAATTGAGTATTTTCAGTTTCTAATTTCTATTTCTTTTTTTAAGACAATAGCAAAAAATATGTACAATCCCTATTCTTTGCACTTGTGTTGCACAAGGTGTGCTGGCAATTTTGGTAGATCTCATAAGGGTACACTTCCCGTAACAATGACATCTGAAGAGAGGAACCAAACAACCCACACCAGTAAAGTCATGGGGAAGTGGTCATGCTAAAAGGAGCCAAAAAGCTTTAAACTTGTTTAAAGTAAAACCATGTTAAAGAAAATACAATTCTTTCTGTATCTAAAGGATTGTCTCATAAACCACAAAGTGGTAACCCACACTTAAAAGTGAGTGGAGACATGCAAATCACCACTTAAGTGTCACTCCAGCTAACTATGTTCCATTGTTTATTACAAGAAATCAGAGCCATTTTAACTTGTAGTGGACAATAGAGGACTTTGCATGTAGGACATTGCGTAATCACAGGGAATAACCAGGAATTTAACAACTCTTTACATGTCACTATAAAAGTTACACAATATATACCTATTTCCACTATAAGTCAAATAAATAGGGTTTGTGTGTTAATAATGTGTTTAGTCTTTTCTTTTCATTTAAACAAAGCTGTATTAGCTTCCAGTTCTAAAGTAGTAATAGATCATTGTTTTGTATTACAGGTGTGAGATTCGTTATCTGGAAACCCGTTATCCGGAAAGATCCAAAATACGGAACGACTGTCTCCCATAGACTCCATTTTATCCAAATTTTTTAAAATTATTTCCTTTTTCTCTGTAATAATAAAACAGTAGCTTATACTTGATCCAAACTAAAACAAACAAAGCAAAACCAGCTTATGGGCTTTATTTAATGTTAACATGGTTTTCTAGTAGACTTAAGGTATGAAGATCCAAATTATGGAAAGATCCATTATCTGGAAAAAAAACCCCAGGCCCAAGCATTCTGGATAACAGGTCCCATAACTTGAATACCTTCCCTCAGAGTATGAGCTCTGTGTACATGAATTTGTGCCCAAATTGATGCCTGTGTCTCAAGTTTCCAGATATGAACTGGGAATGGAAAAAAAAAGAAGGTACACTGGCACACAAAGCAAATACCAGCAGGTCGAGCTGCTGCAAAAACTCTAAAAATCTAAGGAGGCAGTATCAACCGTAAGATTAAAGTTTTCTATCTTTACTGTTCCGTATGGTTTAGTGCAAAAAATAAATACCATAGATGTTTCTAGTTAAACTGTAGGAAGAATGCATGTCCAATATAAGCCCCATTAATTGGATTTACTGATGAACATTGTACATAATTTCATTTTTCCGATGGCACTAATTCATTTTCTTAATGCTACTTGATCATACTGTGTAATATGATTAACGCTAGTGTAAAAAGCTGTGTAAAATAAAAGGAATTTATCAATTATTTTATTTTAAGCTACATTTTAAGCAGCATAATTGTACACCACTTGAGATCTTGCATAATCTGTTATAGTCAATTGGAAAAATATAAGCTGCAATTAAGTTCTATAAGGTCACAAAACATTTTCATTTTTACACAGTGGTACCCAGTTGTTGAAAATCATCCACAGCTTAATACGTATGCCACTTTTTTATGTGGCAGTTATAACACCATGATAAATAGGCCCCTTGCAAACAACTCCTTTAGAAGTACTGGATGTCATGCATAGGCAAGAAGAAGTTTAAGCCTGTAGTACTTTGTCTAACTTCACTGCACCCAGTGGTTGGCATTGGAAGGCCACTAACAGTAGAGGAAGCACCCCACCCCAAAGGGAGCCAGAGCAATGAGGGGGTTACAGGTGACCCACCATTTTTGCACACGCCCAACAATGCAGAAAGAATTTGCAGGTGACCCACTATGTTACAGGGGGAAGGGAAGTCGAAGAATCTCTTTGCAGGGGAGGGGATCTGGGCCCACAAAGTTACACCACTGCAGGGAACACTGTTAATTCTCCTGGAGGGTTATTACAATCCTAGAAGTATGAAATAAAAGGGGAAAAAAGTACTGGCAGCAGAACAATTCTGTTTCTATATACTTCTTTGATAGATCACACCTTGATTATGGAGTACAACTTTCATAAAATTTAAATGAACCAACAGAGACAGGCTAGGAAAGCAAATGGCAAAAACCCAATAATCACTGAACTGTTTAACTTAGATAAGAGGCACCAAACTTGTGATACTATACAGTACAGATACTGTAAGTCAAGGTCAGAATATAAATGAACTAATTGTTTTTTTTTTTAATACTTACAGTACAAGGTAGAAAAGAGAACATTTAGAAATCCACTAAATCTAATCAACAGCATAAGAAAGGTTTCTTTATTGTAGCAGAAGTGGAATTGTAAGCAGAGGGAGGGAGTGAGTGGCGATTGTAATGATTTCGGTTTAGGCTTGGATGCCTTTCAAGCAAGAAAAGTGAATCCAATGAAAGGGTTTGATTATTAAAGGAGAAGGCTGTCTTTGGCATTTTTTAATTATATGTCTTCTGTTTTGTCTTTCTCCAATATGGCATCTGTTTCTACGGTCAATTGTTACTTCAGCAAGCAGTAAGTTGATTCATTTAAAGCCTCCCCCCAGACTTTTTTTTCTTTCATTTTAATTGATTTTCAGGCATTTTCCTGTTTAACAGTCATTACATTCAAACAAATGGTTGCTAGGAACTGCCAACCTAGCAACTCTATAGCAGTTTATAATGCTTCACCACTTAAGATCTGCAAAACTAAAAATAAAATAATGAATTCACTATGGAAAGAGGGCAATATTCATACTGCCATTACGGAAATGGCTTTATCTTACAGAAACTAAACAGTAGCAGTTCCAGTAATGGGGCATGAAAGGGACTCTTAACGGTGTCCATTGCAACTTTGTTCCTTTTTGCTTATAAAGTCTTGCATAGTCTATACGGGGTTTTTGTGAGCATTGGGTCAGTGTTAATAAAAGCCCCCTCCTGTCCATGACAAATGATAGATCTGAGATATTATTTTACCTTTATGTTTTTGTCTTACGTCTTTCATGTGCTGTTGGGTTGGTGTGCCACTAGTACTTTGCCTGGCTCTGATCCTTGGCACTTCCTTGCTAATAGATTTCAGTCATTTGTGCTCTTGAATCTTCTTGGGTTAATCGCTATTGGCTAGTTGCATAGGTTAGCCCTCACTTACCTCCCACCTTTGCATTCTGTTCTGAGTGATGGGTTTGCATTGCCAGTAGTTCACTCAGTGTTTCCCCCGTGAGACACTGCCACTCTGCTCTTTGCCTCCCAGCAGCTCTGCCTGATAGTCTCAGAATTTATGGCTGCTAGGAATACTTTATCACTTTATTTCGCCCCAGGTTAAAGCTTTACTAACTGCCATTTAATAACCAGACTTTGGCTCCAGTTAACTCTGGCTGTTCTGGCTGTATTTTAGCTGGTAGCTTAGATTCTGTTAAAGCATACCACTGTTATGATATAACCTAAAAAGTGCTTTACAAATGTAAACTGTAAATTATATCTATAATGGAATTTGTACACAATGTAACAGCTGCTGGCAAAAAAATTGTCAACTGAAAAAGGAGGGGGCAGTCCTGAAATGCATTGTTGCACTGACCTGGATCCTTTTTTTGGAGCAGTGTAAAACTTAATAGAGGTACCAGGTTGCAAGACTGATTTAAACCATATACAAATAAGGTTACATATACAGGGGTGCTTTGCCAATGAGGCGAGTTGAGGCTGTCGCCTCAGGCGGCAGCGCCCCAATAGGTACCAGGGGCAGCAAAGATGCTGCTCCTGGTAATTTAAGAGCGATTTTCCGGGGGAGGGGGGGCAGCAGCAACTGCTGCTGCCTCAGGCGGTAGAGGGGCCAGCACCGCCCCTGTACATATATATATATATATAGGAATTTGGGGTTGACGAGACCCAGGCAAGTGATACATAGGCATTGTGTTATTGTGTGCACAATTTACAAACACGAATAAAAAGTACTAGAAATGAAGCAAAATTGTGCATGCTCTAACATTATTTATCTATACACATGACTTAGCATCTTGGGACAAATGCCAACATCCTTGTTCAGAACTTAGTGCAAGGGTTAACACAGCAGACCCTCTGCTTACCTCCGCCTGCATTTTTTGGAGAGAGGATCCACTGTAATGCGTTCCTTCCTGAAGTTCCATTGACAAGCCCTGCGTTGGCCTGCGTGTGTGTGGAGCTACTCTAAGCAGATGTTTCCAATATCCCATATCAGCTTAGTTTAGCTAAACAAAGGCCAAAGCCACCATGTATCCATATTAACTGGTATAAATTGGACACCAATTTGAGATGCATGATGCCATTCACAAAGTCCACACAAGCCTGCTATTACACACAATAGCATGAATTGACACAAGAGAACCCTGCGATTACTGACAGCTAGGAAGTGGCAGTAGGTTCAGAGATCCACTCAGAGTTCCATCTACTGCTTAGCTTTTTTTTACTCTGTAATTACTGGAAAAGGGAATCAAAGCATTGTTAGTAAAAATGATGGCAATTTACATGTGAAAATTGCAGTTTGCACTATGCATTGGATATGTAAATGGGGCCTTGTACTTCTGAGATAAGCTTTTCACCGACTTTACTGACGTATTACAGTGGGGGTAATGAGATGGTTGGCCATAATGATTATGTCCCAGTCATATAAACAAGCAGAAGCTGAGACATATTTCTGAAAAAGTACAATTAGGCTGGCAGATACACATCTGACGATTAATTACATCATACACTGGTTGTCTTTGGGGTTATTATCATATTGACTGTTCAATGGCCATCTACTGTATATAACCAGTCAAAAGTCCCATCAAGTCCAAAATAAACAAACAAATCAAAAGTTTGTGCTCACATTGGCACGCTTCAGTCTTCTTAACCACCATAGTCCTTGTAATTATGCACCACAAAAGTGCCAATGGTTGTTACAGATGTTGCAGTACCAGCTGCAGTACATGTCTCTTCTCATGGGAACTTCCGAAACTCTAATGTAGGTTTCGTGACAGTGTTTCCTAGCTCTTATGAAACAATAGTCGAGATCCTTAATTATGGGTATTAAAGAGGAAATGAAACCAAAGTCTGCTGAATATCATATGAGATGCACAAAGGAAATTACAACAGATATTTAATATGCAGAGTAAGCCCTTGTTCAATCCCAGATTTCTGAGTAAATCTCTCAGACAGAAGAAAAGAAAGCACTGATACTGGAAATTTTACTAAGGTAATTAGAGAATTTCGACATCTTTGTTAGACAATAGCAGCACGTTATGCACAGGTTTGCAACATTTGTGAGCTACTGAGGTTCGACGCATGCAGCATTCTTTTTCCGTTCAGGCAGAGTGAAACCTCAGTCTTTCAACTTCTTGAGCAAGGGAAACTATTCTCTTTGTTCCATGCTGTCTGTGGCTGTATATACATAGGCATATGAAGCACAATGAATGCAAGAAAACAGTGAGGACAGGCATGAATCCATATGCTGCCTTTCCCAATAGGTAGAATACAGCTAACACACCTCATTCTTTGTCTTTAGCCACAGTTAGTGCAAAGGGCAAATGTATCACATTTCTCTGAATTCCTTTACCTGAAGACAATGTACAGTCAATCACCCCAACTAGGTGTCTTTCTGACATTTCAACTTGTAAGCCACATCCTCAACCTAAAACTATTTTCAGCAAGTCCCCTTTGCTTATCATACTTAACATCTTAACATCTTAGTGATACCCCACTATGCGTTTAAACGGTAAGCTCTTTTCACCAAGAATACCTTTTGAGGGAATCTGGCATGAATATGTTGGTGCTCTAAAAAGACATGTTAATAATAATAATAATAATAATAATAAAAATAATAGTGTTAGGTTGAAAAAAAGACACGTCCATAAAGTCCATAAAGTTTAAGTCTATACTTAACTTGCCTAACTGCTAGTTGATCCAGAGGAAGGCAAAAACACAGTTTGAAGCCCCTCCAATTTGTCTCAGAGGGGGAAAAATTCCTTCCTAACCCCAAGATGTCAATCTGACCAGTCCTTGGATCAACTTGTACTATGAGCTATCTCCCATAACCCTGTATTCACTCACTTGCTAAAAAGCCATCCAACCTCTTCTCAAAGCTATCTAATGTATCAGCCAGTAAAATCGATTCAGTCTTCTCATGGGAATGGGTGCCTACTTGTCATCTGGAAGGACCTACTAGTAAATAAAGCATTAGAGTGATTATTATAGGATCCCCTTTATATATTTACACATAGTTATATCACCCCTCAAGTGCTTCTTCTTCAGGGACGACAACCCAAGCTTGGCCAGTCTTTCCTCATAGCTAAGATTTTCCATACCTTTTATCAGCTTAGTTACCCTTCTCTGGACCCTCTCTAATTCAATAATGTCCAGTTTGAGTGTTGGATTTCCAACTGGGATTTAACGCTGGAGGTAAAAAAAAACCTTGTCTGTCATTGCCAGGAACATACGAAAGAATGGTGTCACAGTAGAGTAGATATTTCACATTCATAAAGCACATACCAAGGTTTTGGAGCTTCAACTCTCAGAAACTGACTGCCAAAGTACGTTATACAGGTCTATATGGTTCTACAACCTGCTGGCTCTGCTTTGCTCTGGATCATACTGTTTTGACATGACTGGCTCTAATAGATGTATATCTCTTTTAGCATACAGTTGTATGTCAACAAGAGCTGGAGGGGTAAAAGCTGGGCATATTAGCCTCAAACTGGGGCCAGGGTTCTTGCAAAGCCTATGACTCTGCCTTTTCTATATCTGATACTGATGCACTTGAATGTAAATTACTTTCACAGTTGATAGAAAGCACAATAAAACATATCTTGTATGTTATTCTGTTTATCTGTATACTCCTGAGTTGTTCCATCACCATGGCATTTTATTAAATCAACTGGACTTGCTGTGTTTTTCTTGAAGATGTTTTTCTTGAAGATGTTTCACCAGTCATCCAACTGGCTTTCTCAATTCAGAATAACTTGTACATAGGATCTTTTTTCAGGAATACTGTATATCCTCTGGAATGTTGCTCCAATCAGCATAATCTGTATATCATAATCAGCAAGGATGTGATGAAGTTAGGTGTTGATTGTATTAGCATGATTGGAGCTTTGAGGTGTTATTAAGCCTTCCAGCCGCATGACAAAAGTTTTTTGACACCCATAGACTTTAATGGGCGTTGGCAACATTTCGCCGGAGGTGAATTTTTGGCGAAACTAAACGGGTCAAATTCGCCTATCCCTATCTGAAACTATTACAGTTAATTTCTGTGCCTATGCAAGGAAATACATCTCTAGATGTTGTTATCGCTACTTCCTTTCTGGCAATAAAGCAGCAGACCTGTCTTGCTTTGTGGTAGGGATTCCACATATACAATACAAAACAGCACATTCTTATAATCTCATACATATGATGGGTGAAGTACATCTTCAGACATGAAATGTATAAAGCTTTAACTACAAGATGATTTTTTTAGCTTTCACTTTTGCAGCAATTGATTTCAACTAAAGACCTTCACCTCTACCCTGTTGTTGGTCCTGAGGTTAGGAGACCTTTCTGCTTAGTTTGGATAGTGCTACCCATATTAGTAATAGGCAACCTATCTGTATGCTATTGATACAAAATATTACTTAAGAAATGAACAGCGTCAGGGACCCCTGGGTCCTGCTTTTGACAGCTCAACCCGCTGTCACGGATTTGTACTGATAAATCTCTGGTTTCTCTTTGATCTGCTGCACTGAACAGCCAGAAACAGATACAACGATCTAACTTAATTGTGTCTTGGCAGAATAGATACTTGACATACTTTTGTAACAGTTTGATAAGATAAGAACTTAGACTCATAGCTTAAAGGGCAATTCACCTTCATTTGCAAAACTGTAATAACATATAAAAACCACAGAAATGTGTTCAAACTTTCATAACCTGCCAAATTATGTAAAATGAACATGGTAATTAGGGGGTGTGGCCACAAAATATTTTTGACCCGCTACATGCCAAATCTTTTTGTCCCTCTTCCAGTTTCCAAAATGTTGGGAGGTATGCACTCCCCCCCCCCCAGCACGCACCTCTTTCTACCGTGTCGACAAGTCAGCGCGACCGAGTTCAGGAAAGTAAAGTGCAGGGAGTGGGTCTCGGCCGGCGAGGCGAAAAAAAGCCGGGGCCCATTGGGTTTTTTTCTCTGTGTCCCACCAACCCAGTCCGACCCTGTCCATAAATCACACCTCAGACCTCATTTTCAATCTACAGAGCAGGATGAAAAGTGCAAAAAAAATGGATATAAACTGCCATGTTTTTTGCAATTTTGCACCCTGCCCTGCACTTTAAAGAATAACCACAAGGCTTTGCACTGCAAAATGGGGCTCAATGACCTGCATCTGCCCCATGCATCCAGTGCTGTCTGTGTTCAACTGTGCTGTATTCATGAGGGGCAGGTGGAAGGAGGCACCTATATGTCTTCCTTCCCGCCCCATGCATCTTTAGCTTGTATGTCTGAATGCACAGTGCATCAGTGCACCGTCCACCGTGCCACAAGTCCATTGTGAATAAGCACTAAGGTAGTGCTATTTTGCACCTCTTAGGAGTCTGCACCTGCTACAGGGGCAGAAGTAAACACCCTTTATGTTTTTTTTCAGTTTTGGTTCGTTCAAGGGGGTTATTTATTAAAGGTCCCGTTGTGTTTTCCCAAACAATTGGAGTTTTTCGACAGCATTTTCACTAAAAAACTCTGGGATAAAAAAACTAAATTTTTTCAAGATTTATTATGATCTGAAGCTGTTAAAAGTCCGAATCCGAAACAAAAATCCAGCATAACCTGCCAAGCCCATGTAAAAGTCAATGGCAGAGGTCATTTTACATTTGGATTTTATCATAAATAAGGAAACATTCAAGTTGTGATTTTATTCGAGGTAGAAAAAACCCCTAAGTGGACATTGTCGTCATTGCCATAGTTCCTAAAATACCCTACCCGAAGCAAACTATGACTGGCAAAAGATTACATTAACTATATATTATAATGTTATCAGTAAACTTACAATTAAAAAGCATCTCCATCCAAATCAGCTTTTTGCACAATGAGAGGAAATGTCATTCTAAGCACCTTTCCAATATACATTAATACATGTTTACATGTTTAAAATTACAAGTGAGTGCAACGCATAAAAAGGGTTAAACAAATCTGTCGCTCTCAGTTCCTTTATTTAAATTGTACTGACTAGTTTATACAGTGCTTGTTTCAGTTAATCATAATTTGCATCAGTCCTTGCTTTAGTGGAGCTTACAGTTTAAACGTCCTTTCACATTTACACAGCACATCCTATGGTCCACTCCATCTGGAGCCAGTTAATTTATCTGTATTGTTTGGAATGCAGGAGGCAGTGGCGGAACTACCGGGGAGCAGGGGGTGCGAGCGGGCCAGGGCCCTCCGGCAGCGCCGCGTGCCACTGAAATCCCCCCGGCAGCGCTGTGCGCCACTGAAATTCGGGCTGTATGGAGGGGGACGGGGCCCGGCTGCGCGTCACGCACCAGGGCCTGCCCCCCTCTAGTTACGGTACTGGCAGGAGGAAACCCCTACATACACATATGGAACATGCAAACTTCTTTAAATAGTACCCAGGTTTGAAACAGAACCACAATGCTGCTCTGATTGCTTCTACCTCTAATAATGTATGCTGCTTAAAACCATGAATGAATTCCTATAAATGGCACCTGAAATAGTTGTGTAGTTATCCTTAAAGGGCTCACCTTTAGTATGTTACAGAATGGCTAATTCTATGCAAATTTTCAATTGGCCTTCATCTTTTTGTTTTTATAGTTTTCAGAATTATTTGGCTTTTTCTGACGACTCTTTCCAGCTTTCACATGGGGATTCACTGACCCTATCTAAAAACAAATGCTCAGTAAGGTTAAAAATGTATTGTTATTGCTAATTTTTATTACTCATATTTATATGCGGGCCCCCTCCTATTAAAGTTTTAGTCTCTTTATTTAAATCAGTGCGTGGTTGCTAGGGTATTTTGGAGAGCTGTTGAATAAAAAACAATATAAACTACGCAATATGTTGGCGCTATATACATACATGTTAATAATAATAATAATAATAACTCAAAACAACAAATAAAAAATGAATTCTGGCCCCACAAAGATATTAGCATACTTGTGACTTGATATATGATAACAAGGGTAAAATACTAATTTGCATGCTCTTGACTTCACTGGTTTCACTATGAATTAGAAATTTCACTTCCTCAGAGGATGAGAATGCGGAAATGTTACTGTAACACCTCTAAACAAAGAGCCCAGCATTCATTTTAAAGAAAGATGATGTCTCTTACAATACACCTAAGCTTTGTGGGGCCACTGTAAACATAGATCTATAAAAGGCATCAATTGTTTTACCCTAGTATGCAAACTATTATGTTGACAATACTCTGAGAAAATCATTTCTTCCAGTGTACAAACTGCACATTTCTGCACAGAGAGGAATTTGTGTGCATTCTTTAGGCACAGAATGTTATCAATGTTGTGCGTCCAAATGTCCTCTGCTAATATTGATTGCCATTGATTTCTGTATCAATGGAATTATTTGATATTTACTTTGGAAGAAATTACACACACTCATATTATGTAACAATCATACCAATCCTAGGGTGCATGGGGTGTTCCATCAACAATAATAGATGTGGCAGTTAAATGAAATCTGGATGCCCATAGGTTGCTTATTCCTAATATAAGCAGCACTGTCCAAACTATCCAGTCAGAAAGTTGGGAGTGGACTAGGCTATGTAGTATCCTGGATAGAACTGGGCTCTTGATTACAGCTGTACAGAGAAGCATTGCCAACTACTATACAACAAACTTATTTGTAGGATCAGTGTTATAACTGAGATCATCAATAGGAAGGATAGTAAGATTGGCGGAATAGGCAATATAGTGCCCTAGATAAAACTGACCCTATGACTACAGAACTACAGAAAAGCATTGCTACCTAATACAGATATGGAACCTGTTATCCAGAATACTTAGAATCTGGGGTTTTCCAGATAAGGGGCCTTTCCATACCTTTAGTCTATTAACATGAATTAAACCCAATATAATTGTTTTGCCTCCAATAATTAATTAATTATGTCTTAGTTGGGATCAAGCATAAGGTTATATTTTATTATTACATAGAATTTTTTCAAAGTCAGAATTATTTGATTAAAATGGAGTCTATGGGGCAAATTCCCTAACCGGCGAAAATTCGCCAGTGACGGCTTAGCAGCCATCACAACACTTTGCCAGGCGTAAATTCACTAGGACAACACTAATTCACTAAAGGGTCATTAAAGAAGTTGCGTCCAGGGCAGCAAACGCTGGTGAATTTTCACTAGCGTAACTTCGTCAATCAAAGCGAAGATGAGCTAGTGTTACCTAATTTGCACACGGCGGGAAATGATAAAGGTACCTGGACGTATATGTTGCAGAAAATACAAAATCCACCTGGCGTTATAGTGCAAAGCAACGCTAGCGTTAATCTCCTTCGCTAGCGAAGTGACGCCTGCGCCCGTTAGGAAATCGGTGAAGTTCCGAAATGACGTCATGCTGGCGAATTTTCGCTAGCGTTAGTCACTTCGCCCTTTAGGGAATTTGCCCCTTTGGGAGATGGCCTTTCCGATAATTCAGAGCCTTCTGGAGAGCGGGTTTCTGGATAATGGGTTATTGGATAACGGGTTTCTGGATAATGGATCCCATTCCTGTATACTACAAACTCTGTAGGGTCAATACAGTATGTATTTATAAAGCACCAACATATTCCACAGCGCTGTACAATACAAGTATTATACAGAGAACATACAGAATTACATACAAAGAAACCTATAAACGATACAAGAGGTGATGCAGGCGGCAGTGCACTCATTTTAAACAAACATATAAACAAGCATAGTCACTAGAGGGCTGAATATGCATTGTGGGTAAAAAAATGGCAAATTGTTCTGATTTTTTGAAACTTGGCACTAGTTTAGTAATGAATGGGCTTATGTGATAAAAATTACCTGCAGTAACCAATCAGCATGTAGTATTTACTTATTGGCTTCAATGGGTTACTGCACCTGGGCAAATTTTGTATTTTTATATATGTGGGGTTCAATAGGTTTAGTGCGTTATTAATATCAACTGTGAATCAAGGGGGAAAGACAGTAGGATCACAGGGCTCTTACACAACCTTCTTACTTAATAACATGGGTTTTTCTTGATTTGTTAACTGCAAGAAAAACGGTGTTTACCTCAAAACACGCATGAGGAATATTGTGTTTTTTAAATGGTTAATATGAGAACTGAAAACTGTATGAGAAATTATTGAAGCCTATATGAGTAACATACTAGGAACATTGTGGTACTAGGAACAACATGGTAAATTGCACGAACATTTTTGTGTATAGCTCTCTGACCCTCCTGGAAAATTAGGCCCAATAAATTATAAATACTACTAAAACTCTTTTTTTTCTGGTCAGACATTTTGGGGCAAAAACTAGAATTTGAAAAAAAACTCAAATTTTTTGAGATTTATTATACCCCAATGCTGCAAAAAGTCAAATACAAAAACCCGCCATCTCAAACCTGTCGAGGTAAAGTACAGTATAAGTCAATGGGAGATGTCCCTATCCCAATTTGAAGATATTGTGGTCTGTGCTGGGTTTAGCCCAATAATCCGGAAAATTCAGGGTTTCTGGGAAAAAAACCCAAAAAAATCAAGCGATTCAGGAAAAAAAAGTCTCAAAAAAATATGATTCTGGTTTCTCACTTGATTTTATCAAGTTTTTTCCTAATTTATTCGAGTTATTTCATTGATAAATAAGCCAAAATTGGGATTTGATAGAGCCTTTTTTAATTAAAATTAGGGATGCACCGAATCCACTATTTTGAATTTGGCCGAATCCCCGAATCCATCTTGAAGGATTCGGCCGAATACCGAACCGAATCTGAATGCTGATTTGCATATGCAAATTACGGGCGGGAAAGGGAAAAGTGGAAAAAAATTGGTTTACTTCCATGTTTTGTAACAAAAAGTCATGTGAAATCCCGCCCTCCCCACAATTTGCATATGCAAATTAGGATTCAGATTTGGTTTGGCCAGGCACAAGGAATCCGAATGTTGTTGAAAAAGGCCAAACCAAATCCTGGATTCGGTGCATCCCTAATTAAAATAAATAGATAAAATCAGATTGTCAGGAAGCAGTAACTTTTGAGATTCATTTACACTGTGTGTGTCCTTACTACAAGACTGTACAAATTGTATTTCCCAATGAATTATCAAATGACAAAATTACTTACCATGATAGATTTTCTCCGTAACTGCTTCAATATACAGGTTAGGTTCATCATCACAGGAAAGCTTCTTCCATTGTGACCAGTCTTTGAAAAAGCAAGAGAAATCCTCATCATTTGTTACTCCACAAAAGAGAACGACTATTTTCGCTGTGGGGCTCAGAACTCTCTGCAAATCAGCCAGGACAAGTTGGTTGTCAAAACTTTCTGCCAATTCTCCGGATAAGAGAATCACTATACATTTGCTTTTCCGGAATTTGAAAAAATCTTCTTGTTCTATTGGATCCTCGTTTATTTCATAGCTTTCAGTCTGTAGATGTTTGAGTTCATAGCTTGTTTCAAAGAGCTCCTTAAGATACTGGCACCAGGATAAGGCATCACTGCCATGGACTACTAGCACATCACAATGACCTACAATTCCAAAAGAAAAGAAAATATAACTTCCTATGTATGCAACATTTGGGCATGGTAATTTTTAACATATAACACAGTAACAATGTCCCATGTTCCATTTCCCTTCTGAAGTAGACAATCGCATTAGTATATATTTAATTGTTATGGTTACAAACCGTAACCAATACATTTAACACAATAATTACATGGTGCTTGCTAAGTATCAGAAAGATAGTATGCATTGTTGGTGACATTTTGTTAAATATGAGGATAATCACAGATGTCTTTTCCATTTACTATTTTTGGCAAATAGGATAGCGAGGGGAATCCCACAGTAAGGTCACAGTAATCACATGCCAATGAGAAGGAAGCAATTGCTGCGTAAGTGTTAGTGTATGTGTAGGAGGAAAGCCTAACTGACCTAACTGTGGTTGTTGACTTTAGTAAATTGCCGTGGGTAAGCTTTTTACATTGCGTGACAGCTTTTCAAATGTATCATGCCATATACAAACACTCCAAGGAAGGAAAAGTAATTGCTGCTGTAAATGTAGGTAGAACAGTATAGTGATTATCAGCCAACCCAAAAGAAGCTGATGCTTCTCACGTTGCATATAAAATTTTCTAATAGGACTCAAAAGCCAGTTTGGAATGGTCTGGCCATTACAAAGAAAAAGAGCCCCTCCATAATTATTATTTAAAGGGATTCTGTCATGATTTTTATGGTGTAGTTTTTATTTCTTAATTACACTATTTACACTGCAAATAATTAATTCTACCATATACCATATACCATTCCTGTACCACTAAGTGTATTTTTTTGTTGTAATATTGATATGGAGGCAGCCATCTCAGGTCACTTTGCCTGGTCATGTGCTTTCAAAAAGAGCCAGTGCTGCACTATGCAACTTCTTTCTGACTGGCGGTTGTACTCAATTTTACTATTGAGAGCTGTTCTTATATCTATCAGGCAGCTGTTATCTTGTGTTAGGGAGCTGCTATCTGGTTACCTTCCCATCGTTCTGTTTTTAAACTGCTGAGGGGAAGGATGATATCACTCAAATATGTAGTACAGCAGTAAAGAGTGACTGAAGTTTATCAGAGCACAAGTCAAATGACTGGGAGCTCCTGGGAAACTGACAATATGTCTAGCCCCATGTCAGACTTCATAATTAAATATGAAAAAATGTAAATTTTGAAAAATGTATTTCAGTAATTCAATCTGTATTCAGTAATAGAGGGACTGAGAGTAAACCACGCCTGGTTTACTCTCACTCCCTCTACTATTAAATTTTAAACAGATCTCTTATCCTCATTCTTTTAAATTAATTACAGGAGTTATCGGTTAGCAAACGCCTTTTATTCTTTCTTCTATTTCACAAGACGTGGGGAATTTGTGTTTTTTTAGGAAAGATAGAAAACAATTCAAGTTAGAAAAGGTATTATTGAGACCACAGTTCCCTACGTTCTGCCTTCTTTAATTGTGGTAATCCCAGGGTCTAGATAGCAAAATGACCAGACAGTAACAAACGGGATGACTCCACCACTATCTCTTTCTTCCAATTCTAATCTTAATTTATTACAAGTGTGAATGTGATACTGAATCAGTTGTTACATTGTATATCCTGCCAATCAACTGATAAGGTTGATACAATTTATCCTTCACAGGAAGTCATGTGAAAGGAGCTTGTGTTTTTCAATAATTTTTACTTTAGCTATTGTGGAACTTAGGCACTGAATTAATTGGTAATTGGTACAATTTATTTATTCTAATTTTTTAGTTAATTAAATCCCCTAGGGGTTATCACGGAGGTCAATAAATTAGCACGAAGCACTTTAGAGGTTAGTCTCTATCTTAACAACCATGTATTATAACAGGCCATAGGAGAACCAATTTAATTATATAGTGAATAACTTTAAAATTGATCTTATTAATTTAATTCATTTGGTGTTTTTTATAACAAGTATCTCTATAAATAATAATTAAAATTGATGTATTAGAATGTTTAATGAATTGCAGTTTAATTACTTTGACCGTATAATATAACTTAGCACATAGCACTTTGGTGATCTTCATATAGACAAGCACATGCACTTTAGAAGTTTTTAATTAATTATTGGCAGCAGAGTAAATTATTTTAAGTGATTCTAGAACACAAAGACATACGGGGTTTTACTTTTCCTTTCTCTTTTTAAATTGATAAAATATAGTAAATTGGTGATTGTACCCCACTGTGTCTTTTTTAAGGTGATAAATTGCTGAGAATATACAACCTTTTTGTTATATCACTCTCTACATTTAGGGGCATATTTACTAAGGGTCGAATACCGAGGGTTAATTAACCCTCGATATTCGACCGTCGAAGGAAAATCCTTCGACTTCGAATATCGAAGTATTTACCGCAATTACTTTGATCGAACGATCGAAGGAAAAATCATTAGATCGAACGATTAAATCCTTCTAATCGAACGATTCGAAGGATTTTAATCCATTGATCGAATTATTTTCCTTCGATCAGAAATTGCTTTGAAAGCTTATGGGGAAGGTCCCCATAGGCTAACATTGGTCCTCCGTAGGTTTTAGGTGGCAAAGTAGGTAGTCTAAGTTTTTTTTAAAGAGACAGTACTTCGACTATCGAATGGTCGAATAGTCGAATGTTTTTTTAGTTCGAATCGTTCGATTCGAAGTCGTGGTCGAAGTAGTCAATTCGATGGTCGAAGTAGCCAAAAAAAAAACTTCGAAAATTCAAACTTTTTTTCATTCGAATCCTTCGAATATCGAAGTCGAAGGATTTACCGCAAATAGTTAGATCGAATGATCGAACGAAAAATCGTTCGATCAAACGATTAAATCCTTTGAATCGTTCGATTTGAAGGATTTTAATCCATCGATCGAATGATTTTTCTTCGACCAAAAAAACATTAGAAAGCCTATGGGGACCTTCCCCATACGTTAACATTGCACCTCGGTAGGTTTTAGGTGGCGAAGTAGGGGGTCGAATTTTTTTTGAAAGAGACAGTACTTCGACTATCGAATGGTCGAATAGTCAAATGTTTTTTTAGTTCGAATCGTTCGATTCGAAGTCGTGGTCGAAGTAGTCAATTCGATGGTCGAAGTAGCCAAAAAAAAAACTTAGAAAATTCAAACTTTTTTTCATTCGAATCCTTCACTCGAGCTTAGTAAATGTGCCCCTTAAAGTTAACTCAAAGATGAACAACCCCTTTAAAACAATAACCTATAAGTAAGCCAGGGGTGCCCAAAAGGTACCAGTACCAGTAGACCTTTAGCTGGTGATGAGTAGATCGCAAGACACTGTCAACAAACAGCTCGTCTAAATCACCCTCCTGTTTTATTCTTTTCATTCAGATAATTATTATGTTAAGGTTACATAAGAAACAGATGTATGTTAAATATAGCAATAAACATTTTCTCATAAATCGGTATTTAAGTAATTTTTTAAAGTAATATTTTCCATGGAACAGAATGCTAACAATGCTTTTATGGATGTCGATCATGGTCTTGAGTTGCTTCTTATGAATATTAGCATGCAGTAAATATGTGAAGAAACTCCCAATGTGTTTCTATCTATTTGTGGCTCTGCATACTTTACAGAATCAAATAAGGAATAAGGTCACTAAAATCATCCCTTGGGGTTTTACATCTTCCATCACAATTGTTTTCACAAAGGGAAAAATTTAATCAAGGGGAAGCAAACAACCTATGCAAAAATCAAATATATATTTAAGAGAAAACTATCTGAATTTAGGAACCAGCTCACAATATACTGTATATATAGAATATAAATGTCCCAATACAAGTCTGATAAATAATTCAAATTCATATGTTTCCTAAGCTTAGCTTCTCAGCAGCTTCCAGAGTACACTGAGCAGTTTCACTGACACTCCAGACAAAATCCAACATGAGGTGCTCCTGTGACAGCTTTGAAGTCCGGAATTGTTACATTTATAGCTATGTTAAAGGAGAAGGAAAGGTTTGACATGGTAATGTATTCAAAATGTTTACCCCACATGTGCCTCCTGAACCGCTATATTTCCGCTTCTGCATTGCCATCCATTACTTAGTAATCTGCCTCACAAGCTCTACCTTTCTTCATGCGTTAGCCGGCGCCATTTTAGAAGCGCCGACGTCACTTCCCCCGCGGCTGCCCACACACTGCGCATGCGCCAATTTTTTTCCCCCTCTTCACTTGACCCCGCGCGTCATCAACGCTCAGCGCTCAGCGCATGCTCAGCAGTACTACAGAGAGGAACTGCGCATGATCCAGGTCGTGAGTCGCAATGGGAAGATAGGCATGCTGGGAAAAACGCTTCTCCTACTCTACACTATCAGAGGAAACGGATCAACAGAGCAGCTACAAGAAAGCACACAGAGGTAAATGTAACACACCAGCAGACTTTTAGTAACACGGCTGCTTTTTTAAAGATAATTCATGTTTGGGCTTTACAGGTCCTTTAAACCTTTACACTGGTGTATTAATCTCAGTTTATAAAATATGGCATTTCTAGCCATATTTTTTTTTTTTGGTGGGGGGATTCAGCTCTCCTTTAAAACCCTTTAAAATAGACTTCTAATAAAAAACACATTTAAAAAAATATATCAGTTCCCATTCCCTTGTCCTAAAGAAAACATAATTTTATCAACAAGATTTCAGCCTGAGACTGATAGTGATTATTATTATTAATTACATACTGATACTGTAAATCATTACAGGAGGTTTGAGAAACACTGATAAACAAAATTCTGCTGCTAGGCAACCAAGATAATTACATTGTTTGCAGTTAACATTAATACATTTTAATATTTTCGAATAGTATGGTACAAACAATGACAATTTACTGTTTTTCTCAAAGGTAAGTTTTATAAATGAATGTGTTGACACGTTGCTCAGCAGATGCCACTACTGCTTTCAACCCCTATTGAGCATGCTCCCCAGCTTAACTCAAGTCTATCAGAAAGCAACTGGTACAGGTATGGGATCTATTATCTGGAAACCCATTATCCAGAAAGCTCCAAATGATGGAAAGGCTGTATTCCATAGACTCCATTATATCCAGATAATCTGAATTTTTTTCCTTTTTCACTGTAATAATAAAACAGTACCTTAAACTTGATCCAAACAAAGATATAATTAATCCTTATTGGAAGCAAAACCCGTCTATTGGGGTTAGTTAAGGTTTACATGATTTTCTAGTAGACTTAAGGTATAAAGATCCAAATTACTGAAAGATCCAGGCCCAGGGCATTCTGGATAACAGGTCCCATACCTGTACAATTGAAACATTAGTTGCTGACATTTCTTTGATGCTGCTAGGAAATGTATTAACTAATGTATGTGTCTGACAACAAGCACCCCTACTGGTACAGACTGCATAATTGGACCCTAACAAGTGCCGAAACAGCAGTATAACAAAAAAATGGACTGTACAGTGCAGCCAATGGAAACACACTATGTCAATTTCACATAAATTCTTTCAGAGGCAAAAGTAATAATTAACTACTTGAAAAGGATGCCTGAGAACTTCAGCCCTTCCCTATTTGGGCTCTCTGTACACACAGAACCCAACTCAGGCACTGGGTCTGTAACTCTATTGTTATGCCACCTGGTATGTTCTTTATATTATTTCCCAACATACAGTATATAGGAATTAACATTGATACTAGCGCTAGCTTAGATACTAAGATGCAAAAGTTTTATCATTCAGATTGCAGCAAGCAGTTCCTGCACATCTTTCCTTTCTACATTAAGGTAGCATATAAAATGCTAAATGGAAATACTGTATTGTGTAATCATTTTATTTACAGGTTATTGGGTTTCATTGTATGCCAATAAGATGAAACTCCAGCACACAGATGCTTAAGGGTTCATAACCCGTGTTTATTGTCAATGCCAAACAGGAAACAACGTTTCGGGGACGTACCCCTTCGTCAGGGGGTACGAAAACGTTGTTTCCTGTTTGGCATTGACAATAAACACGGGTTATGAACCCTTAAGCATCTGTGTGCTGGAGTTTCATCTTATTGATCTATTGTTGGAGGTGCCGTCCTCCTTTAACCCCAAGCACCGGTGAGGATACTGAGAGACCAGGTGTGCTACTGCTTCTATTTGTTTGAGTTTCATTGTATGCACCAGTTTAACACTATGGTTTCAGTTGGGAATGGTTCGTGACTAACGGTTCACACCTTGTTTGATAGTTGCAAGGCTGCTGTTTCTGGAGCTGGTAACGCCTTTGCAACACATACCATATACTGTAAATGATAAAGTTATCATACATTTCTATTTGAAAGGGAAGACCGTCAAATAATCAATAAGCGATGTTTAACCTTGGCATAAACAACTCTAACATATTAGTGTGGTGTTGCACTTGTGGATTATCTATACTACTACAATAAGACCTGTGTGTAATACAAAAATGCTCACGCTCTATACGCCAGACAGTAGAGTACTAGGACTAAATTGGATAAACCCCTTTAAGGTGGCCCTTTCTCCACTTGCTCATGCTCCCATATGGGATGGCAGCTTCTCAGTATAGGGACTACTCTATTCCTCTGTCAGCTTGGCAACTTCACATCCAAGGTGGATATAATATGTAACCATGTATGCACTTTCAGGTACAATCATATTGTTGTTAGGTGCCATAAATAACGAATAACAAATTCGCCAGGCGTTATAGAGTGAAGTATTGCTAGAGTCTATCTCCTTCGCCAGCGAAGTTATGCCGGTGACAGTTAGTAAATCGGCTAATTACCGAAATGACGTCACGCTGGCAAATTTTTGCCCACATTAGTCACTTTGCCCTTTAGTAAATTTGCCCCTATAAGTGATGCCTCTGTGGCACCCCCAAATGAGAAGAGACTTACAGGAACATTTTTCTTAGCCTGTCAACAGCAGGCATAAATCTGAATAATTTCATTAGATAAGTGCTGCACCATATACTGTATATATAGTAAATATGTATGTATATAATTATATATATATAATTGTTTTTAATCTTGTTTAATAAGAATGTTCCCAGCTTTCTTGGCTGAGACAAGCACTATGGTATCACTAACGTTTTTTCCCAAACAATCCAACACAACAGATTTGAGGCTCCACAAACAATTCTATATGGGCACATCAAAAATGAGCAGTGTTTCCAAAGAAGTATGAACCATAATGCATAGTAGTGTGCACTTATGTTGAACTGTTACTTAAAAGTTGAACAAAAGAACATTTTTGACCACACAGTATACCATGACTTAGATCAGGGGTCCCCAACCTTTTTTACCTGTGAGCCACATTAAAATGTAAAAAGAGTTGGGGAGCAACACAAGTAAGAAAAAGTCCCTTAGGGTGCCAAGTAATCTTGACAGCACTATATAAATAAATGATGATGAAGTAAGGACTGTGATTGGCTATTTGGTAGTCCCTATGTCGACTGGCAGCCTATAAGAGGCTCTACTTGGCACTATACTTAGTTTTTATGCAATTAAAACTTGCTTTCAAGCTTGGAATTAAAAAAAAAGCCCCTGCTTTGAGGACACTGAGAGCAACATCCAAGGGGTCGGAGAGCAACATGTTGCTCACGAGCTTCTGGTTGGGGATCACTGACTTAGATGAATGAGAATCCTTATAGTCATGCTACCTGGGCTAGTTTCCTTAGAAAAATACTAGGCTTTTTGAAAACTCTTACATTCCTGCAGCCACATAGCTTTACAAATTACTGTCATCAACTAAAGAAGTTGACTTTAACCTTTGTTTGCCAGTAACCCTGCAAGAAAGATTGATAAGCCGGTAAGGGCACTAGGCACTAACAAAGTTGAGCCTTTTGTTCTTCTGACAGAAAGTTGCTATAAGTGAGAGCTGACTCATACTAACTGTCTAGATTTGGATGTTTTTATTATTATTATCGTCAAACATAAAGTACAACCCCCATTTACAAATTTGATTAAACTGGAGTCTATGGGGGAAATTTACTAAAGGGCGAAGTGGCTAGAGATTGACTCTGTCGCAACTTCGCACTTTAATGCCAGGCAAATTTTCGCTCTGGTGAAAGAGCGTTACTACGCAAATTCACTAAGTTTTTAATTTTACTGTTACCTCTATCGGCAGACTTGCCTTCACCACCTCAGACCAGGCGAAGTGCAATAGAGTAGATAGGAGTTCCTCAAAAAAAAGTTGAAAATCTTTCTAAGTCCCATAAAACGCTGGCGTCTTTTCCTTTTTACAGGGTGATAGGCTGAAAGAGATTGGAAATTTTTTTTGGGGTACCCTCCTCCCCCCCCCCCTACATTTGATAACATATGGCACCTAAACTAAACTGTGGGCACATGTGTAGGGCATTATAACAACTTTATATAATTTTATTAAGGTTCCCTGGCCTTGTGTCTTGTAATGTATTTGCTGCAGCATATACGTCCATTGTATTTTAACTGCACGCCGTATGCAAATTAGCCAACGCTAGCGTAACTTAGAACTGCTGAGCGTATATTTGCCAGTGCAACTTCCCCAGCGTTCGTTACCCTGTGCGCAACTTCGGATCTTCGTGAATTAGCGTTGTCCAGGCGAATTTACACCTGGCGAAGTGTTGCGATGTGCGCAAAGCCAGCGCAGGCGAATTTTCGCCGGTTAGTGAATTTGCCCCTATGGGAGATGGCCTTACCCTAATTTGAAACCTTCTGGATAATGGGTTTCCAGATAACGGATCCCATACCTATGCACAAAACATTCTGCAAGTTTTTTGAAATATGGGAAACCTTTTTTGATATTGTTATTCCTCAAACAATAAAAAAAAAATGTATATATGCTTTCAAATGGTGATTGGTATATATTACCAGCCATGATCGGTGACCCACCTATATGTACAGTATCACTGCATATGAGGTGAAATGTAGTCTATAAACTGCATTTTAGCCAGAGGGAACTTCCATACATTGACCACAGAGAGTCCGCAGTAACTGTTTTTCCTTTTTATAATTATTGACATTACTACTGTTTATGATTTGAGGTTAAAAGCAAACAAAGAATAATATAAAAATGTATGCACTTAATTGATTGAAATTCACACCTCCTCTCTCTCCTAAATTACTAAGGCAAATGTTATCCTTTATAATGTCACAAATTGAAAATGTACCATAAATATCTGTGTATTATTAATCTGCCTCTATAATACTATTGTGATGACACTTCTCCATGGAGAGGAATAACATTGTACAGGTATGGGAACTGTTATCCAGAATGCTCGGGACCTGGGGTTATCTGGACAATGAATCTTTCTGTAATTTGGATCTTCATACCTTAAATCTACTAGAAAATCATTTAAACATTTAAAATAAGCCAGATAGGCTGGGTTTGTTTCCAATAAGAATTAATTATGTCTTAGTTTGGATCAGGTACAAGGTACAGCGGGGCCGGCTGAGCGTGCGCATGCGCAAGTTGATGCCGGTGCACACGTGCAAGTTGACGCTATCGCATGCGCGTGTTAATGCCGCATGCATGTGCAGAAGCGTCAATCGGCGTGCAGGAAGACGGGGAGTGAGGGGACCGGACAAGGTTGGTGCTCACTGCAGGGATATCCCTCATCACTCATATGTGAAAAATTTAAGTCATGTTAAAACATACCCTTAAAGGAGAATTCAACCCCCACAGTCAAAAGTCCCCACTGCCCCCCCTCTACTGGCCCCCTCCCCGACTCTCCCCCTGCACATATTAATAGGAATCGGCCTGAATAGAAATAAGATGAGTAGTAACAAGTAGGCATAACAATAAATTTGTAGCCTTAGCCTTTTTTTTAGATGGGTCAGTGACCCCCCAATTAAAAGCTGTAAGGAATCAGAAGAAAAAGGCAAATAATTCAAAAACTATAAAAAAAAAAAAGAAGGAAGCCCAATGAAGTTGCTTAGAATTAGACATTCTATAGTATACTATAGAAGTGAACCACCCCTTTAAGTTCAAGTGGATTTTGTCTTTTGCAGATAGCAGGTCTTTTGTGAGTTATGTTAGAGCAGTTTCTGTAGAATGTTCTGACCTTAAAAGATATAATCACTGGCAGGTACCAAACTCCCCGTAATTATAATCGCTTACCTGAGACCTCAGGCCATTCTCCTGTTTGCTGAACACTGTAGTGTAGGAGAGGGGAATCTCCCTTCCACTCAGCTCTGGTGCCAAATTTAGTAATAAATGTACAGATATAGTCACCCAAGGGCCACCCTGAAGCTGCAAAACTGGGCAGAAAATAGTGCCACCGGAATTTTTTTGTTGATGCCAATTTTACAAATGATATAAATAATAGCATAGAGGTAGTAGGGTAGCAAACATACAGGTAATAAGTGCACTTTTATTCTGCAGGTCTGTGTGCTCATTCATACCCACAAATTAAGGAGTCAGACCCCAGATGCAACTGCATAGTAAATTACCCCCATGAAGTCATGAAAGCCAAATAGATATTAATCAGTGTAGTTTAAGTAAGCAAAACATGCAGTCAGACCAGATCTAAAATCATATTGTATAAAAACTTGGCAAATTTCCCGATAATGTACATTTTGGCCCTTTAGGCAAAATGGTTCAATGTTTAGCTGAATTCCAAAATTACTGATCATAGAAGACATTATTTATTCTAGATTATGTAATTTACATTATACAGTATAGTCTAGATTATGTAATGTATTTCCACTTTAAAAGGCACACTTTTTTCTACATTTACTCTAGAGAATAAAATTTCGGAAAAAAATACAAGGTGCTCTAAAAAAATTTCTGTAAGTAAACCAACAGCTGAGACTCTATTTAACCCAGTATTCCTTCCTCCAACACATCATGAAAACAAGATAATATTATCATCTGTTATGTTTATAACCCCAACAAGTTTACTTTAGCAGAATTGTTCATCATTCAGTCCCACCCAGTGGAGCTTACACTCTAATGTCCCTATTATATTCATCAGTTTTGTAACAAACTACAGTAATCTTTAGTGAAAATGAGAACAAGAAAACAGCATTATCACCACACATTTTATAGTCTCAAAGCTCTGATCAGCTATGAGCAAAAATGACTCTAACAAATAGTATGTTAATCACTTTTATTTTGTTGAGATAACATTTATTTAAATGCATTTGCAATTTATCCTTCACAAAATAAAAGCAACAAAGTAGCGGGAGAGACTGATCTTTGGACTGTTTAGCCAGTGTTTTGCTGTGCTGAAATATAGAAAGGGGAACTCCACTAAAGGAAATGTCTCCATTTTATTCTGTCTTTATTTTAGAAAAGAAAGAAAAGGAATGCAGTACATACCTCGCCTTGCCATTCTTTCCACAAGCAGTTATTCTTTCCACCAGATGATTTCTACAGGAGCCTTTTTATGCCTCTCTCCCTTGAGGTAGGTTTCCCCATTTTAAGGTGCACATTTAGTCCCAAATTATGTTTTCTTTAAGGTGTCCCTCACAGCTGTGCCAAAATAAAGCAGTTTCCAAGCTCTCGTGCCTGAATGCCCCAAGAGGAAAATCTATGCTGTAAAATTCCAGACACAAAGTCACCTGCCTGTGTCCTAACGCAAGAGCAGATAGTGATAGCAAACCTACATATACAGTACTTTACTTCCTGATTTCTCGAAATGCTCGACTTCCTGCATTGTGCTTAAAGTGGCTTGTGACACAGACAAGTGTGCTGTCCAGCCCCCCTGTCATTGGTGAATGAAAACCTGGTGTCACGCTCAACCAATTTACAGGAATACAAGGGGAAAAAAAATCTCTTTTCTGAGCAGCCATGTCTCCATTTAAGCTTTATAGGCAAACTCCATACAGTGACCTAACTATCCATTCAAAAAATAAATAAGCCTGTATTTCATATAAGGCCTGTTACCCCAAAGTAAGCATAAGGGGTATATTTTGTAACACCCCAGAATCTATCTTTGATAGTAGAGACAGTTGAAGAGGTATTCTAGGCAGAGGATATCATTTTAAACAAGGAAACAGCAACAATAAGAATAAAAAAATAAATAGATATGTTTTGTTTTATTCAATAATAATTAGGTTAATAGACTAATGCAATCCATTACTGGGCCTAGTTTTAGATGAAACACCAGAGGCGGTGGACATTCAGTGGTGGGTCTATATCATTGAATACAAGACTGCAGGACTGTTTAAAGGAAAACTAAAGCTTAACTAAAGAAGTAGGCAAGAAATGGTGTACATTATATTTTTGGCTTCTGTACCAGCCCAAAGCATCCACAGCGGTTTAGCAGTAAAGAACTGTGATTAGGGTTGCCACCTGGCCAGTATTTTACTGGCCTGGCCGGTAAAAATGATGGTTGATCCCAATGTTATTAATATGCAAAAAAGATAAATATAGAGGAAGGCCGGTATTTTTTTCTAGAAAAGGTGGAAACCCTATCTGTGATTCCAAAGATGCCCCAATAGCTCCCCATCTTCTTTTCTGCTGATTCACTGCACATTCTCTGTGCTGCTGTCACTTACTGAGCTTAGGGACTCACTCACAATATACAGTACACATAGAATATGAATGTCAGAATATAAGGCTGATTAGTAATTAATACAGATAATTACTACATGACAGCCCAGAAGCCAGCCTTGTAGCATCAGCTTCAATTACAGACAAACCTAATTTTTTGCTTGATGATTTGCGATGGCCCTAAGCTTAGATTCTCAACAGCTGTTCAGAGCCTACTGAGCATGTGAGTGTCGCAGACACTTTCCAAGATGGTGACCCCCTGTGACAAGTTTAAAGTTCTGGATCATTGCTGCTATTGACAAGCTGAAACTTTAGGCTGATGCAATAAGTTCAGTATAAAAAATATAGCATTTTTAGCCATATTCATTCTTAACTTTTAGTTCTTCTTTAACAGTTATGGAATATGTTAAGAAAATATGATAGATACCATATTCATATAGTTACATAGTTAAAGGGGTTGTTCACCTTTTATTTAACTTTTGGCAAGATTTAGAGTGTAAAGACAATTTTTTATTATTTGTGTTTTTTTCAGTTATTTAGCATTTTATTCAGCAACTCTCCAATTTGAAATCTCAGCCATCTGGTTGCTAGGGTCCAAAATACCCTAGCAATCATGCACTGCTTTGAACAAGAAACTGGAATATGAATAGGAGAGGGCCTGAATAGAAAGATTAATAATAAAAAGTAGCAATAACAATTAGGGGCCCATTTACTAAGCTCGAGTGAAGGATTCGAAGTAAAAAAACTTCGAATTTCAAAGGTTTTTTTTGGGTACTTCAACCATCGAATAGGCTACTACGATTCGACTTCGACTACGACTTCGATTCGAACGATTCGAACGATTCGAACTAAAAATCGTTCGACTATTCGACCATTCGATAGTCAAAGTACTGTCTCTTTAAAAAAAACTTTGACTACATACTTCGGTAGTTTAAACCTACAGAGGTACAATGTTAGCCTATGGGGACCTTCCCCATTACTTTGCTAAGGTTTTTTGATCAAAAGAAAATCCTTCAATCGATGGATTAAAATCCTCGATTCGAAAGATTTCATCGTTCGATCGAACGGTTTTTCCTTCGATCATTCGATCGTAGGATTTGCGGTAAATCCTTCGACTTCGATATTCGAAGGATTTTACCTTGAGGATCGAATTCGAGGGTTAATTAACCCTCGATATTCGACCCTTAGTAAATGTGCCCATAAATGTGTAGCCTTACAGAGCATTTGTTATTGGATGGGGGTTAGTGACCTCCATTGGAAAGCTGGAAAGAGTAAGAAGAACAAGGCAAATTATTTAAAAACTATACAAAATTAATAATGATGATCAATTGAAAAATTGCTTAGAATTGGCCATTCTAGAACGTACGAACCACGAGATGGGGTAAAACAACAAATTAACTATGTGACTATCACATAGCGCACATACTAAGGTTAATTTCATCAAAAGCCAGTTAATTAGCTAAATGTTTTTGTAGTGTGGAAAGAAAGGATAATGCAAAGGTTGGAATCAACCTCAGGACTATAGCAACCACTGTGCCACCATTATTTAAATGCAAAAGTTATCTACTATGATAAATGGAAGTAGAACATTTTGTATTGTGATATGTTGAAGTAGATGGAAAAATATGTCAGGTTCAACTCTTCCAAAACCATTATTACACAGACAATGTTCAACTATACCTATAGAAACATTTATTGCAATATTATAACTGCAATGATCTAGTTTCCAGGTTTACTGGACATTATATAGGGATAGAGATTGTGTAAATTCCACTAGGACAGGGGCTGAAGCCAATAAGGAACAATTTATATAAAACTTTGTATAAATTGTGTTTATGCTTTATAAATAAAGGCTTATACAGAGACTAACAAGTAAAACAAAAAAGATGAAGGAAGCCTTAAAGCAGAACTGGGTCCATAAGTGTTGTGTGGGGTAGTCTCTAAATGAGCCCTGAGAAGTACTGCTTTTTGTTTTTGGATAATGGACAGTTAATAAGAAACTCTGCCTACGGACTGTGCATGTTCCAATGGACACTTTGCAAGGTGGGTTTTCTACAGACTCGAGCTATTCGTATCTGTCTAAAGTTCTGTCTTGCATCAACTCAAGGGATGAACACATAATTATGCCTCTTTATAGGTCCCTGGTAAGGCCTCATCTGGAGTATGCAGTGCAGTTTTGGACACCAGTCCTTAAGAGGGATATAAATGAGCTGGAGAGAGTGCAGAGACGGGCAACTAAATTGGTTGGAGGGACGGAGGACTGTCAAGGTTGGGGTTGTTTTCTCTGGAAAAAAGGTGCTTGCGAGGGGACATGATTACACTTTACAAGTACATTAGAGGACATTATAGACAAATAGCAGGGGACCTTTTTACCCATAAAGTGGATCACGTACCAGAGGCCACCCCTTTAGACTAGAAGAAAAGAACTTTCATTTGAAGCAATGTAGGGGGTTCTTCACAGTCAGGACAGTGAGGTTGTGGAACGCACTGCCGGGTGATGTTGTGATGGCTGATTCAGTTAATGCCTTTAAGAGTGGCTTGGATGATTTTTTGGACAGACATAATATCAAAGGCTATTGTGATACTAAACTCTATAGTTAGTATAGGTATGGGTATATAGAATTTAATTAAAAGTAGGGAGGGGTGTGTGTATGGATGCTGGGTTTTCATTTGGAGGGGTTTTTCAACCCAATTTAACTATGTAACTATGTAACTCAATACATTTAATTGCAGAAAAGTTCTGCTTTAAAGGAGAAGGAAAGCTACGGAGGCATTTTATTGCCAATAGATTAGCTGCAATAGTGCAAGCTAGAATGCTATATTTATTCTGTAGAATATTTTACCATACCTGAGTAAAAAGCTCTAGAAACTCTGTTTGTTTAGAATAGGAGCTGCAGTATTAATGTGGTGTGACATCACTTCCTGTCTGAGTCTCTCCCTGCTCTGGGCTCAGATTACAGTAGAGAAGGGGGGAGAGGAGCAAACTGAGCATGCTCTTGCCCAGGGCAATGAGGTTTAAGCTGAAGGCAGGAAGTCTGATACAGAAGCCCATGTGTACACAATAGAAGGAAAGAAATGCAGTGTTTCTTTTGACAGGGGACTCAGAGCAACATTACGTTGGGGGTTTACTGGTATATTTAAATGGACCTTTCTGATAAGGCTTACTTAGTTTTAACCTTTCCTTCTCCTTTAAGGCTTCCTTCATCTTTTACGTTTTACTTGTTACAAGAAGTATGTGTGTCGTCAGGAGCACGTGGTGGAGCCAGCCTAAGATTTATTAGCCAAATTGAAATACTGGATAACTCTGAGTTGTTATACAGAGACTACACATTCTTTGATAAAAGCAAACCAATAGAAGGAACAATACACTCTAGAAGCCCTTCAGCTAGATACAGTATACAATATATGGTCCAGGAAAAAAATGTTGAAACAGAATATTTCCAATAGTTACAGATTTTCCATCAGAAATAACCAACATAAATCTTTAATAGCCTTTACAATTACAATGCAGAATAATTCAGTTTCTAGGGTTATTACTAAACTGATTCCCTAAAATTGCAAAATATGCACCAACAGATTCGAGATGCTAGATCTTTACATGTTTCTACAGGGAGTTTCACTTTCACCCTATCTTGGATATTAAATATCCCAACTAAAGTCTTTTCTATATAAGAAACATTTTATAAGAAACATCATAAGCAGCACATGTAGTTTTAGCTTTCTGCAACACTGCTTTTTAAACGCAGCAGCTTCAAAGCAAGACAACCAGCATGATTTGTTTTTAGAGTAATGTTCACAGGACTTATTTAAATATAGGATTCCTGTTTCACTTCAGAAAACACATTATAAGGTTCTTCATAAAAGGCATAACAATTTAGACACAAAGCGGTGTGTATTTTGCACACAGTTAACCTTGCCACCCTCATTTGCACCTGATGCTCACAGATGCAATGCTTTGTGATCGCTGAATTGAGGACATTTTCTCCCATCTGTGTATACTGGTGCTGCATACAATTGGACAGCACACGGGATGCAAAGCTTTTACATAGGGCAGGCTTTCAGTAAAGGACTTCTTTAATCGAGGTGCAGCATTAAAGGTACAACCAGTACAAAGCAGTAGTTCGCAACTTTTCTGCACTAGTGCCAGATGCAAGTCCTATTTGTACTTTGTGCAGTTGGATCAAGTTGCTGCTTTTTGCATTCATAATGATGTTATTAAACAAGCCCTGTTATGTCTACAACAAATATAATGGAGAAATATAGATTTGTTAAAGCCAAGAAGACAACTAAATAAATCACATATAACTTTGTGCACTTGGATAAAGTAGCCATGAAGAATTATAAAAAATTAAAAGTGGTTTGTTAAGTTGTACATTTTTGTCTTTTAAGTCTCCTTTTACCTCTCTCACCTATGTTATAATGAAGAGAGGCAAAAGGAAACTAAGAGACAAAAATGTATTGGGCAGGAGGGCACTGACAAAGAAAGAATGTAAGGCAGATGATGGGACAAATGAAGGCAGCAGGGAGGAATTGGAATTGAAGGATGTAATGCCAGTTACAGAGGCAGAAAGTTGCAATAAATACACAGGGACAGGTATGGGAGGAAGGAAGCATCCTTTGCAGCAAAAAAGAGAGCAAGTGAGAGGAAGATGTATTGAGTGTGGGAGGTGGACTAGTGAGAAAATAAAGGCGCTTGTGGCTAAAATGTAGATTCTATTAAAAGCAATTTCTGTGTTTTGGTTAACATTTTCTCAGCTCCATTGGTTTTATAAAAAAAAAAAAAAGAATAAAGATGAATATGTTGAGAAGAAACAATGCCATCTGGCGCTCAGATGGACAGCATACTTTATTCTAGAACAGATTAGAGAGACCCAAAATATGTGCAATCTGTGTTAAATGGTGTTCATCCACCTCTGAAATATACATGCTGCAGATTATGAACAAAGCTGGTATTTTCATGGATGTCCTTTATGAAACTAAGTACAGGTATATGACCTGATATCCAGAATGCTGGGGACATGGGATTTTTTGGATAAGGGGGTCTTTCCGTAATTTGGAAATCTGTTTCTGGGCCAGTGGTTGTAGTTTTTAATTTAGCATAACTTTTTAACAGTTATAAGGAAGTGTTTTGACTGCAGAAAACTGGTTTCATTCTTTCCTGTCACAAATACCCTTTCGATCAGATAGTGCCTAATTAATTCTCTTCCCGAGATGTTTTGAATTACTGTAGCACTATGCCTTCAGCAAAACAATTCTCCTTAGGGAAGATATAATTAAACATCAGTTCAATTGCAATTAATAATAGTTCAATCTTTTATCTTAATTTTTAATTGTAAGTATTTTCCATCAGCTCTTTTTGTTTCTGTGGTCCAATTGAGCTGACTTGCTTTTCAATAGCAATGGGGAAGTTCTAGTTTTTACTGCAGCACTCTGGTTCTTTCGTTTCCAAGATATTCTTTAGATCATTAGTTAGTTTAGCCCTACTGTGGGAAACCATTTCCCTCCCACTCATCTTCTTGTCTCCAGAGTATCATATATCATATATATTCTGTGTATAGCTACTGGGATTATATTTAAAGGAATCCTGTCATCAGAAAACATGTTTTTTCAAAACGCATCCGTTAATAGTGCTACTCCAGCAGACTTCTGCACTGAAATCCATTTCTCAAAAGAGCAAACAGATTTTTTTATATTCAATTTTGAAATCTAACATGGGGCTAGACATTTTGTCAATTTCCCAGCTGTCCCTGGTCATGTGACTTGTGCCTGCACTTTAGGAGAGAAATGCTTTCTGGCAGGCTGCTGTTTTTCCTTCTCAATGTAACTGAATGTGTCTCAGTGGGACATGGGTTTTTACTATTGAGTGTTGTTCTTAGATCTACCAGGCAGCTGTTATCTTGTGTTAGGGAGCTGATATCTGGTTACCTTCCCATTGTTCTTTTGTTTGGCTGCTGGGGGGGGAGGGGAGGGGGGTGATATCACTCCAACTTGCAGTACAGCAGTAAAGAGTGATTGAAGTTTATCAGAGCACAAGTCACATGACTTGGGGCAGCTGGGAAATTGACAATATGTCTAGCCCCATGTCAGATTTCAAAATTGAATATAAAAAAATCTGTTTGCTCTTTTGAGAAATGGATTTCAGTGCAGAATTCTGCTGTAGCAGCACTATTAACTGATTCATGACAGTATCCCTTTAAGCACTAAAGGCATTTTTGGCTAACTTTTTAAAATAAAGTAATTGAAATCCAAGTCGCTTGATGGCATTTTTTTAGGTTATCAGTTCATTGAATTATTTGTTTACACACTGGTCATCTTGTTTCACTTAGCTACAGAGCTATTTTAGCTTTCTAAAATACTTGTTAGTTATTATTATTATTCATTATTATTAACTTTTTATTATATAGTGCCAGCATATTACACAGCGCTGTAAAGTAAATGTGTTTATACAACTAAATCACATTAATTACATACTTAGAACATATGGAGTTACATACATCACAACCAATACCGGTACAGGAAGGCCCTGTTCAAAGGAGCTTAAATCTAAAGGGAAGGGAATAAGCAAATTTACTAAAGGGCGAAGTGACTAACACTAACAAAAATTCGCCAGCGTGACATAATTTCGGTACATCGCAGATTTACTAACAGGCGCAGGCGTAACTTCACTAGCGAAGGAGATTCACTAATTCACTAAGATGCGGATTTTACTGAACGTTAGCTATTCTGCCAGACTTGACTTCGCCAGCTCAGACCAGTCGAAGTGCAATGCAGTGTATAGGACTTCCTCAATTTTTTTGTCCCAAAAAACGCCAGCGTCTTTTCATTTTTGTGGTATTGCATTTGGTAGTTGAGCAGAGTGAGGGTAGGCTTCTCTCAAGAAGTGTGTTTTAAGAGATCTTTTGAAAGCAGAAAGGTTGGGAGGAAATCGGACAGACCGTGGGAGAGAATTCCAGAGGAGGTTAGTGGGTTAAGGTTTTTGACTTACTGTAGAGCCAGGCGTAGAGTATGGTATAGTCACAAAATGCTCTTGTGGACCAGGTCTAATTGCTGGAACCATAATACTGCTATATTTGCTTCATCTGTATAAATATTGTTGGGTGTAGATGAATGCATTTGTAACAGAAGCAGGAAAATATTATGAGCATGGTTCTGTGAAAGGCGTTAATTATAAATTTTTAAGTTCTTTTTCTCATTTTTTCAAGTGTTTAGTACAAATTTCAAATGAAATAAGGTAACATTGTCTTTTTGTAACTTTTCTATAACTTTAGGGTTTTTCTCAGATTAATTTTACTTTTACGATAATGGCACTTCAAGCTGCACTTGACTTTAGGTGTGGCTATAAGGGGGTCACTAGTTTAGTCTCTTCCTCACCTTGTAGACTACTGGTGCAGTAGAAACTGCATGCACAGAATTGTATTCTCTCTCATCCTCAAAGTGACCTTTATATACATTTCCTAGCCAAAATGTATTACAAACCCCTTGAATAGCTGGGGAGGCCACCTACAGTGGGGGCATTTACTATGCCTATGAGCAGAAGTGAAAGAGCACAAGAGTGCGCCCCTTAGAGCTCATGCACAAAGCACTTCTGCTCAGGGAACTGGCTGTACTCTGCATCATGTGCAGCATTCCATAGCTTGCACGATGGGAACACATACTGTATGCGCTTCTCTTTCCTACACCCATAAATAACGAGTTGTCAAACGAAGACAGTAATATATTTATTAGGTGGCTGCAGAAATCTGCACTTCGAAACAGCTGATCATCTGGGCCTACATGGAAAGTTGAGAGGGGAACATTTCAACAGATAATCTTGTGATCCTAGTGGATCAAGATTATCTGTTCTGTGGGAAAATGTTCCTTGTTTTGCTGAAAGGAAGTAAAGTAGGGCTGTAAGCTCTATGGGACAGGGACCTACTTCCTACTATCTCTCTTAACACATGGCACTTAAAGAGATGTCATGGATGTTTTTTCAAAACACATCAGTTAACAGTGCTGCTCCAGCAGAATTCTTCAATGAAATCCATTTATCAAAAAAGCAAACTGTTTTTTTTTATATTTGATTTTGAAATCTGACATGGGTCTAGACATATTGTCAGTTTCCCAGGAGCCCCCAATCATGACTTGTGCTCTGATAAACTTCAGCCACTCATTACTGCTGTACTGCAAATTTGAGTGATATCACCCCCTCTTTTTCCCCTCCAGCAACCTAACAACAGAACAATGGGAATGTAACCAGATAGCAGCTCCCTGGTAGATGTAAGAACAGCATGCAATAGTAAAAATCCATGTCCCACTGCAACACCTTCAGTTACATTGAGTAGGAGAAACAATAGCCTGTCAGAAAGCAGTTCCATAGTGCAGCACTTTTTCTGAAAGCACATGACCAGGCAAAATTACCTGAGATGGTGCCTACACCAACGTATTGGTTGAGGAATTAAATTTTACATGGTACAGTGAATTATTTGCAGTGTAAATAGTGTAATTTAGAACTAAAAACTACATCATAAAATCATCAGAATCCCTTTAAGTTCTGTGTATTTCTAAATGTATATTGTATTTATAATGTTACGTGTCCTCCCTGTGTGTATTTTTATATATTATAAGATTGTACAGTGCTGCGTTTCGTTACAGTGCTTTATAAATAAAGTTATACATACAGTATATACATTTGCATGTATGGCCACTCTTACCTTATCCATCTTTTGGCCAACTCAGTTGGAGTAGAGGAAAGGAAGTTCTCCATTTGTAAATGTTTGTTCCACACAAAGAGAAAAAGCATGTGAAATGTAAATATTTTTCACACAGTGAGGAAGTTTGTGATCTGCAAAAGCCTATAAAACAGAGAGAGAATGTGTATGACATAAAAAAATATCCATTCTTCACAAGCGAAAACGTGCATTTTGTAAATGCCTGCAGCCCACACCACACACAGAGATTTAACTAGAAATTAACATACGGTATTATTATTGTTATTATTAACATTTATTTCTGAAACTCCAACATATTTTGCAGAGCTATGAAATAAAGGGGTTTATACCATGAACATACACAAAACAATAATATATTAAGTGTACATGTTTAGTTTTCATGTAACAAAGAACTGAAATTTCAGAATTATTTGGTTTTATGCATACACATGAAGCAAAGTGTAAATTTATATATGCCTGTATTTGCTACAGCTGTACATCTCACTGATACAATACAATACATATTCTATGGGCAACTTAAATAGGTAAATACGTACTGAAACATGAAACTGTAACATGTGTACCTAATACATCTATGAGAAAAAACACAATAAATTATGATCAATAACATGCAACATCCATTGGGTTTTTCCTAATGCTGTATATTTATTTCCCTTTTGATAGAAACATAATATCTTGCATAGTGATACACTCAAGTGTTTACGTAAGGAGATTTTGAGTATTTCCTCATTATGAAAAATATTTGTTCCCTAGCTCAGTTTTCAAAGCTCAAAAGGCCTGGCTCACTTTTGTATGTAGCATTCTGTGCTATCAAATAGCCTAAAAACCAAGTGAAACCTGAAGGCTTCTGGCAAACATATTTTTTTTCTCTGCTGCTTTATTTCAGTCAGCAAAGAAATGCAGATACTTGCCCCAGCCAATAAAATTTGGTGTAAAATACACACTTTTATATAGATGTCCACAAACACAGGTTGCACATGCTATTTTTTTGATAGGGTACAGGCAATGTTCCCTCTAATTTCTCCTTGTCTATGCACGCAAAAATATAATTTTGTGTGCACATTTTAAACTTGTGTGTGCATTTTTTTAAACATTGTTCTCTCGGGTCAGAATAAATGCGCACAATATTCTTTGTGCGAACCACAATTTGTTATGTGCGCTAGCTTCAATATTTGTGTCCAAGCACACAGCTTAGAGAGAATATTGGGTACAGGGAACAGTAGATAGTTCAGCAATTGTTTAAGAATGTCCCCAGGTGTGTACCTATAATGGTAGAAGGCACTGCAACGTCTTAGGTTAGTTCTTAGGAGGTATAGGGGCCCTGGGAAGGCACTAACTAGTAAGAAATTTCAGTTTATGATAAATGTTTTATTCCAAAAGCTTAGTGGGCCCTAAAATTATCTGCTGTGGGGCTTAGTAACTTCTAGTGACACCTTAAGTCCACCTTAGTTGGATAAATGCCATTTTTTTTTTTTGTGTATTCACTTTTGTATAATATTTTGAATTGAAGTTTACATAAAAAATCCCTGAAACAATGTTCCGTCCTCTAATTTGTTTTTGGTCCTGTTCTAAAAAAATCTTTTTTGTGCAATTTTTATACAGTTTGCAAATTATCTTGGAGTGATTGCCCCCACTGCCCCCACTGGGCACTCAGCAATGATGTCAATGAGCCATTGGCAGATTCATGACAAGTAGGAGCCCTAGGCTACATCCACAGGGCCCCCTTCTAGGTTACTGCTGGGTGCGGATGCTGTGCCGAATACCCAACTGCTAGTTTCCCAGCTCAGCTTCCTCCTAGGTGTCTACCCATATGTTAATGTGCCCTCCACATTTTGCAAAAAGACCCTCTTTATGGTAAACTGTTTGATATGCCTCTTGCGTTTGCATGGAAATGTGAAAGAGTATTAGTAATAAAGATATTATATAAGATACTCTTTAGGAGACAGAACATAATAAGTTATTGATCAGAGGGAAAGAAAATGTACAGAAAAATTGCTGTTAAACATATTGGATTTGGAGATCATGAACCCTAAAACAAGGTGGTTTGAATAAGCATTACAGTCTCACCTGCTTTCTTAATGATTTGTTCTTAATTTATTCACAAAGGTGGCAGATAGGGTTGCCATCTGGCTAGTATTTTACCGGCCTGACCGGTAAAAATAATACTTGACCCCAATGTTATTATAGCCTTCATGATGTTTGAGTTTATTTCGGAGGGTTCTGCCTGAAAACCTGATCAGTTTGAGCGATTTGTGGTTTTTATGTGTTTTTTTTGCCAAAAACTCAATGAATTTGAGTATTCGGGTTAACCCTGAACTAAAAAAAGCTAAGTAACTGAAAACCATAAAAAATAAAAACCAATTGAAAATTGCATCAATGTCTACTTCATACTAAAAGTTAATTTAAAGGTGAACTAACCCTTTAATGCCATGAGCATACATTTTTACACTTTTCGACTGATTAGAGTGTTAATGCGCTAAGAAAGCTTATCATGTTGAAATTTCTTTGTTAGGGTTCACTCAATGAATGTACAATTTAATGAATAATTGGTTAACTAAAAAGAGGTTGTTACTGGATTAGCACTCAGAAATATATGTATGTGGACTCCAATTAAGCACAGGCAAGTCACCTACACATCTTTCTTCGCAGTTGTGGCTTCATTTGCCTATAGTTTTCTGTAGAAATATTAGTCATTATTTTTACAGTGCATTTGTCCTCCAACAAGCTCTGGGGGTTTGGTTTCTAACAATGACATTAGAACTGCTTTTATCTTTGGGTAATTTACATGAAACTGTCAGTGCATTTGTCATGTGTTTTGACAATATTAGACATATAACTAACAATGTATTTGCCATGTATTCTGGGGTATAGCACATGGAATTGTTCCTGGCATACTGTGTCGGAATCTGTCTACAAAATGTCTTTAATTACCTTCACCTTCAGTCTGTGGTTATATATGCAGATTGGTCTCCCACAAAAATTATTGAGACATGGTTAAATTTGCACCACTGCTTTGTTGGGTTTTATTCAAAGTAACATTACAGAATGTATTTATTAGTTGGGATATACTTTAGATAAATGTTGGAGGTGAACAATCATGACACAAAAATTGTATATGTGCTTCATAAGAAAAAGTTTTAAATCAAAGTAATGAAATTCCTGTAGTCATGTGTGTTTGAAACTATGGCTGCTTCACCTGAAAACTATGCAAACCTTTAATAAGTTAACCATGCATGAAAGAGGAAGAAAGGTGGCATAAGAGCAGTACATTATAGATCATCAGGTTAAACATTAGTATTGTAATAAAAAAAAATGTAACGTTGCAAGTAAAACTATCTGTCAACTTGACAGTTCACCACAGCGATCAAACATAAATAATAAATATATAATTGTGGCATTTTATATAGATCAGGGGTGTCTGCATGCGGCTCAGGATGGATATGAATGCGGCCCAGCTTGAAATGCTCAGTTCATGAGGAAATGTCATAATAATATAATAATAAGTCTATTTAATATCCAGGTGTCCCTTAGTCCAGTGTATAGCTCCATTTGGTTATCCAACTGGTATTGTAGTTCTTTTTTGTGTAATTTCTTTACTGTTACAAATCAAAAGTGTTTGTGTATTTCATGTGTGGCCCCAGACAATTTTTCTTTTTCCAATGTGGCTCAGGGAAGCCAAAAGGTTGGACACCCCTGAAATAGATAGCAACAAATGCAAGCAGAAGAACAAAGACATCACCATCTACTGACCAAACATCAAACTGCAGTGCCCAAAAAATTTAATAGCAGCAATGACAAGTGAGCAGGTTACAAAACTCTGACCTTTAATGATAAAAGAGGTAAATGTCAGGCCTTTTCTGGCTTTAAAAAAAATAGGATGCCACGGAATATTATAAGGAATCTTGTAAACCTGTTTGCATGGAGATTGGCTTATATGGCAAGCCATGAGGACTACACATCTGAGACAGTAATTGCTTTGTGGAGCTTTGAGGGAAAAATAAAAAATACATTCAGGACAATCCATAGCAAATTTGGGCAGTTGCTAATATTTAGGGAGTTATTTAACAAATTTGAGGTAATTTGTACCTGAAAAATGGGAGTTTTTGATGGTATTTTTCAGTCAAAAATCAAATTTGTCGGTTAAAACAAAAAACTCATATTTTACACGTTTTTTTTAATTAAAAAAACTCAGATTTTTCATGATTAATTATACCCCAAACCTGGAAATACCTTGAATTCAACCTATGCAGGAATACTACTTTTTCAAAGGGGGTATTGAAATTTCCTTTTCCTTAAACTAACTGATGACTGTGCTCTTTATCTGGTAACCAAGGAGTGCATAATAGTCAGTAGTACAGATATGGGATCCATTATCTGCAAGCCTGTTATCCAGAAAACTCCAAATTACAGGAAGGCCATCTGCCATAGACTCCATTTTAAAGGAGAACTAAAATTGAACTAAAGAAGTAGGCTTAAAATGTTGTATATTATATTTGGGCTTCTGTACCAGCCAAGGCAACCACAGTCCAAAGATGCCCCTGTATTTCCCCATCTTCTTTTCTGCTGATTCACTGCACATGCTCTGTGCTGCTGTTACTTACTGAGCTTAGGGGCCCACTCACAATATACAGTAAACATAGAATATAAATGTCATAATATAAGGCTGATTAGTAATTAATACAGATAGTTACTACATGGCAGCACAGGAAACCAGTGCAACTAGCATCAGTATTTAATAATCAGCCCTGTAGCATCAGTTTATATTACAGGCAGCCCTAATTTTCTGTTTGATAATTTGTGACCCCTAAGCTTAGCTTCTCAACAGCTTGTCAGAACTCACTGAGCCTGTGAATGTTGTAGACACTTTCCAAGATGGTGACCCCCTATGAAATATTGCTGCTATTGAGTATGCTATAGAATGGTCCATTCTATGCAACCTTTTAATTGTTCAATTGTTCTTCATAATTTATATTGTATAGGTTTTTAAATATTTGCCTTCTTCTACTGACTTTTCCCGGCCTTCAAATGGGGGTCACTGACCACATATAAATTGCAAATGCTTTGTAAGGCTACACATTAATTATTATTGCTACTTTTTATTACTCATCATTCTATTCAGACCCTCTCCCATTCATATTGCATTCTCATATTCAAATCACTGCATGGTTGCTAGGGTAATTTGAACCCTAGCAACCAGATTGCTGAAACTGCAAACTAACGAGCTGCTGAATATAAAGTTAAATAACTCAAAAACCACAAATAATAAGAAATGAAAACCAATTGCAAATTGTTTTAGAATATCACTCTCTACATCAGGAGTGCCCACACTTTACTAAAGTGGGGTCTACCTTTAGTGATGTTGTCCCATCATGATCTACATCCATAAAAGCATTGCTAGCATTCTGTTCAATGGAAACTATTACTTAAATATTAAATGTTTTGCTATATTTAACAATGTAATTATTTATTTTATTTAAGAAACAACTATTTCTTATGTAACCTTAACCTAATAATTATCTGAATAAAAAGCATGAAACAGGGGGGTGATTAAGACAAGCTGTTTGTTGACATTGTCTTGAGATCTATTATCAAGAGCTATAGGTCTACTGGTAGACCCTGATTTACCTTTTGGGCACCCCTGTTCTACATCATACTAAGGGTAGGACTCCACTATCCGACTTGCTGCGACAAAAATAAGGTAAGATATAGAATTGTCGCATGGTGTCGCAGCGTTGATCCGATACGCGCTGCGACACCATGCGACAATTCTATCTCTTACCTTTTTTTTGTTGCATGTGTTTTGTCGCAGCGCGTCAGATTGCGACAAAATCGCTTGTGGAGTCCTACCCTAAAGGTGAACAACCCTTTTAAAGGCAGCTGTTAGAATTGATACAATAGTCGCTAATATTTCACAGATGCTGCTGAGAAATATATTAACTGAATGTAGCAAATTGTAACAGTTCAAATTCTGCACATTTGAACTTCAATTTTGATAAAATGGTCAAAAATAAAACATGGAAACTAATTGAAAACAAAGTCTGTTTCTCTTGAACAATCTGAAAACATTCAGAGCAATCAGTAGTACTTTATTAGTCATTATGTTATCAGAAAATATTGGTCCAAACGGTTTTCAAAAGCTTAAATCTTAAATGTTCTGCTTGACTGCTACGCTGCATGCAAATGATACAGCACTCTGTTGATAGGCTGGACCCACTCAGGGGTCTAGTGCTGCATCCTGTGTGATTAGCAGAAAGCTTGGGTGAGGACAAAAAGTTATTTCTTTCAGTCGAGATGTTACACAGAAATGATGGGGCTGCACTGAGTCCAATCAAAACTATTGTGCTACTGGAAACAGCATTATAGCCTTGTAGTTTCAGCAATGCTGTTGCTGCACATTGCAGCTACAAGCTTTTCTCTGAATGACCTGATCCAAAACATGTAATATAGTTCCAGTATGCAATGATAATGGCAGGCAGAGTGATTTACTGGAGATTTGTTCTGTAGTATATTGGTCTAGAGGTTACATCTGAGCTCTTCTTTTAGGGTAACAACCCAATGTATTGTTGTCCGCACAAAAACATCTCCCATCCCGTGTCCAATATATAGGAAAGCATTTTCATATATAATTTTAAGCAATAAAACATACCATGTATACTTACCCTATATCCTTTGACCTCTGCACTACAGAAAATTGCTTTATCTACATTAGTCGCCCAACAGGTGCCCTTTAACATAACCGTTCTAAATTAGAAAAATTGTAAAATGTTTTGTTGTTTTATGGAGGACCCTGGGGCAGCCACCAACAGAGTCAGAGCCTGAACCTTAGAGGATCTCATAGGTCACTACCCACCAATAGGGATGCCACCTGGCTGGTATTTTACTGGCCTATAGGCATTCTGTGTATAAAAAAACCTATGAACTTTGGCACTGTCTTCACCTTATTTTTGCATAAGTGGGCTTTGGAAGAAAGGTTCTCTGGTGGGCCTTAGGAAGTCCAGCCCATGACCCGCTTCTGCTCACTCCCGCCCAACTTGCTTCCCCCTTCCTCAAAGGTAAGAGAGAACATTTTTTTTTTAGCTATAGAAGACTGCGGGGTCTGCTTCCTCTATAGTTATGCCACTGCTGACGTTCTAGTTTTTAGTAAAGGGTGGTCCCAACACAGGAGCCCCAACAGGGGCGCCGTGAGAAATATTCCTCAAGCAGGCCCAGATTTCCAATTTTGTGCTGTCCTAGGCCACAGGGCCCTGGTGCCTGCTGTCACAAGTATGCAACGCCTCGCTAGCACATGCGCTGACATTTGCTGGAGCACTGGGGATTACACATACAGGTGTGTAAAAGAACTGTGCATCCCCAGTGCTCCTTAGAATACAGCTGGGAGGCATGCCGCCCCTAAAGTTTTGCCGCCTTGGTCCGGGCCTTTGTGGCCTTGCCCCCCCTTCGATGCTGAAAAGATTAACATGGGGGGATCGCTCCAGCACAACAGGTATATACAGGCAGGGCCGCCATTAGGGGGGCACAGGGGGTACTCCTGTACCGGCCCGGGCCTAAAGAGGGGCCCGGCTGTGCTGCACTCTTCTAAATAGCCCGGCCCCCTTAACAGCGCTGAAGCTGTGCCGCCTCTTCCGAAGTCCCGAATAGCCGAAAAGCCAAAGTCCAAAAGCCGTGAAAAGAGCTGAAGTCATGAAAAGAGCCAAAATTGAAGTCCTGAAGCAGCAAAAAGACCCAAAGCCACGAAAGGAGTTGACGTCCTGAAGCCACGAGTTCAGTTCTGCTGAACACCAATGTGTGTATGTTTTTTTTAAACCCCTAGCCACCAATGTATTATTTTAATACTCTATAGGCCCCTGCCACCAATGTTTTTTTTAAAGAATATTCTCTGGGGCCCCATTTCTTTTTTACTTTTCTTTTTTTAAAAACGTTTATGGCGGGGGGCCTGGCGCGACAGTGTTTTTTTTAAATGGCTTTTTATAACTTGTGTGTATGGGGGGGTACCGATTTTAGCGCTTATGTCTGTGTGGTCTTTTAACTGTGGTGTAGGGTAGGCGGGATCTGGGGTGGGGCTTGGTTGTGGGTCTTAGGATGGGTGGGGCCCAGGCTCCCCTAAAAATTTGTTGTACGGCCCTGTGATTTTTAAAGGCGGCCCTGTATACAGATAGGGTTGCCACCTTTTCCTATATATTTAACTTTTTTCCCTATAACATTGGGATCAACCATCAATGCCGGTCAGGTGACAACCCTATATACAGACCTAGACTAGCAAGGCAAGTGGCAAGTGCGAGAGGGGCTGCTGTAAGGTGCCATGGACAGTTGCTATGAATTAGGCCTGAGCGGCTGTTAGAGATTCGGTGTACTTGAAATACTGTGCCAATTTTGCTTCTCAGTACAGACCTAGTTATATACACCCAGAGCCGGGCCAACCCGGCCAGGCGCCCTAGGCAACCTGGCCGGGCATGGCGCCGCGCCGGCTTAGTGTGTGCTGGTGTGCATGCGCGAAAATCCGCACCGGCGCGCATGCGTGAAACTACGCGCATGCGCGCAAGCTCATTTAAAACAAATTATCGACACCAGTCAGGGAGACACAGGATCGGACACGGGGTAGGCGACAGAGCAGGTACGTGCCTGGTGCCCCCTCAGCTTTGCGCCCTAGGCACGTGCCTATTCTGCCTACCCCTAGTTCCGGCCCTGTATACACCAATCAGAAAGAGAAATACGTTTTTACTTTATTTTAACTGCCCTATAAAAGTCAGATAAATGTTGCTGATCCTAAAACTCACAGGTTTACTGACTCATACAACTGCCATGCCCTATAATGTATCAGGAAAAAGATTCAGCTACTCTCCGCTGAAATTCAGCACACAACACAGGGAGCTAGAGATTCAGTCAGGTTTATTGGTTCAGCACACAACACAGGGAGCTAGAGATTCAGTCAGGTTTATTGGTTCAGCACACAACACAGGGAGCTAGAGATTCAGTCAGGTTTATTGGTTCAGCACACAACACAGGGAGCTAGAGATTCAGTCAGGTTTATTGGTTCAGTACACAACACAAGGAGCTAGAGATTCAGTCAGGTTTATTGGTTCGTGACAATCACATCGAAGACTTCTCTGCCAGCTAGAGCCGCCCCCACAGTGTGTGACTGGGAGAGCCGGCGCGGTGCACACTGGGTCGGGACAACCCCTTTCCCGCGCCGAGTGAGCTGTAGCAGAGTCTGCGCTGTAGCCGCCATGTTGCTTGCAGCCGATACCAACATTCTGTAATTGTGTCTTCCCCGACCCCCTTCCCTCCGCCTTCTCCTTTCCCGTGGGCCAGGTGCGGAGTCGCAAGAAGGAGGAGGCAGCCGCGGCGAAAGCAGGGAGCAGTCCCGCTTGTTTGCAGCCGAGCCATGTCCACCAAGGACGGTAAACACTCCACCACCGAGCGGGCGGTTAAATGTGAGTCTGTTTATGTCGGTCTGACTCCCTTGTGAGCAGCTTAGCTTCTAACATTCCCTTCTTGCTGGAAGTCCGGCCTCCCCTGCCAGCCTTTCTGTGTGACAGCTCTCGGTGTTTCCTCCTCCTTCCTTTAGCTTCTCTCCTGCGATAATAAAAATGGCGGCTTGAAGCTGCACTCAGCGTTTGATGCCTTGGCCTGCAGCTTTGGTCGGTTCTCTGTGCTTTCCCGTGCCCACACCGTATTATACCCACAGCCCCAGTACAACCCCGCTCTTCTCTGTCAACCAGCTGTCAGAGCAAAGTTCTCTCTTGGTGGTGGCGAAGTGCCTACTGCTTATATATAGGCAGCTGTTCATTCCACTGGAATTCTGGGAATTGTAGTTTTGGAACGAGTACAACGTTATACAGAATGTCTGTCTTGTGTGCTGTTTACTTGTGATGTAATCCATGTCATATACGTTGCCCCTTGAGGGGAGGGGGTTTATGTTTACCTGTGGCACCTGTTTATTCTGGGCAGTCTTTGTAACTGATTTGTAACTTTATAAACGACCAAGATTTTTAAGCAAATCACTAACCCTCATACAGAGGCTTTTATGCACCGGTGAGCAGGGTTGCTTATATTTCAAAACCAGCCAAAGGCTATCAAAAAAGTAGCCCAAAAATAGCTTAATTTGTACACTGAAAAAACGGAATTAGTGTATAAAGTAAAACAGTAAGGTTATTAAATCAATTTTCCTTACATTTTTCTACATTAGAGGACAGTTAACATTTTCCCTGTAAGTTGGCACAGATATCTATTTATTATTTATTTACACACACACCCACCTCTCTAGCAGCAGGCTTACACGCTTAATTTGCATTAAAAAAATTGGGCAGGTTTTGAAAGTCCAAACCCGTGGCAACTTTATAAACTAGCCCAAATCCAAATACATTGGCGGATTTTTACTTTTAAAACCCACCACTAATTTTTAAAACTAGCCCAATTTGGCTACAAACCCACCAACCCTGCAGTGCTGTATAGATACTAAAACCACGCTTAGATTCAGCGTCCAACTTTAAAGATGTGATTATTGGCATCTGGATGGTCTGTCAACTATACGTGTAACATTGTTGCGAAAATACTGGTCTCTTTCATGATGCACTGATTATAAAATGCAGTCTACTGGAAGATGACCTTTCAATTAGTGATGTGCGGGTCAGGGTTTTCCTGACCCGCACCCGTGGTTCCGGCGTCCTTTTATAGACCCGTGCCGCCCCGCCCCACCGATGACGTCACAAAAGGGGCGGGGTGAGCAGACGCGAGACTATAAAACCGGAAGCCGGCATTTGAAGGTGGTGGGGAGAGCAGGAAAAGAGCTCAACCCGCATCCGCTCGCCATCCGCGGTTATCGGGTCGGCCCACACCACTACTTTCCATTATTCATAGCTTTCTGTATAATCTATTACCCAGTGTTGTGCCAAACTGTTTTAGATTGTTGCGTTCCTTTATGCCAGCACACAGGCACAACAGTTCATCGTCGTGGAGTGCACCACCTTGGACTCTTATTTATTATCTATCAACAGAAACAAGTTAAGGTGTGTTCCTGAACAGATCAATAAACACAAATGCAGTTAATCCAGTACATGTGTATATAAACATACATACTCAAATGAGCCTTGTTGAGTAAACATTTGAAACGTGAAGCACTTGTTAAAGGAAAACTATACCCCCCAAACAATGTAGGTCTCTATAAAAAGATATTGCATAAAACAGCTCATATGTAAAATCCTGCTTCATGTAAATAAACCATTTGCATAATAATATACTTTTCTAGTAGTATGTGCCATTGGGTAATCATAAATAGAAAATTGCCATTTTAAAAAATAAGGGCCGCCCCCTGGTATCGTAGGATTCACTGTACTCACAAGCATACCAACAAACCATACATGTTAGGTCACATGAGCCAATTAACAGACAGAGTTGTGTCTTTTGCTTCCACGCTTCTTCCTGTTACAGTTAGAGTTGTAGTATTTCTGGTCAGGTGATCTCTGAGACAGCACAGAGACCATCACGAAATGGTGGCTCAAGGCAAGAGATGTAAAAGGGCAATATCTACTTAAATATATATTCCAGTTTGGTAAGATTCTTTAATATGTCACTTAATATTATATGAACTATCTGTTGCTTAAGTGTTCATTTTGGGGGTATAGTTTTCCTTTAAAAAGAGCAACCACTGTCGCTGTCTGTGATACTAAACTAAAATAATAGCATGTTGTCCGCTAGAAATGCTTAGCAGATTCATTTGCTTTGACTGTTTTTTTTTGTAGACCATCAAAACCAGATTGAGCTATAAATAGTAATGGTATAAGGAATTGATTACTGGTGGTCTATGGCATGTATGTTTTACTGTGCAAAGTATGGATGTGCAAATATCAGCATTGTTTTAGTATTGAAGCATCCTGGTTCATGCCACCTTGTAGAGTGGAGACAGAAGACCACTGATACGGCCTTTCAAATGGGGATTTTATTTTTGTGCTTTTGATGTAACGTTTTTGATGTAATAATATTGAACGCAATATGGTTTTGATGCATTCAGCATCCATTTGAATGAGAGAACTCTAATGTTTTGGTTCACAGTAGTTTAAAGTAACATTGCCATAGGGTGGGTTTCTGCCTTTGTAAACCTATTAATTATAAGTTTTTAAGCTGGACCCTGAATTCTTCAGAATTAAAATGTTCTAGCTATTGATGTGCATTCATTGTGCAATGCAGCATTCTATGTATCTGGATTTTAGGCTTTCTCAGAATTGACGCCAGTTTTTCATGGTCCCATACAGGCATCTTCTTTTCCCGATCTTGTGTTTACCTGGAATTTACACTTTTGCCACTGTCCCATGGGAAATCTAAAATCTGGGCTGTACTTTATTTTGAGCTATTTAATTGTTTTTTTAAGAGTATCACATTTCTGATGTCCTGTTCTACCTCTTTGAGCACATCGAACTTTACAGGTTTCTTTTTGTCTTATATTTATTTCTCCATATCTGCAGAAAAGAAGATGGGGAGCTACTGGGGCATATTTGGAGCCACAGATCTTCCATGCTAAAGGGTTATGGTTGCTTTGGGCTGGTACAGAAGCCCAAAACATAACTATTTCTAGCCTAATTCTTAGGCTTTAGTTCTCCTTTAAAGGTGCAGTATACACCTAGAGAAAATAAACACAATAAACAGAACTTATTTCAACAAAAACATTTTCTACCTGTTTGTTATATATAATAAATAATAAAATCAATAGATGTTTTTAGTAATAATACATTCTCCATACACAAACTCATCCCTTTATATTGGATAAGGAGGAGCTCTTTATGCAGAGGGCTGAAATTTTGATTAGTTTCCCTTTATTCCGAAGTACCACAGGAAGTTGGAAAGTAAAACTGCTTTCAGTTCGGTTGCTCTGCTTAGTTCAGTAAATAACATTTCTAAATTAAAACAATAGGCACATATTGTGTTCAGTACACCCTATTCATTGATCTTGTGTTGAAAAAGTATACAGCCCCTTTATCCAGGAGGTCTATGTTACCAACCATAAGTTGGTAAAGTCTTGGCACCCCTTATGCCATAGACGTGTAGATTTACCTTCATATTGGACGACAGATCATTCAGTGCCATCGCCCGACCTGCTACTAACCATTCAGATCAGGAGTGCCCATACTTAATGCAAGGTCTACTTTTCGTGATGTTGTCCCATTATGATGTACATCCATAAAAGCATTGTTGGCAATCTCTTCCATGGAAAATAAATGGAGAATGACTTAAATATTGATTTATGAGATAATATACAGTATATTGCTTTATTTGACAAACCACTATTTCTTATGTAACCATAACAAAATAAATATCTGAATGAAAAGCATAAAATGATTTAGACAAGTCTTGAGATCTACTGATATCTACCACCTAAAGGTCTACTGGTAGATCCAGATCTACGTCCGAAAAAAGTTTGTGTCTCCCACTGATATCGTCAGATCGGCAATACATGCTGAGATATCCGTAGCCAACAGAAATTTTTTAACCTGTCTGATCAACTGAACGACCGGATGCCATCTATCGAAAAATGTCGGGACACTCTACACACTGGCCGAAAATCGTACAAAACTGACATTCGTACGATCAAATCTTTGCTTCTATGGCCAGCTTTGCTCAGCTGTTTGCTTCAATACCTTATGGTAACTGTGCCATGGAAACTGGCCATTTAAGGATGACTTCCGCTGTCATGTGATCGACATATTTTTAGTAAATGAAACATGCACCTATCACCGGAACCACTTTGAATTTGTTTACAGATTACCTAAGGGATCCTGTGTACATTACATGCAGCTATCCCTCGTAATTACCCCCAATGTGGGGGTGGCCCGGTTGAAGGCTATATTAGACAATATGGCTTGCTCACACACCCTGGCCTTCAAGAGTAGAAGCCTGGTGCTCGGTGTTAGAGGGATCAGCACCCTCCCCAAGAGTCAATTGTACAAATACACTGGCACCCTTGCGTCTTTATTTGCAGAAAATCAACGTTTCTATACCTTGTCAAGCATCATAACTTGTCAAGCATCAAGTTGAAGGCTAGTCAGTGAAATTTGCAGGTGAATTTTTATTTCTTTGCCTGAAATATGCCAGGAGAGATTGTTACAGCTCAATTCTTGTGCCTTTCTTATAATTTAAGGAAGACCTGACTTAATGTTGCCATCCAAAGCAGGCCTGAGAGTAGAAAGTCTAAAAATATTTGGTGCATACTCGTACAAATTATCTTTAAATCCTTAATTATTTTCTGGAATTCAGACTTTTCTTTTATGCATTTACAATTTCTCCATTCTTTTCAGTAGATTACTTTTTTTTGCCCCCATACCACTTTTCCCCTGTCTTGGAATCAAAAAAAGGCATTTTTTCCTGAAACATTGTTTAAAGGAACATGACACAGGTTAAATAGTGGAAAACAGATAACACCATTATGTTCTACAGAGTTTATCTATCTGCTGTGTAACTTGAGCATTTTCTCTTTTTAATGGCTGCACCCTTGGCACAGCAGCTTATTTATATAAACAATGGTAGTTTTTTAGCAGTGCAAGGGTAACACTGTATTATATTTTTATTACTTTGAAACACTTTTTTATGTAACTGTTCCTTTAATGCTTCGTGAAGTAGCAGTGATAATACAATAAAATTGAAAAACATTTATGCTTGCATAGGGAGTCGTAATTCTAGGGCTTCATCCTAATTTCTCTAAAAAAAAACAAAAAAACCCAAACCATTTAATTCTGTTTTATGGCTTAGATTCTAGTGGCCATTACAACAGGTCATCCTGTCAGTACAGTCAAAGATCTTATCTGAGGCTTATAATCACGGCATGATTTAGAGTATTTAAAAGGATTAGTCCTGTGGCACAAAATACATTCTGGTCACTGCTACAAGTGACAATGATCAAAAAGAATGATGTGCTAGAATCTTTATTAAGTAGAGTGAGGGAGAGAACTTTCCAACTAATTTTATTAAATCTGCCTATGTGGTATAGGAATGGGATCTATAAGAATGCTTGGAACCTGGAGTTTTAAAATAAGAAATCTTTCTGTAATTTGGATCTCCATATATTAAGTTGACCTAAATAAAATTTTGAAACCTTAAACCCACCAGGATTGTTTTGCCACGTTTGCAACTTCGTTTCCATCAAGTACAAGGTTTTTATTACAGGAAAGCAATAATTTGGGGCTTTCTGGATAAGGGGTTTCCAGAAAAAGGTGTCCTATACCATAACATAAAGCCTGTCCAGCACAAATTAGATTTTTAAAAAAGGAAATATTTAAAAATTAATTTATGGCCTGATGTTTTCACGCTTGCTGCTCTCTTGTAATCAGCGGTTTCAGACTTGGGTCATATATTGTGCACTCATGTTTCTGTGTTCGTGTGATTCTCTCAAGTGCCTGCTTTTGTTAAATGATGCCAAACATGAATTTGCTTGAACTTTTCGAGATGCTGCAAAAATCTGCCAGCTCAGATCTGTTGACGTCCTGTATAAGTCAATGGGAGAGGATGATGGAACTTTCGTTCAAGAATCCCTTTGGTGTAACACATTCTATTTTAGAGGCAAAAAAATACAACAATCGTAAAATAACTATAATGGAAAAGAAGAGAAATTGATAGATGAGTGTGCATGTCCGAACAATGACACATGACTGTGTGCATGTTTCAGTACCTTTCGAATGCATGTAATTTAGATGACATAACAAGCACCTAGAGGTGCAACACACAGATGTTTTATGAGCCCTGTGCTTACTTCATGGTTAAGGTAGGTGTTTATTGCCGTGCTCCCATGTACCAGCGCTCTGCACCACAGAAGGCACAAGCAGCAAATGTATCCATCACTTGTACAGTTGCATTGTATATGGTGTATTAATGGGCCCAGTTCAGTTCCCCTTTTTTTCAGGAAAAAAAGTAGTGATAGCAGGTTTGCCGCTCTTACGTCCTTTCTTCAATGAGTCAGGCCCAACAAGTGATGAGCGGGACTGGCTTATATACTGGCTTTTACACTAGCGCTTGTCCTGCTCCCTCCAATGATGCCAAAGATGGAGCAGGCCAGCCACAGTTATATAAATGGAAGCCAGTGGCAAGTGTGCATTTGCTTAAAGGCCAACTAAAGTCTAAAATAGAATGTTAGAAATGCTGTATTTTCTATAGTAAATATAAACATGAACTTACTGCACCAGCAGCCTAATAAGACAAATGATTTATGCTTTCAAGGTTGGCGAAGGGGGCTGTCATCTTGTAACTTTGTTAGACATTTTTGCAATATCAAGACTTGTACATGCTCAGTGTGGTCTGGGCTTCGGTTGGGAGGTTAAGCTTAGGGATCGTCATAATTTATCAAAACAGCACAAGTCAAATAATATCTGAAATAGAAGCCAATACAGCAAGACTGATAAATAATCAGAATATAAAGACTGCACTGAGTCTCTGGATACAAATCTCTAAAGTGAATCCAGCAAGGCTGCTCGAGTTCTGGGAAGTAAGGTGGGTGGGTCCCCCTGCCATTTGAAAGTATGATCGTTTACCTGCACAGCAGTTGGGGACCGACAATTCCTATCCACAGCAGTAAAAGACGGGGGAATTTCACTGCATACAGTCAGGTTTATTATAAAAACAGTAGACATTTTTTGAAGTATATTGAAGATAGATTTTCTTTTTCATTAAAGAAAGTAAAAATGGGATTTTATATTTTTGCCTCCCTTTTTACATCCCCTTTAAGGCAGGTTAGGTTCAGGTGCAATTGTCCATAGTATTAATGTTCTCTTGAGATGCTCTGTGATAAGTGCAGTACAGTTATGGGATGCCTGGAATCCTTTTATCCATATATTACAGGATGGCCATTGTGTTGATGGAAAGATCCCTCATCCGGAAAACCACATACTTTCTGGATATTCTTATACCTGTATTTTATAGAAAATAAGGCTTTTACACTTGGGCAATTGCAATTTCCAAGTTATATTAATTACATGTAAATGTCTCTGACTACATGGACAACATAACACTGAGTGACTGGATAATAAGCGTCCTGCTCTCATGCTTTTGTATGGTTATGAAATTCCTCAGTTACTTTATTTCACACAATTGAAAGCCATCACTTTTAATACAAAAAAACTGTTGTTTACTGTTGGGTAAATTAATTTTAACTCTTCTAACCGCTTTATTGGGATTTACTGCTAATCTAGAAGAAAAGGTTTAAGATCACTGATCTGGTCCGTTATTTTGAGGAAATAAGATTAACTGAAGACCAAAGCTAAGAGCACTTAAGCTTTAAAGGGGCAGTATATGCTTATCTGCAATCTGGTATACAGTGTGCGTGTTGAAATTAGTTTCAGGTGTGGGATTAATTATACAGAATGCCTAGGACATCAGCAAAATCAACCAACATGGATTTTTTTTTCTGTAAAAATAAAATAAAGTTCAAGGTCTACTAGGACAGTGAAAAAGTAGATAAAAAAAAAATGAACAGTTGTTTGTTTGGTTTGTGCTAGTGGCCAAGGTGTGTTTGAAAGATGATGGTTCTCCTGTATTAACAGATTTCTAAAGCAGTAACATGTTCTACATTGCTGTACAATACAAGGTTGTATACATCAGACATATAAGTTACTTTATAACCAATGCAAGAGGTGAAGAGTACTCTAGTCGTCCAAGCTGAAAATCTCAATAAGTCTTGCCTATAAATAAGTGTTAGATGCAGCACTAAAAACACATTACACTTAAGGAATTTTTGTTTTGTTTTTACCAGCCTGGTTTGAAGTGATCTCTTTGAGTGCCTGCCACATATTTTGTAAACAGATTTTGGGTTTGTCTACAGGTGAGGTGCATAAAGTCATTGCAATAGCAAGTGTGCCTGAGATTTACGTTTAAGAACAGTTTAAATCCTGTTTTTTTTTGTTTTTTTTTTAGAATAGCCTAAATGTGACTAAACCCTGATTGGGTTCAGGATTCCGGGGAATCCTAGTCATGTTCAGTAAGATTCGTGCCTAAGCAACCAGAGTCTGAGCAGAGTCTTGATTTTGGATACTGACAAATCAAGAAAGATTCCGTATCGGCTGAATTCTTGCTGCTTTAAACACAAGCCTTTTATAAGAAAGGGTAATAATGATTTTGTAAGTTATGGCTGGACAGGCCCCAGCAGCCACGTTGCTTGACATATTATTACATTTCTTCTTTTAGCTGTTGCAAAAGTCTGTATGGTTCCAAAACTGTTTTGCATGCAATTCCATATTTTGCTGCATAGCTTTCACAGCAATACCAAATATTAATGGTTGATTTATGTTTTGTTTTGTTTTTTTTAGGAGGGGCAATACATTGTTTTGTAAAATGTTTGTATGTAAAAATATGTTTTATGTTATATGTTTAGTGTTTATAAGCATTTAACAATTTCTTTATTTTGTTATGGCAGCTGTACCTTTCCCCCCAACTAATCGATTAACATCTGAAGACGTGTTTGACACTGATGGAAAGCCCAGGGTAGATATTCTGAAGAACCATTTAATAAAAGAAGGTCGTGTAGATGAAGAAATTGCACTAAGGATTATAAACGAAGGAGCTGCAATTTTGCGGCATGAAAAGACTATGATAGAAGTAGAAGCTCCAATTACAGGTAAAACTAATTTTAGATGTCCTGTCCAGTGGACACATGCTTTCCCTCTGCTCTCAGTAGTTGTTGTTTTTGAAACACCAAAGCATATTTCAGCAGCACTCCGGTTTAGTGAAAATATAATTTATTTGTACAACAAGTGAAGCAACGTTTTGGGTGTAACCAGCCCTTTATCAAGCTTAACCACAGTGTAACATAAAATCCTTTACTATTAACTGATGCTTTTTGAAAAAAAACACGTTTTCTGATGGCAGGATCCCTTTAAAGTTGTAAACCCCCCCATGTTTAACATCAGTTTAGTGGGTCTTATAGCGAACATTCTTTTTGCCTATGGCTTTAATTAAAATCTATAATTTTTCTATTTCTGGAGCCAAACAAAGAAACCCCGTTTCTGCATTCTTGCAAGGTAGATTACCAGGGCAGAGATAACCTCAGTGAATAATAGATTTCTGTTTACCTGTAAACCACAACAAAAGGACGAAGAGAGCAGGTTGTTCATATTATTTCTAGTTAAAAGGAAGCATTAAGTATTTCAGCATTGTTTATTTTTTGCTTTTGTTGAAAAAAAGTGTATACAGGTATGGGGCCTGCTATCCAGATGCTCGGAGCCTGGGGTTTCTGGATAATGGATCTTTCCGTAGTTTGGACCCTCATACATTGTCTACTAGAAAATCATGTAAACATTAAATAAACCCAACAGGCTGGTTTTGCTTCCAGTAAGGATGCATTACATCTTAGTTTGGATCAAGTACAAGGTAGTGTTTTATTATTACAGAGAAAAAGGAAATAATTTTTAAAACATTTTGATTTGGATAAAATGGAGTCTATGAGAGATGACCTTTCCATAATTCGGAGCTTTCCGGATAACAGATCCTATAACTGTATATGTTTATACTGTTTTCTTTTTTTTTTTCTTTTGTTACAGTTTGTGGAGATATACACGGGCAGTTCTTTGACTTGATGAAATTGTTTGAAGTGGGTGGATCACCAGCTAACACAAGATACCTCTTTCTAGGGGACTATGTAGACAGAGGTTATTTTAGTATAGAGGTAAAGAAATACTATATGAATACATCTATTTGCTTAATGTTTTTAAGAATGCCTTACATCGTTTTAATAGTTTTGTAACTTAAAGTTAACTGGGCTTTTGCCCTCCTTTCTTGGAGCGATAAATCACTGAGGCAACAGAACACTACAGTTTTCCAAGTGTGCCATTACCCTAAGGCCAATGGCACACAGGGTGTTTTGTTTGCTGCAATTTTCTTACCACTGTACTACCAAGAAAAACAATATGAAAACACTGACTTTCAATTTTGAGCAAAAAATGAGTAACCCACTGATAACAAGAAACAGGGCCAATAGCACAACACAAGTGATCAAAGAAAAATAAGGAAGGTGAGGGACCATCCTAGTCCTCCATGTTCACAAACATATTTAGATGGGTACTCACAAGAAACACTTCTTGTTTCACTATACTTCTTAATAAAAGTTGATGCTTCACAATCAATCAGTATGATTTTAGAAACAAAGGGAGACAATAATAGTGTAATGTGTATTAAACTTTTAAAAAATTAATTGGCTACATACATTGAATATAATTTCAAGCATCAAACCCCAGATCTAGGTGAAAAACCACCAGTTTCACCCTCATGAGTTACATTCCTGCAAATAAGCTGTCTGGGAGACCTGGACCATTGCTAAACCTTTAGGCAGGTGCAGCATATAAAATGCCATTTTTGGCCATATTGCTTTTTAAGATTCAGTTCTCCTGTAAACCCAGGTTTGTTACCAATTTAAAAAGGAAAATGTTTGATTTGCTGCATTGTTTATTTTATTTGCTTTTATCTTTCAACAGTGTGTTTTGTATTTATGGGTTTTAAAGATTCTGTACCCCAACACGCTTTTTCTTTTAAGAGGCAATCATGAATGCAGGCACCTTACAGAATACTTCACTTTTAAGCAAGAATGTAAGTAATATCGAACAAAAACTATTCATAACTAATTTCTGAAAATGTTTATATTTGCATATTTGAAAGAAATGCTAATAATCCCTTTATGCCAAAGAAATGACTTTAGCATAATTTTAGCTGGAGATCTAAATTTATAAAGACTAAATCCCAGAGGTTTTACACAGTAACATGGATGAAATGAAAAAAAGTACACTATACATATAGACACAGGCTTTTTTTTAAATTTATTGCAAAAAGACACTGTTTTTGGAAACTTGCAACCCTTTCAATTGTAGACCTCATGACAGAAACATTGAGTATGAGTTATATGTTTAAAGATGATATAAACTGATGCATATTTCCCAAGCCACCCATGGCAGCTCTTCACCAACATGAGAATTCCCTGCCTCTCAGGTCACTGGACAGGAAAGGGTTAACTCCCCACACACTAACATCCAGCCTTAATCTATGGTGGTATAGTGCGGTCCTATGCACTGCTGGCTTCCGGACGCGTGGGCTGCAATGGTAATTGTGCCAATAAGCTTCAATACTCGGATATGCGTCACAGGAAGTGCATTATGATTCTCTTTCTGAAATATCTGAGGAGGAATTCTATGACCCTGTAGATGTTCAGTCTGATCTATCGGAAGAAGGTGAAGTCCTTTCAGATGATGAATCTGCCTTTGATTCTTCAGCTATAGATGGACTGATTAAGGCAGTGAGGAAGATGCTTAATCTAACGGAAGAATTGCTGAAAAGCTGATAAATTATTTCCGTCTGTGTACTTTTCCGGTACATAGTTCAATCAAAGAGATGATTAATTCAGAGTGGAAAAAGACTGAAAAGAGGGTTATTGTTCAAGGGAAATTTGCAAAGAAATATCCGATGGATGAAACCAATGCGAAGTTGTGGGATAATCCACCTAAGGTTGATGTAGCAGTAGTACGCTTGGCTCGTAAGACTACTTTACTGGTCGATGACACAGTAGCACTTAAAGACCCAATGGAGAAACTTATAGAGTTCGATCTTAAGAAATCTTTTGTGCCTGCTGGGGCATCTTGTAGGCCGGCTATGGCATTGACTTAGACTTCGACAGCAATAAAGATTTGGGTCAATAACATAGAGGAAGCCATTTCTACAAATGTTAAAAGATCACTTTTGAAAGAGATGTTGTCTGACCTCAAGATAGCTGCGGATTTTGTGGCTGAAGCCTCACTGGATCTTATACAATTGTCAGCTAGGTCTATCGCGCTCTGTTTCAGCGAGAAAAGCCTTATGGCTGAGGCCGTGGCTAGCAGATTCTGCATCTAAGATAAATCTGTGTCAACTTCCTTTTGAAGGACTATTTGGGGAAAATCTTGACTCGATAATCAAGAAGGCATCCGGTGGAAAGAGCGTCTTTCTTCCACAGGAAAGAAGGTTTTGACGTCAAGGCTCCAGACCTCATTCTCCAGGGAATAGGAATTTTCGAAACTCAAGGCAATACAAGCCAGGTAGATCACAGGATAGACAGTCCTCCTGGAGATCCACTAAAGGGGAAACACGTCAGTCAGCAAGGAAAACATCCTTCTTTGGTGCCGCCTCCTCCTCCTCCTCCTCTTCAAACAAACTACAATGAGATCAAACCGACGAAGTGGGGGCGCGTCTAGCACTCTTCAGGGAGGCTTGGGCCGAAGATATTCGAAATCGTTCAAGGTGCAAAATAAATATTTCAAGAATACATAGATCAGTTTGCTGAGGATAGGTGCGGTCGAACGCGTACCCTTAGAGCAACAGAGGCAGGGGTTCTACTCCAAGCTTTTTCTGGTCAAAAAGGCCTCTGGAATGTTCAGACCAGTGTTGGATCTTCGTCCCTTAAACCGATTTATTCGTTGCAGGAAATTCAAGATGGAGTCCCTGACCTCTATTGTCGTGGTGATTCCACCACGTGCTTGGTTGGTGAACCTCGACCTAAAAGATGCATACTTCCATGTGCCAGTATACAAGCCACACATGAAATATCTGCGGATCATGTTCTAGGGTCAGCATGTGCAGTTTACTTGCCTCCCATTCAGCCTATCCACCTCTCCCAGTACCTTCTCAAAAGTGTTGGTGACGGTGATAGCCTTTCTGAGTGTGGAGGGGGTGGCAGCCTTCCACTATCTAGACGACATCCTGCTAGTGTCCAATTCAGTAGAAGAAGCAGTAAAAAACAGAAACAAGGCTGTGGTAATTCTGCAACACTTTGGTTGGATAGTGAATTGGCAGAAAAGTCATTTAGTTCCAACACAAAACATAATCTTTCTGGGTGCCAACCTGGACACTCTTCAAGGGACCGTGTCGCTTCCAGAGCAAAAGGTCTCTCAAGATATAGACAGAGTAAATCCCTTCCGTCATTCGGTCAAGGATTGTATGTCTCTTGTGGGGGGTGTTCTCCTCCACCATTCAAGTGGTGCGTTGGGTGAGGTGGCACATGAGACCTCTTCAGATTTTCTTTCTGAGATCAGGGGCAACCAATCCATTGAATCTGAAAAAGCTCCTGCAGATTCCAGAACAAGTTCTAGCGAGTTTGGACTGGTTGCTAGTTCCGGAGAATTTATCCCGGGAGATGCCACTAACAGAACCCGATTATGTGACAATAACGACGGATGCCTCTCAAAGAGGTTGGGGAGCAATTAGAAGATATGGCTGTCAAAGGGCAGTGGGAGTTGTCTCCTCTTCCATCCAATGTCTTGGAGCTGAGGGCCATAAGATTAGCTCTTTTGGCATTTGCAGAAATAATTGCCCACAAATGAGTGAGGATCCGTTCAGACAATGCCACGGCCATGGCTTATGTACACAGACAAGGAGGCACCAAGAGTCGTCCGTTGATCGAGGAACTTTCAACCATAATGTCCTGGGTGGAGGTAAATATCGAAGGTCTATAAGCACTTCATGTTCCGTAAAAAACGTTCACTTTTTGATGTGCAAAATAGCAAGTTACTGATTATAGCAATTGCAGTTACAAATAAATATTCAGTGTTTACATTTTCTTAGTATATTATTATTATATTAATATTTAAAATTATATATTTTCTCAGGCAAAAATTTATTTTGACTTTTAAAATAGGTCGAGACATAATTTCAGATTTTTGTGTTTCATACCGCTTTATTCTGTGGAATTTAGGCTCTGATCCTAAGTGTATATCCTAAACAGTCCTGTCAAAGTGCAAAAACTTGTTAGAAAAAGAAATGGTGACACCAGTACCTGGTATTGAACTCCTCCATGCAGACATACAGTTCCAGAGCTTTAACAGCAGTGAAGCAAATGACACTTTACACATACTGTGCATTGTTTTTACGCAAGCCTTGTTTTCTGATGACGCTGGAATGGCACAAAAAAAATTGGCAAGCCTAGTTTGGATATTTACATATATGTAATGGAGTTTTCGCTTAAAGTTATATTTTCAGTGCCTAATCAAAAACATGCCCACCGTAGTCTACAGAACTGAGATCGTAGAATATGAAAACTCCAAATCTTTATTGTTCCAATGATTTTTGTTATGTTTGCTCTTCCTTTTCATGTTACACTCAACTTAATATTTTATAGCCGAATTTTGCTTTAGCTAATGGCAGGTAAAACTGCAAGCCACTTAAACCTAGTAGCACTCAAGGCATTCTGACCTCCTCTTTCCATTTTATATCTGCATAGGTGCTTTAACACCAGTTATGGCTGTTACTTTACTTTGTTCAGAGACTTGAATGGAATAATTTCTGACATTTAAGGGTCATGTCGGTTCTCCTTTAACCTGTTAATTTTAAAAGCATAAGCATTTTTAATTCACACCATTTTTGTTGAGGTTTGAAAAATAAACCTACAGTCTATCTTGGCTGACATCTCTGCCCTTTGGTGCCAAGATGGGGTTTTTGGTAGCTTTGCAATAACAGAACTAAAAAAAGAGAGGGACAGACTTATACTTGCTAACGTGTTTTTCAACACTAGGCCATGTTGAATCTTTTGTAAACCAAAAATGGCGAATAGGAAAAGTAATTCAAAATCAATATTTGCTTTTAAAAACATAGACTATGCAGATTTTCTTTAAGTAAATAGGTGTTTTTGCTATATTTAGTGGAAGCTGTATCTTAATCCAAAGCAGTTTGCAGGAGTGCACAGTTCTTTTTGCGTTTTTATTGTATATGATCAAAGTAAGCTGCCAAGTAATAGGCAGATAAAGTACTTGCCTTGTCAGAAAACCTGTGGCCATATGTTCAACTACCGGGTTTCGGCCTTTTTCAGCAGGATTCGGATTCGGCTGAATCCTTCTGTCCAGCTGAACTAAATTTGAATCGTAATTTGCATATGCAAATTAGGGGTGGTGAGGGAAATCGTGTGACTTTTTGTCACAAAACAAGGAAGGTAAAAAATTTTCCCCTACCCACCCCTAATTTGCATATGCAAATTAGGATTTGGTTCCGTATTAGGCCGAATCTTTCGTGGATGATTCGGGCATTCGCTGAATCCAAAATAGTGGATTCGGTGCATTCCTAATAGAAACCTTCAATTATAGTTAATTCAACTGTATTATGTAAGTCAAAGTCGAATCCTATGTGGTGGTCTCTGTGAGATAACAAACACTTGCAGCTCATGGATGGACTCTGCAAATCATGATTGGAGTGATAGTTCTGTTCAAACACCAATGTTAAAACTTGACTCTTTCTTGTCTAGGTAAAATAAAATATTCGGAAAGAGTGTATGAGGCCTGTATGGAAGCTTTTGATTGTCTTCCGTTAGCTGCACTTTTAAACCAACAATTTCTGTGTGTTCATGGTGGACTGTCCCCAGAAATACATACCTTAGATGACATTAAAAGAGTGAGTATATATTTGGTTTTAATGTTGCCTCTTCTTGTGTTTGCAGGATTGGTTGTTGGGTTCATATACTGTATATCTTATGGTAATGTAATATTTTAAACATTTTTTTTTTTTTTTTTTTTTTAAATATTCTTGCTTTTTTTTATAATAGAATCTGTTAAACGGAAAACTTACAGTTTATAACTAGTGCTATTCTTCCATTTGTTCTTCTAAATGCATAGAGTATTGTGAAGGCATATCTGATTAAGTATTATTTTGTCGGTATATAGTTTCTTGTAAACTGACTTACATTATACCTCTATGTAGTTTTTGTAATATTTAACACAACCATCAGATTGGTAGCTAGATGGATCAGTTCTAGAAGTCTACGGAGAATTCTGATGCCAGTGGCTAGGTGTTCCTCTTGTGTGTAAATCCAAACATGCATCTTAAATTATAGCATATAATAAGCTAATCAAATATAAGTGTTTACCAAACCTTTGCTGTTTTATAGCAAAAGTTCCCATTGCATTGTCATCTTGGAAGGCCTAGATGATTTTGTACCAGTGTATAAAGTTTAATTTAGTGAAAAATGGCTGACCTGCTTGCAAATAGTCACAACATAGGTCTTACCTGTTTCATGTTTCCTTCTCTAAGCACTGGTCATACTAAGAACTCAGTCTTAGCAGCCACTTGAAGCATTGCTGCGCTCTGGAATTTGTAATTATTTAATGCAGCAGTCTGCTTAAGGAGGACCAAAGTGAGAGAAGACAGTAAGAGTATAATCCGATTGGCCCCTTGATTAACTTGATTAAAAATACAATTACAAGAATTAATTCTGAACCATTTTTAAACTCTATCTCTGCAGCATTTATGTAAGAGCTTCATCTATTCCTCATTGATGGTAGTTTTGCAACTACAGGTATTGGACCTGTTATCCAGAATGCTCGGGACCAGGGCTTTTCCAGATAACTGATCTTTCCATAATTCTGATCTTCATACCTTAAAGCTGGCCATAGACGCAAAGACTTCCCCATCTCCCGACCTGCCACTAACCATTTCGATCAAATAAAGTACAAAAGAACAGATCAGCCAATGTTCTGCCCCTGACAGCAATCGAACGAAAGTTATGTCCAACCAAAACTAGTGACAGTCTCCCTCTGAGAATCGTATGATCGGCAATACGATTACTAAAGTATGGACACTCCTGCCATAGTACTTTCTCAGCCTCTTGCTTATCTTTCACATCCAAAGAAAAATCCACTGCACCCTCCCCTGTTTATTTAGTTCTGCAATAATCCACTGATAACATGCCAGTAAATTCTCCACACACAGAGACGGACACTTTTTACTTTTACTATTTATGTTAATTCTACTCCACTTTTAGCAGCCTAACATTCTGTAAAGTGTTCTTTAAAAATACTTACATTAAAACTCAAATTTTACGTTTTTTTCAGGGGACCAGAAAAGATGCTGTAAAATCTGGGATAATGCAATATTGGGGAAATGCATAATATATATGTGGGACCACAAAAAAATGGTGGATAAATAAGATAAATGAAAAAGATGGTACAAATGAATGGGTAATCTTTGCTATTCAGCCCTATGCAGGATGTAAAACTATTTAAGGGTCAGGGCACACGCTCAGATTCGGGGAGATTCGTCGCCCGGCGGGAGGCAGTTCGGGCAGATTCTTTTCTCCAAATATGAGCATATGCCCTGACCCTTAAACTACAGATATGGTATCCCCTAACCTGTTATCATGATAGCTCTGAATAACAGGAAGACCATCTCCCATAGAGTCCATAGCAAGCAAATCATTTTAATTTTTAACAATGACCGTGCCTTGTACCTGATGGTAGCTAAAATGCATGAGTCCTTATTGGTGGCAAAATAATCCAGTTGGGATTATTGAATGTTGATGTGATTACTAAAATAGTTTTTTTTAATTATTTATTTATTAAGATAATCCCTTATCTTGATAACACCGGGTTCTAAGCATTTTGCATAATAGATCCCATACCTGTACTATATCACCTGTTCGACTTTTCTGTCTTCACTACCTTTTGATCATGTCTATACAATTCATAGTAATTTATTGGTTTACAAAATGAGTGCATAGTTGGTAGACCAGGGTGTTCATAATCCTCTAGTAAAAACATCTGTGCAACAAATTATGCAAATGCATATTTTTGCATCTTTTTTATTAAATCCTGCTGTTTTTCTTTAATACAGTTAGACAGGTTTAAAGAGCCTCCTGCTTTTGGCCCTATGTGTGACCTATTATGGTCCGATCCTTCAGAAGATTTTGGTAATGAAAAATCACAGGAACATTTCAGTCACAATACAGTTAGAGGTTGCTCTTACTTCTATAGGTGAGTTGATATAAACAAATCTCTTGTGTATCATCCATGTAGAACACGCATAATGTTTTCACTCTATTTTATTTTTAACAGCTACCCAGCAGTTTGTGAGTTTCTACAAAATAACAACTTGTTGTCAATCATCAGAGCACATGAAGCCCAAGATGCAGGGTAAGAATAAATACACTCCTATCAATTGAGATACAATTTTTCAGTAGTACTTACTGGTTTGTTTTTTCTTTTAGTTACCGAATGTACAGAAAAAGTCAAACTACAGGGTTTCCTTCTTTAATAACAATATTTTCAGCACCCAATTACTTAGATGTGTACAACAATAAAGGTAATGAGTTAATTATATGTTTGTGCTTATTTATCTATTTATTTACGCTTTGTGCAAATAAGCAAATATTTTACTTCTTTTTAAAAATGTAAAAGTTCTGAGAATATCACATTCTTGTCACAGAACTGTAGTCTGTACTTGTTTACCAGAACTCTGTAGTGACCAGTGCATAATGATTGGCAATCATTCATTTAAGAGGGTCTGACAAAGGAAGGTTTACACAATGCTATAGCGGTTTAAGAATATGAGCAACTTATTTTAAGAAGAGAGGAGTGCCCAGTCCACACCCACTGTGTGTTGGTTTTGAGTGTTGGTTTGTCAGCAGTGGTTCCCAAATTTTCTAGAAGCTTTCAGTTCTATCCAGCGTGATGCTTGATAATGTTTCATTAATACTTGAATAAGTGTTTTGAATTTTAAGGGATAAAATATTTCTAATTTTCAAACTTAACTTTCCAGCTGCTGTATTAAAGTATGAAAACAATGTCATGAATATCAGACAGTTCAACTGCTCACCACATCCATACTGGCTACCAAATTTTATGGACGTCTTTACGTGGTCATTGCCATTTGTTGGTGAAAAAGGTACTGTTTAAATCCTTGAAGTTTTATTATTTGCTGAGCTGCTCGTTTCTGTGTTGCAACTGTAGCGTACGTGCATTTTCTCTGAAGTAAAATGCATAAACAAAGGCTGCCACCAATTCTCATTCATAAAATCATTTAAACATGTTCAAAACTGGCACCCAGAAAGAAAGTAGAACCTTGAAAATATGGAAGACCTAAAACTCTCTCTAAAAAAAAAAAAGTGGCCATTCTGAACATCCCATCTCCAAGTAACGTTACTACACCTAACCTAAGCGAATATACCAGATTACTATCTCTCATGCTTGTAATATTTACACCTACAAACAATTCCAATGCTTCCATTAACATGCACAGCCAGTTCCCAATAAATTGTGGGAAAAAATGTAACTGGAATTAAGTACTTACGATTGGTATACAATATATATTAAGACCATACATCTAACATTGTTAAAGGGGCGGTTCACCTTCAAACAACTGTTTGTTGTTGTTTTCAGATAGATCACTAGAAACAGACTTTTTCCAATGACTTTCTATCTTGCATATGTGACCGTTTTTCTAATATTGAAGTTTGAAGTGTCATTTTTCACCTTCTGAAGCAGCTCTGGGAAAGGGGGGTCACTGACCCTGTGAACTGTTCTAAATGGATACATTTAGTTGATCAATTTCTTAACTTTGTCCCTACTGAGCAGAATCTCTGGGTTTCATTACAGACAGCTGTTAGAATTGATACAATAGTTGCTAATACTCCAGAGATGCTGCTGAGAAATGTATCAACTAAATGTTGCAAAATTGTAAGTTTAGAGTCTGCCCCTGAATTACTGAGCTGCCAGACTCGACACCAGAGACATGAACATTCAACTTTAAACTTAGATTTTGGAAAAACAGTAAGAAATAAATAATGGAAAGTAATTGAAAAAAGTCTTTATTTCTGGGGAACAATCTAAAAACAACTGAATTTAAAAAATTGTTTGGAAGGTGAACAACCCCTTTAAAGAGTTTGCGATAGGTATCCTTAAGGATACCTATTTAAAAGAGGCAAAAAATATTTGCCCTGATTGGTGTCCAAAGAATTCACAAACTTTATGGCATTTTGCTGTGGTATGGTTTTTTAAAGCCTGGAAAATAGCAGTAAATCCAGAGAATAGCAAGGTAGGGACAGACTTTTTTCTTTTGATAGAAATGGCACTGACAACTTTAAAATTGTTTAAAATACATTATAAGTAATAAGTTAAGTTAAATTGCAGTAAATTCAGAGAATAATTTAATTCATTGGGCATTTGTGGTAAGATTTGTTTTAGCAAGGTCATCACTAAATTATGCTGTGGAAACCCGTCGGGAGAAGAATGCATCTACGTGCCAATGCAGTCTTATATACTGTATATTATATAATGTTATGTAATTTTTAACACTTTTTCTGTTGTGAACAGTTACAGAAATGTTGGTGAATGTTCTGAGTATTTGCTCCGATGATGAGCTTATGACAGAGGGTGAAGACCAGTTTGACGGTAGGATTATTTTAATATTGCTAATTCTGTTTCATGTTAGACATTTCGTGATACCATTTAGTTTTAATACACATTTTCTAGTGGAGATGTAACAAAGTGTGTACATAATTATTCAGGTCAATTAGTTAAGTCATTTACAGTTCAAATAACTTCCAAAAAAAATATATAGACCGGCAGAGAAAGTTTCATTATGAATCCTCTCTTATTTTGACTGCATAGCACCCTAACCAATTTACATTTTCTAACTTTGTTTTGCCATGCTCTACTCACAAGGCTTGTGATATCTTGGACTGCATTCTATTCAGTCCTGGGCAATATTAAGAAAATAAAATAGGTGCCTTGTAGATCATATCAATGTTGTACTTAAAATTTATAGCCTATTGCTAATGTATTTTAAATGCTTTTACAGAATTATTTAAAGCGAGAACCTGCCACAAACCATAATGCTACCATTGCTTTGTGAGAGACATTCCTTCTTTATACCTGTACAAACATTTTTAGTAGACTAGTCTACTTTGCTAAAGATTATGAAGTTAACATATAGCATTTAAAAAGGCATATTAGCATTAAAAAAAGTAGCAATCATGTCCAGGGCTATTTGGGTTAGATTAGATTAGCAACAGTCTTTGTTTGAACTACGATGTGTATTTAGGTTTTGTTACAAATAGTCTTATACATTTGAAGAAATAGACATTGCACATGGAATAGAAAAATAGGCGTACAATTAAATTTGCAAACTATACATTTTATGTACAACATTTTTTTCTCTTAACACACACTTCATATAACATTCCCAAAGTGCATTCATAAGTCGTGCAAATTTCTATACACTCCTCGTGGACCTGTCTGCAGCTCTCCAAACAGGAATATGTATTGTGGTTTTGCAGTAAAATTGAACTGGAAACATTAGTGATCAGGGGCTGCTTTCTATTCATTCAGTGGAGACACCTGCATTTGCCAATTTTAGAGTGATTTTAAACACACAAGTTCCAAGTTTTATTAAGAATATATACATTATCATGGTGACTTTCTCCTGCTCTGTGTACATTGTTGAACTTTTGTACAATTCTCAAACTACAGAAAGCAGCAGTAGATATTTCATTTTCCATTGTTGTCCATGTTTTCCAAGCATTTAGTTTACACTGTGTAACTTTGCCATATGTCTTTCATGTAGTATCTAGAGATTGTATGAGAGACTGACAGACTGCACACATACTTTTTCAACACATACATTGCATTATCTGTAACCCAGTGCATTGTCTTGCTGATGGCATGTGAATTACTTAACCTTTGTAACTCTCTGCCTCACATTTACTATTCTGTCTTTTTTCATTCTTTCACTTTTAAAGTGCATCGTAGGGCAATCTGTTAGTTAAAATGACTAGGTCCTTTCTTCGCTCATCACATGGAATTGTCCCAATCTGTTTAGCATTCCGGTTTAAGGCAAATTAAATCCGCCTTTAAAGATCTAGTTGCAGAATTTGCCCATCCCTTATTTTTTTTATTTTATTTATAGAGTATCCACCTTCATTCTTGCCACTGCCAAGTAAAATATCTATTTTTTTTTATTTGTCTCACTCACCTATTTCTCCATCATTCACTTCCTTTTTTCTGGACTCTCCATCTGAAGAACGACTCATATATGGCAATAAAAAAGGTACAGACCAGACAGAGCACCATTGTTTTGAAATATGACTTCCAATTTTGGGGGATTACAATCTATTTAAGGAATGTTACATGTGAATATTCCATGTAGCAAATTTCTTTTCATTTGTATTTGTTTTTTTATTGCTCTTACTTTTCCCATGAGCATTTAAAAACTATTTGCGTTATGCATTTTTCAGAAGTCATATTTCTAGACATCTGTCTTTCTGTGCATGGCATTTTTCTATTTTCCTCCCATTCTTTTCATGAGTAAATTTCCATTCTCGTTATTTGTTTCTAACATTCCGTATATATATATATATATCTGGACCTGCATGACTAGGGGGCATTTTCATTTGTCTGTCTAATGTTCAATGGTGGTTGTTGGTAATTTTATTTTCAAGTTGTGCATGTGAAGTGTTGTAACTGTTAACATGATTATAGACTCATGTTGAACCATTCATTTTTTGTGCTATGGGAGTTTTCTGCTTAAAGTAATAGTGAAACTTGCACCCCCAAATCAATGGTGTGGGCTAAACTTGTTAAATCCTTACAAGATTACAGCAAATTGTATACATTTTGAGATACCTTTTGGATCCTACTTTATATTTGCTAATTTGTGAAAGCTTCAGATTGCCGCAATTAAAACACATTACAATACTTGTAACCATCCAGCTTAATGGTGGTAAACTGTCTTCACATTTTCCTTCAATTAAGCTGAACGCCGTAATGTGTTTTACTTGTAGCGACCCTAAGATTTTGCAATAGGAAGGCATTTTTATGAAATTTATTGTCTTAGTAGCACATATTTACCCCAGGTGAAAAATCTTCTTGCTTGCCAGTGCCCCTTAAAGTAACAGTAACACCAAAAAATGAAATAGTTTAAATATAATGTAGTTTCCCTGTACTGGTACAACTAGTATGGTTGCTTTAGAAACACTACTATAGTTTATATTAACAAGATGCTGTGTAGCCATGAGAACAGCCATTCAAGGCTCAGCTTACGTATAAGATAACAGATTTACTTTGTTACAGAGTGTATCTGTTATCTGTTAAAGGACCAGTATTCTATACCCCTCTAACCATGCATCTACCTTGTGCAATGTTTCGTATTTCAAGTGCTTTATGTACAATTACCATTAAAAAAGTTCTCTTCTTGTTTTCTAAAAAAGGCGATAGGGCGACTTCAATTGTGTCAGACACGTGCGTGCGTGCTCCACAGCAGCTCCTGACATCTCCTCAAACCGGAAGCCAGTTGCTATTGTAGAGAGTGATAGTCTGACACAATGTGCAATTGGTTTTCATTTTTTATTATTTAAGGTTTTTGAGTTATTTAGCTTTTTATGCAGCAGTTCTTTAATTTGCATTTTAATTCCAAGGTACCCTAGCAACCATGCATTGAGACTGCAATGTGAATAAGATAGGCCTGAATAGAAAGATGAGCAATACAATGTAGCAATAACAATACATTTGTAGCCTTACAGAGCATTTTCTTTTTAGAAGGGGTCAGCGACGCCCATTTGAAAGCTGCAAAGAGTCAGAAGAAAAGGGCAAATAACTATAAAAATAAATAATGAAAACCAAATGAAAAGTTGCTTAGAATTAACCATTCAATAACATACTAAAATTTACCTTAAAGGTGAACCACCCCTTTAACTCACAGCACAGCAATATGAAAGTAACAACGCCAATGTACACCCTCCCCTCTGAACGTAATTTGCAGGAATGCAGGGAAAAGAAAATCCTTTCTAAAGTTTTAGCAACTTACTTCCGGTTTGAGGAGGTGATGTCGGGAGCTGCTGCGGAGAGCTCATGTAGTTGTCTGGCACAACTGAAGTCGCCCTATCGCCTTTATAGAGAACAGGAAGAAAAATGTTTTAATGGTAATTGTACATAAAGCACTTGAAATAGGAAACATTGTGCAGGGTAGATGCATTGTTAGAGGGGTATAGAATACATTTTGAATAATTTTTAGTGTTACTGGTCCTATAAGTCAGTGGTCCCCAACCTTTTTTGGCCCGGGGGTCGGGAGAGGCCGACATCCAATTCTGGAGTGCCTGCGTCCAATTCGGCGCACCGCGTTAATTGTCCCCTAGGCTCAGTGGTCCACTTCAAGACTGGCCACGGCCCGGCAGTTGGGGACCCCTACTTTAAGTAGCTTGTTCCTTTTCTCCTTTTTTAATATAAGACTGCAGGGATTGACAGCACTCCAATGCAATAATTCACAGCGGTGAATTATTTCCTTGGAGTGCTGTCAATTCCTGCAGTCTTCTATATACCCTATGGACTAGCACCCAGGCTTTCTATAAACTTATGGTTGTGCACTCCATTCTGCCAATTTATATATGTATCTTTGATAAAGGCCCCAAAGGGGGGGCCGAAACGTTGGAAAATACGAGTGACGATTTAATAAAATCAATTAAAACACAATTGGAGTGCTAGTCCAATCTGAACTTTGTATGCTAAACTCTTGGCCAAGCACCCACCACTGGACTACGAAAGAGTGCGGGTACTTTCTGAAATATATATAAATTTTAGTTTTTAGCTCTAATTCTGGGATGAAACATACATGCATTTGTTGTATGCATATACAGTACAGTTATGATAAATTCAGTATCAAGCTTTGATACAGCTTTATTCACTGTATGTGTGACTGTATGTGAATCAGAACCCATGTTCTCTAGTACAATCTTAAGGTTTTTAACGGACCTGTAAAATCTAAATTAATTAAGTTTTTACTTAAGAATGTTTGCTAATGTGTTTCTGTAATTGCAGCCACCTTTCATCTGTCTTATACTCGTCATCTATTCAGTCTCAAAGCATTTGGTTTTTAGTGAGCTTTAAATAAATAATTTGTATATTTGCAAATATACAAAGATTATATACTTTGTGCATGCTTTACAATGTTGAACCTGTGCTTTACAGTGTATTCAAGTGGAAATAACCTGCAAGGTTAACTCTACAAAAAACTTAAATTCCCATTAATTCTTCAGCCTATTTCTCTCTTAAAGGTCTTAATCACAAATAATAGCTAAACCAAAAAATAAAGGAAGTCCACTTATATACAAATGCATATGTTAAGAAAATAAAAAAAATACTGCTTATAGCATTTAGTTGATTCATCTGTGAAGTCAGTGTCCAAAATCTTATTTTATTTTTGTATTTGCTATCCTATTTGCCATGAAAAATGCAGTGTTATTTAGAATGTGGGTTCACCTTCAGAGTCTGCTCCTACCAAATTTATGTTAATTCACTGAATAAGACTGAGGAATGTTTACCACTGTGTGTGTGTGTAATATATGAATATATTATAGTTTACCGTAAGCTGTTTTGCACAAAGAATATCACTCAGACTTGATTCTGGATCTCATAACTGTAGAAGGGCCTGTCTTTGGGAAATGTTACATAGTTACATAGTTACATAGTTAATTTGGGTTGAAAAAAGACAAAGTCCATCAAGTTCAACCCCTCCAAATGATGTTGGTAAGTATGTCTTTGTCAAATTGACACCTGCAGTTTGAATTTCCAGATTCAAATCAGTAGTTCTGTATAAATGTAGCATGTATGTATCCCAAGGGCCTTGGAACCTATTATATATGATATCCTTGATGCTAAGTATAGTTAAAGCTGTGTTGGTACACTTGAATCACTGAAACCCACATGTTGCTGGACTACAACGCTCTATCTGCTTTTACCTTAGTATGATAGTCCAGCAACATCTAGGAACACGAGTTTAAAGTTGTGCTCTCAAATTTCAGTTAGTGATTCTGTGTCAGCACACAACTCCTCTACTGTTTCTGGTGCACGTTCAATGGTGGCCACCCCACATCGTAGACAATTCAGTATAAACGAGAACAGCACCTTCTTAATATGATAAAAAGGCCTTTATTCAAACATGGCACAGACCAATAGTAGCAACGTTTCAAGCCATCTCTGGCTCTTTATCAAGCTAACACACCTGGTCACAGAGATTTCCTTTTAAGCAAGTAAAAACAGCGCCATCTGTTGACATAGTAGCAACAAAGTAACAGCAATTTGTATATAATATGAAGCATACTTGTATCCATTTTAAATGTAGCCACTTGGAAAAAAAGCTATTCAGCTTTTCTTCAATAGTATGTGCTGGGGTCAATTACCTGTAAAAACACAACAATAAAAAAATACTATAAAAACCAACTAGATATCTTTTTTTCATAAAATAGTATGTAACTCATACTCTCTATTTAGGCCATTAGGCGTGAGGGTTTCAAGGCGACGAATCCAAGAGGCTTCCTTCTTAAGTAGCCTTTTCGCTCTGTCACCCCCACGCCGTAGCGAAAAGGCTACTTAAGATATATATATATATATATATATATATATATATTTATATATAACCGCTATGTACAATTTCACTTAAAGTTTATGTATTCCCAAGGTGTTTCTTTGCATTTGTTTTCTTATGTTATGTTTCTTAATTTTCAAACTTGTGTTTTTTCCACTTTATTATGAAGACGTTTTAAGTGCGTGATTACATGTCTTTGCCATTTGTTTATAGGATGGTTTTCTTTATCCCTGAGCTTGAGATTCTTTTTCTTCCATTGAAAGTAGGTACAGCAGCAGCTAGAAAAGAAATTATCAGGAATAAAATTCGGGCTATTGGCAAGATGGCAAGAGTCTTCTCTGTGCTTAGGTAACCGTTTTTTCTTCTCTTGTATGTGTTTTATATATTTCTTACATACAGTAAGCTTAATGAGTTCTTGCAGAATGGTATAGACCTTATTTTTGTCCAGATGGAGAAACTAGTCCTCAAAAGCCGTTATCTGGAACATGGGCAGACAGGGCTTCCCTAAGACAATATTGCCTACATTTCTATTGAGATCTGTTCATTCATCCAATCACGTGAATTAATGGATCTGTATTTCTTGTCCATCTCAAATTCTCCATCAGGCACATCAGCCTATTAATGGCTATTTTATTTATACGTTTGTATTAAGTGTTTTAAATAACTCCGATTAGTAGCCATGGCAGCCAGATACAGTGGAAAGCTGAAGAAGTACACAGTTAGGATCCCCGCAATGACTGAATCATTGACCTGTTTGGCTCAATCTCAATACTGTCCAGGTGTTGGGCAACTTCTGGGCCAACACAAACTGGCTAGTTGGAAATTACATTAGTTATTTTCTATATAGGTGGAGGCATTTTAATACCTTTGGACACACTTAATGTGAAGATCGGCCAATAAAGACAATGCAAAGTGATGGTTTGTACAAATATAGACTAGACAATCTTGTCGGCCAAAGATCATATTGAGATGTGGACTTGGGTCTTCGCTGTACAGGACTCTAATGATCAGGTTTTTTTGGTCCGTTTGGGTGAAATAATCAAGCAGATCAGCCTCACCAAACGTGTGGATCTTCCCCTGTATGGCCAGCTTTAGTCTTTATTCTGTAATGTGTTACCCAGTATATTGTATTGTAGCTCTTTCTTTAACCTAGAAAGGACAGGATACATTTTTTTTAAAAACACAAGCATTTTTTTTCAGGTATCTCCAACACAGCGGTTATTTGCTGGTTTAATAGAACACCAGTGTAGCCAATGCTGTGCCCACGAAGGCATTGTGAATATATATGGTTTTAAATTGCAAGTGGTAAATATGTTTTCAAAGTTTTGCACCAGGTAGCCATGAGTTGATGCTTAATTTGGATCATTGTCACACCAGTAACCATTAGTTTGCAAGTTCACCTGTCTTGGTTAAAGTGCAGCACTTGCCCTTAGTTGCTCATTTCACTCCATTTAGGCCCATTATTTGATCACTGACATAGTTGGGCATAGTGTATATGGAAATGCAAATTTTAAAATGTCATCATTGCAATAATACAGGTATGGGACCTGTTAGCCAGAATGTTCTGGACATAATGGGTATATCCATGCCTTATATTTAAAAATAAATTAAATAAACCAATTCAAATTGCTTGCTTCCAATAAGGATGATGTATAGTTGGGATAAAGTACAAGCTTCTTTTTTATTATTACAGAGAAAATCCTTTTTTTTTTTTAAAAAAAAAAAAAATTGGGTTATTTAATCATAATGGAGTCTATGGGGGGTATTGCAAAAAAATTTGCAATGTAATTTGTTAGGCTTTTATTCATTGCGAATCTTAATTGCGATTTTGAACCTTAAACACTTGCTCTGGAGTTTTCGTTAAATTTTTTGTTGCAAACAAACGTTTTGCGATTTTGAAATTTTATCGCATACACTGTGAACATTCACAAAAGCAGTTTGGTGGCAGACTTTGCAAGGAAGTCATTGATTTCTTAAAATGGAGCAAACATGGTCGGTAACAGGCGCAATCGTCATTGCAAGCTTTTTTGTCGATAACAAAGCATATTACATTCCCTCTTAAGGGTAGGGTTGCCACCTGGCCGGTATTTTACCGGCCTGGCCAGTAAAAATGATAGCTGATCCCAATGTTATTACGGCAATAGGGAAAAAAGATAAATATAAAGAAAGCCCGGTATTTTTTTGCAGAAAAGGTGGCAACCCTACTTAAGGGTGATGGCTTTTCTTTCATTTGGAGGTTTCAGGATAACTGGTTTCCGGATAACAGATCCCATACCTGTACACATTTGATCAATGCAATTCCGTGGCCCTATGTTTTTCTACCATTGTGTTTTCTGCAAGTTTAAAGATTTTTCCATGCCACAGGTTCAGCCACACGTGCTAAATTTTCATATTTATGTTAAGATTTACTAATTTTGGTTGTCCAAATCTGCAGATTTAGAGGGAACAATAATTTGAGGTGCTTGACAAAGTGTATGGTCCATTAACTAGTAAGGTAACTCCTTTCATCAGGTGATATTCCTCCTAAAATGATTTCCTATGGAGAGTAAATCCTAATACTCTACTTCTTTTCCAGCACCATGTATTCAGCAACATGTAGGATAGGGATTCCACATATGATAAAACAGAAGAGGAGATTAGTTCATCTTCAAGACACACCATATATTTTGCAGTTGACATCTGGCCACTGTGCAGCATGAATGATGAATACCGTGTACCTCAAAGCCTGCCCAACCTTACCTGCTCTTATAGAAACCTTCTAGTATGACTGTGCACCTCTGAAAATACAGTGAATGTGAAATTAACAGTTCAGTCCTAACACATTCTCTAAAAAGTCTTCTTTTATGGCAGATTAGGTAAGGGCAGGTTTTGAGCCCCATATTATATTCAACATTAAGCACAGTACTGTTACATTCAGCAAGTGATATGGTAGCTAGGTAGGAGCAGAACCATGTCTTTCAAAAAAATGCCAGGTGAGTGGCCAGCTAATAGCTCCTGGGTAACATAGTAACATAGGTTTAAAAAAAAGACACGCCCATCAATTTTAACCTGCCTAACTGCTAGTTGATCCAATTCAAAATCCTGTCCTAAAAATATTTGAACAGTCTCTGCTTGCTTTTATGTTTTTTTTCCCCCCACAAATTCTTGGCGGAAGTATATTTTGAATAATATAGCGTAGTTAACACAAAAATAATGTATTTTTCCTTGGGTACTTACATTGGAGTTTGTTGAGAATTGAATTTGTGCGGGATGCCATCGATGGATTCTTTACAGCATGCGGTCGCTGTTATTATCAGCAGTTACCAGCTATGCAGCATTTTGGTGGGTACAAAGTTCAGAAATGCTTAAAATAGAAGTATTAGGAGCATATCCTGAACTCTTGCTGTGCATGCTTGTGTTTCTTTTGGATCCTTTTTGCATATTTGATTTTTTGATTTTACTTCTACATTCCATGAACTGTTAATGCTTTCCGTGTACATTAAGACATTCTGGCATGAATCCTACAAACTACTTTTCTGATAGTTGTCAATTAAAGGGGAACTCTACACAAACATAACGTAAGCTTTTTGAAAAGTTAACATAATTTCAAGCAACTTTGCAATATGCATCAATTATAAATGTGCAGACTTTTCATGATTTTTAATGGTTTGGGTTTGGAACAGTTCCCCAAGTCTAGCCCCCTGCTGATCTGTCTGACTACTTTGCTGAGCTGGCTGACAACTGTTACTTTGTATCCGCAACCATCTGTCCTCAGCCTGCATCCTCCAAACCCCACAATTCCCAGCACATGTGATTTCAATAATGAACGGAACATCATAGTGCAATGGATTGTGGGTTATGTAGTTCCTGCATGCTGTCTGTAAGCTGTGGAGAAGTTGTTAGAATTTGTAACATCAGTGTTTAAGTCCCTCCTTCGCTGCCAGGATTTCAAATTATGCAGAAAGAAAAGAATTGTTAAACAAGTTGATTTCAGCATAGAAAATGCCATTTATTCATACTTTATGAAGAAACCGGAAACTGTGATGGGTATATTAGGGTTTCTATGTTATGTGGGCCTCTTTATCAAATTTTGGTTTAGAAGCTGGAGTTCCCCTTTAAGTATTTATACTGGGCATTTGTTTTATGTTTTTTTGCAATTTGTTACCAACTTATTGAGACTGAGCAGCATTTAAGTGTAGGAAACCTTTTTTTATGTATAAATGTTAGATGATCTATCGGTTTCTATTCTTAAACTGTAGTCAATTGTTTCCACATATTTATAGTGTATTCAACAAATAAAAGCTTTTAAATATTGCCATATGTATATGTGTTTTTCACTTGACTGATGTACTTGGTTCTTAAACTCTTTTAGCATGGTGTGTTAGTGGTATTCTACAGTTTCCAGGTATTCCAGTTTTTGTTTTAAGGAGAATGCATTGCTTGTTATCCTGGACTTTTTACATTCATCATTTATTTTTCTGGGTTTTGTTTTGTGTAATCCAGCCATAACCCTTAAATATATTTTAATGCGTTTTGTATTTTTTTTATATTTCATTTTTAACAGGGAAGAAAGTGAAAGTGTGTTGACACTGAAGGGTTTAACACCCACCGGAATGCTACCTAGCGGAGTACTGGCTGGAGGACGACAGACTCTACAAAGTGGTAATGATACGCAGCTTGCAGTACCCCAGATGGACTGGGGCACATCTTATCCCTTTGCTAATTCTACAACTCATGCATGCTGGGAATTTCTTAGCTTTTCAGCTCTTGTCTTGGTGATTGTGATAGTGGTGTAGTATCTTGTCCGGTTACTCTGCGGGAGCTGAAAATGTATACCAGGGTACAAATGTGTAAAGTACGTTATATTGATGCTGTTTCTTAAAGCTTTAGTATCAATGTCTTAAAGGAAAACTATACCCTCCAAACAATGTAGGTCTGTATAAAAAGATATTGCATAAAACAGCTCATATGTGAAACACTGCTTCATGTAAGTAAACCATTTTAATAATAATATACTTTTTTAGTAGTATGTGCCATTGGGTAATCATAAATAGATTATTGCCATTTTAAAGAATAAGGGCCGCCCCCTGGGATTGTACTATTCACTGTGCACACATACACACCATATAAACTATACTTCTTAGGTCACATGAGCCAATTAACAGGCAGAGTTGTGTCTTTTGCTTCCACACTTCTTCCTGTTACAGTTAGAGTTGTGTTATTTCTGGTCAGGTGATCTCTGAGGCAGCACACAGACCATCACGAACTGGTGGTTCAAAGCAAGAGATGTAAAAGGGCAGTTTTTACTTAAATTTATATTCCAGTTTGGTAAGATTCTTTCATATGCTTCTTAATCTGATATAAACTATATGTTACTTAAGTATTCATTTTGGGGGTATAGTCTTCCTTTAATCTGGTTATAACTAAAAAGATATACAAAATGATGTATCCCTTTGTATAGAAAACTTAGTATTTAACAGACTAGCTTACTATTCTAGCCTCTTCAATATTTTGTACCCTGGTAGCCATACCCTCTGTTTAATGTAATGTGTGTAATTAACATCTTAATCTTCTTCCTCTACACTTCCAGCAGGTTCCTTTGTAAATCTTGTCTTTCTTGTTTGTGTCTGTCTTATGCTATAACCGCAAAGAGTGTGTCTGGTGTTCGCATTCTGTTCTGCATTATGTTGTATCGGCTTTTACCTGTACTAATACAGTATGTACAAAATGTATTCTAAAACCACATTAGGGTATATTCACCATAGTAATATATTTCACATAAAAATAAACTTTAAATTAATGTATTTTGCTTATTGATTATACCTGTTAATTGAATAGTGTTTCTCAGAAAAATATATTGTACTGTAATTGTACTTTATTGCACATAATTTTAAGGAGCAGTTCAGGTCCCCAAAAGAAAGTCTGAAAATTGTCCGCATGGGTTTGTTCATGCACATTGTCAACAAACATTTTTGTTTTTAGTTTGCATGTCATGTACCCAGAGACTTGAATTATTCTCATGTTGCCCTCCAGGGAACCCAGCATTCAAATATTCCTGATCAGTTGTAACCTGGATAATAAAACAAACATAGCTGCTTTCTGCCGATGAAATGCCTTGGCTGTGACAGGTGGGCATCATTCAGAAACTGCTTTGTTGTGTTTTTAAAAGGGGAACTATCGCGGAAATGAAAATTTAATATAAGCTTCATCATAATGAAATCAGAAACTTTTCTAAATACAATGAATTAAATAGTCTGCACTGTTTCTGAAATAATCAAGTTCATCTTCACTATTCCTCTCAGCATCTGTTTCTCTTCATTCTGTCTTCATGCAGCAGTTGGGTGTCCGATATTTATTGACAGGTAGATCTAATATATCTTATGCAGAAGTTCCTTTCCTAGCAGATGTATTCAGTACAAACAAAATAACTGCCTCTTGCACAAATTCTGCATGTAGAGAGATAGGATGTCTGGTGATTTTAAAGGGATCCTGTCATCGGAAAACATTTTTTTTTCAAAACGCATCAGTTTATAGTGCTACTCCAGCAGAATTCTGCACTGAAATCCATTTCTCAAAAGAGCACACAGATTTTTTTATATTCAATTTTGAAATCTGACATGGGGCTAGACATTTTGTCATTTTCCCAGCTGCCCCCAGTCATGTGACTTGTGCCTGCACTTAAGGAGAGAAATGCTTTCTGGCAGGCTGCTGTTTTTCCTTCTCAATGTAACTGAATGTGTCTCAGTGAGACACAGGTTTTTACTATTGAGTGTTGTTCTTAGCTCTACCAGGCAGCTGTTATCTTGTGTTAGGGAGCTGCTATCTGGTTACCTTCCCGTTGTTCTTTTGTTTGGCTGCTGGGGGGGAGGAGGGGGGTGATATGACTCCAACTTGCAGTACAGCAGTAAAGAGTGATTGAAGTTTATCAGTCACATGACTTGGGGCTGCTGGGAAATTGACAATGTGTCTAACTCTAGCCCCATGTCAGATCTCAAAATTGAATATAAAAATTCTGTTTGCTCTTTTGAGAAATGGATTTTAGTGCAGAATTCTACTGGAGCAGCACTATTAACTGATTCATTTTGGGGGGAAAAAAAAATTCCCATGACAGTATCCCTTTAATAGAGTGAACTCTAATACAACTTCTAGGCAAAAGGAGCCTCCCTTTAAGATATATTGGATCTAACTGTCGATAAATATATGACACCCAATTGCTGCATGAAGAGAGAATAAAGAGAAACAGATGATGAGAGAGGAATAGTGAAGATACATTACAATATTTCATAAACAGTACAGAATTTTAAATTGGTTATATTTAGAAAACTTCTTATTTCAGTATGCTGAAGCTTAGATTCAATTTTCATTTGCGCGGTTGTTCACCCTTTAACAAAGGATGCAAAAGGGCTGTAAATCAGAACAGTTCTAATCGGCCCTGCCTGCTGATCTGAAGAAGCAGCCCTAAAAAACAAATTAAGAAGAATTTGATTCTTTTAAGTTCATTTCATGCAAACAAAAATATCAAGCATTTGCAAATATGCCCTATTCAGCTAGACTGAACAGCCCTTTAAGATATATGTACATGTTATGGTGTTTGGCATTTTAAGTTTTCAACTCAGGTAATAGTCTTTTTCTGTTCCACACTGAAATACAAACTGTTCCGCTTCTCCGCATGAGGTGGTGTATAAACATGGTGTCTGTTTTATCAGGAAGAGTAAGCGCCAGTAAACCCCAGTGCCTAAAATCAGCATATGCAGTCAAGCAGATAAACTAAAACCTTAAAACTGTACTACAGGTGTGGAATCCATTATCCAGAAATCTCTGAAATTAACTTTTTATGCATAACATAAATAACTTTTTATTCTTCCCACATTTGCTGTTCCTCTGTGATAGCATTATCACTGGTCTTAAAGGAAAACTATACCCCCAAAATGAATACTTACGCAACAGTTTATATCAAATTGAATGACATATTAAAGAATCTTACCAAACTGGAATATATATTTACATAAATATTGCCCTTTTACATCTCTTGCCTTGAACCACCATTTCGTGACTCTATCTGTGCTGCCTCAGAGATCACCTGACCAGAAATACTACAACACTAACTGTAACAGGAAGAAGTGAGGAAGCAAAAGGCAGAACTCTGTCTGTTAATTGGCTCATGTGACCTTACATGTGGTTTGTATGTGTACACAGTGAATCTTACGATCTCAGGGGGCGGCCCTTATTTTTTAAAATGGTAATTTTCTATTTATCATTACCCAATGGCACATACAACTAAAAAAGGATATTATTATGATAATGGTTCATTTACATGAAGCAGGATTTTACACATGAGCGGTTTTACTCAGTATCTTTTAATAGAGACCTACATTATTTGGGGGGTATAGTTTTCCTTTAAGCAACCCAACATTAATCTATGTTTATGACAAAGAAGTTGTATTGGGGATTTGTTCATGTTTATTTGGGGTTTAGTACCTTTTTTACATCATGCAATTTCTCTTATCTGGAAAACCTCAGTCGCACACAATTCTGGATAATGGAGCCAATACCTGTATCTCTAAAGCTATAGTTTTTAGGCATTCCAAAAAGTGCAGTTACAAATAGCTTTGTTTTAATTATTAACTCATTGATTGGTGGAATACACTATAATTGCTAAATTTGTCAGCTAAAAAATATGCATGAGACTTGCTCATCTTGAATGAACTTTTAGTATGATGTAGAGAGTTATATTCTGAGACAATTTGCAATCGGTTTTAATTTTTTAGTACTTGTGGTTTTTGAAAACATTTTTTTAAGAAGGGTATCCAGTATTAGAGATCAAAACTTGGGTTAACTTACCAAAGTTAGTGGGAGTCTGGGTGTTCGTGCCTCTGATCTTCATCTTAGGGGAGGAGGTTATTGAGTTTTTTTTAGCTTTTTATTCAGCAGCTCTCCAGTTTGCTGTTTAAACAATCTGGTTGCTAGGGTCTAAATGATCCTAGCAACCATGCACTGATTTAAATAATTGACTGCAATATGAATAGAAGAGGATCTGAATAGAAAGAGGAGTAATAAGAAGTAGCAATAATAAAACATTTTTAGCTTTACAGAGCATCTGTTCATTAGATGGGCTGTGAAAGCTTGAAAGAGTCAAAAGGAAAGGGCAAATAAAAACTAAAAAAAATAGACCGAAGACCAATTGTAAGGTTACTTAGAACTTTCCATTCTATAACACACTTAGGGGCCGATTCACTAACTTTGAGTGAAGGATTTGAAGTTAAAAAACTTCGAATTTCGAAGTTTTTTTTGGGCTACTTCGACCATCGAATGGGCTACTTCGACCTTCGACTACGAATCGAAGGATTCGGACTAAAAATCATTCGACCATTCGATAGTCGAAGTACAGTCTCTTTAAAAAAAACTTCGACCCCCTAGTTCGCCATCTAAAAGCTACCAAAGTCAATGTTAGCCTATGGGGAAGGTCCCCATAGGCTTGGCTAACTTTTTTTGATCAAAGGATATTCCTTTGATCGTTGGATTTAAATCCTTCAAATCGTTCCATTCGAAGGATTTAATCGTTCGATCGAAGGAATTATCCTTCGATCGTTCGATCGAACTATCTGCGCTAAATCCTTCGACTTCGATATTCGAAGTCGAAGGATTTTAATTCCTAGTCGAATATCGAGGGTTAATTAACCCTCGATACTTGGTCTCCCCCTTTAAAAACATCAAACAACTCTGTTTGCAGTATAGGAAGTCCCAGGTTACGTACAAGATAGGGTCTGTAGGTTTGTTCTTTAGCTGAATTAGTATGTAAGTTGAGACACACACACATATATATATAGATATAGATATATATATCTCTATATCTCTATATCTCTATATCTCTATCTATATATCTATATATCTATATATATATGTATATATATGTATATATATATATATATATATATATATATATATATATATATATATATATATATATATATATATATATATATATATATAAAGCATACAAAGCAAAAAAGATCAGCACTCACAGGTCTTAGAAAAATAAAATAAAAATGATTTATTAAAGAGCATGGACTAACGTTTCGGCTCTTCCAGAGCCTTTCTCAAAGTAGCAAAACAGACAATGAACATTGTTTAAATAGATACACTGGCGGGAAACACACAGCACTGATTACGTATATGTATCGTCATATGTTCAGCGACTATAATTAACCCATCACACTGATGTTGCAAACTTTAATCCATAAGGAATTAAAACTTACCCATATGTACCTAAATTGTATCATAAAGAGTAAGAATAAAAACAACCATATGTAACATTCTTATCTCTAGTAATTAGTAACTTTGTATCATTCTCGCAGAAAAATCATTCTTTACAAATAAACTCCATAACATGTGTTACAATATGTTAAAATGAGAAAAAAGATCTAATACATGGCCCATGGGTATTCCTCGAGTTCTCTACTCTCCAAAACTACTTTTTGTAGCCCAACTAAACCACTTATAAAAAAGCCCTGTCCGTATAGATACTGCATATCTTTATTTTTTATTATTTATTATTTATTTAATTAATGCCCTTGTCCTACTACCCTGATGGTTACCTACAGTCTTATAAATTGATTTATACTTAGTTGCCTTTATGCTATTAAATGACCGTACTTGTCATTGATTTATTTACAAAGTTGTATTTATGCTACTAAATGACAATATTTATGCTATCATACCACTAGGGGTCTGCCTCTGAGGAATGCGCTCATATTACAAAAGCTCCTCTGTCCTGTGTACTTTTAGGTAATAAACCATTATAACTGTTCCATGATAAGCCCATAAGTGATGAATCATTCCATTTAAGTGTAAAGCTAAAAACGCACTCATGTTATAATCACTCCTCTGCCTTGTGTGTTGTTAGGTGATAGACCATTTACCAATTCCATAATAAGGTTACCCCATATATCATTAATCAATCATTCCATTTAAATGTGAAGCTATATCCCTAAAATATCTCGTCTATATATACATAATATGAAGATCGTGTAGACAAATCAAATACTACAGAAAATTTGCATCCATACCTACAGATAAAAATATTATCTCCATAGTATCAATTATTGTAGTACTAAGTCAAACACCTAAATAAGTGAAAAATTAGAAAAAATGTTAGAAAAAATGAAAAAGAAAGAAAAGAAAAACAAAATTTTTTTTAACCCTTTTGTATGTGTCAAAAACCATTAATGATTACCATTGGTGTAATCGTGATTGTCAATCAGTTGTTATACAATTGTCTGTTATCAGTACACATTCCGGATCAGGTGTAAATCCTCTTTTTCATTTTTTCTAACATTTTTTCTAATTTTTCACTTATTTAGGTGTTTGACTTAGTACTACAATAATTGATACTATGGGGATAATATTTTTATCTGTAGGTATGGATGCAAATTTTCTGTAGTATTTGATTTGTCTACACGATCTTCCTATTATGTATATATAGACGAGATATTTTAGGGATATAGCTTCACATTTAAATGGAATGATTGATTAATGATATATGGGGTAACCTTATTATGGAATTGGTAAATGGTCTATCACCTAACAACACACAAGGCAGAGGAGTGATTATAACATGAGTGCGTTTTTAGCTTTACACTTAAATGGAATGATTCATCACTTATGGGCTTATCATGGAACAGTTATAATGGTTTATTACCTAAAAGTACACAGGACAGAGGAGCTTTTGTAATATGAGCGCATTCCTCAGAGGCAGACCCCTAGTGGTATGATAGTATAAATATTGTCATTTAGTAGCATAAATACAACTTTGTAAATAAATCAATGACAAGTACGGTCATTTAATAGCATAAAGGCAACTAAGTATAAATCAATTTATAAGACTGTAGGTAACCATCAGGGTAGTAGGACAAGGGCATTAATTAAATAAATAATAAATAATAAAAAATAAAGATATGCAGTATCTATACGGACAGGGCTTTTATAAGTGGTTTAGTTGGGCTACAAAAAGTAGTTTTGGAGAGTAGAGAACTCGAGGAATGGGAGAGGAATACCCATGGGCCATGTATTAGATCTTTTTTCTCATTTTAACATATTGTAACACAGGTTATGGAGTTTATTTGTAAAGAATGATTTTTCTGCAAAAATGATACAAAGTTACTAATTACTAGAGATAAGAATGTTACATATGGTTGTTTTTATTCTTACTCGTTATGATACAATTTAGGTACATATGGGTAAGTTTTAATTCCTTATGGATTAAAGTTTGCAACATCAGTGTGATGGGTTAATTATAGTCGCTGAACATATGACGATACATATACGTAATCAGTGCTGTGTGTTTCCCGCCAGTGTATGTATTTAAACAATGTTCATTGTCTGTTTTGCTACTTTGAGAAAGGCTCTGGAAGAGCCGAAACGTTAGTCCATGCTCTTTAATAAATCATTTTTATTTTATTTTTCTAAGACCTGTGAGTGCTGATCTTTTTTGCTTTGTATAGTTTATTTACTGATCGCGCACCCAGGCACGTTTATTTTGCTTTATCGTGAGTGCTGGCATCCCTTGGAATATATATATATATATATATATATATATATATATATATATATATATATATATATATATATATATATATATATATATATATATATATATATATATATATATATATATATATATATATATATATATATTATATTAATTAACTTATTAAATGCAACAAGACAGATGTCTGTCTTAACATAGTATTTATTTTTACCTTTCTGTGCTCTGCAGTAGACAACACACACCAGAAGGGATTGGGGCAGGTGTTTATTAAAGCTAAATGCTAATAAAAGTCAAGCAAACCATAGTATGTTACTGTAACAGCCCCGTCTGTAAGTGTGAGTTGTATGTATGTCGGGTGTATGTAACTCGAGGACTCCCTGTATTGTTAAATAGGGAATAATGCAGCTGCTATTGTACATAAGAATTTTAGAAGTCCCCTCAGACTTCCATGACCATGTAGACCAGGGGACCTCAGCCTTTTTTTTTTTTTTATTCGTGAGCCACATTTAAATGTAAAAATGAGTTGGAGAGCAACACAAGCATGGAAAAGTCCATGGGGATGTCAAATAAAGGCTGTTATTGGCTGTTTGCTAGCCCCTATGGGGACTTGCAGCCTACAGGAGACTCTGTTTGGCAGTACACCTAGTTTTTATACAACCAAAACTTGCCTCCAAGCCGGGGGTCGGTTTTGAGTGTGTTAACACCCGCCTGGGCACAGAACAGTCCAACTTGCCAATACCCTAAAAAGGATCACATGACATGCTCAGACTGCAGATTCCATTACTGATTAGCTAACATTCATGCTTGCAGTTTTCACTTAAGGTGGCCATAGACGTAACAATTACAATCTTTCGTTTCAATACACACATGCAGAGCTGAATCATCAGATATACTGGTAGAAACAATAGAATTCTGCCTGTATCTGACAATTCAGCACTAATAATAGCCGATGTTTGGGTGCATTCAAAGGCACCTGATCAGAATTTTCAGTCCAGCCCTATCGATGAGCCAACCGATATCCAAGTCTTCGGTTGGCTCTTTTCCCACCATACATGCACCGAATATCGTACAAAAATTAGTTTCTTACAATATTATCTGTGCATGATACATATGAACTGATGCAGTTTTATGGCCACAGTGATAAGTTTATTATACTTATTGGAGAGTAGGTTGTGTGTCTGCCGGCAGAGAATATTCTTCTTCTGACACTGGAATAGGAAGCAGACAGAATCTTCTCAAATTTAAAGTCAGTTCAGCTGTATATACATACAAGCGTGTACAAAAATTTGTACTTAAGATACATGCATCCATGGGGGAGATTTCCATTTTAATTTAACCTGCAATGCCAGCTCCAATCCCTAATTTTCTCCATAAGAAATAGCTGAAGTTTCATGTTTATTGCTTGTAAATACATTTTGTAGTCTGTATTTTGTTAATTGTTAATTTGTTAGAAACCACACTGACTGTTACTGAAACCTGTTTTTAACTTTTTAGCGGTTTTGTATAAGATTTGTCATTTAATCTTTTGTACTCCAAACTATAAATACATAAAACATTATGACTACCTATAAAATCTGTTCTGCATATAATTTTCATTGCCAGCAACTTCTGTCAAATAACCCTGGGGTAGATTGTGTGCAACTCTCCATTTCTCAGCTTAAACATTACTAAGAATTCATTTTGCTTGCTTTAATACTACAGATTTGATGCCTTCATATTTTTCTCTCTGTATTTGCAGCCCAAACAAATGTTTTGCCTTGTAAGAATGTGGGTGGATAATAATGACTTGGGCAGCCTTGTATATTAAGTTGGTCACTGCGGGGTTTTTTTTTTGTTATGCAATATTACACTTCTCATCTTTCTCATTCATTTTGCATGCATCTGCTCACTTCTGTACAGCCACAGTTGAGGCAATTGAGGCTGATAAAGGTATGATTAGAGTCTTTGCCTTTTGGCAGAGATCTGTGTTTTTTTGGGGGTTGGGAATTGAATTATGTGTAACTGTGACAAGGTTCAAACTTGCACAACCAGAGATGGATCCCTCTGTCCCCTCTATGTAAAACCCTAACTCTTGTAACCGTTTGTGTTTCAGCACTTGCCTGTAGCATGGTATTGTAGAGTCATAAGTGGTTTTCCTTTTCTTGCCAACAGTCTGTGACCTTTTTATTTTACATTTAAGTAGAATGTCTGGTGTTATGTGTTTGTACAGAGAATATCTACTTCTAGTCCGTACAGTCATCTTGAAATATGATTTGTGCATGATCCAAATTGTACCCTCTGCTGTGTTGCTCTTTCACTGGTTGTACATACTACCTGGTAGTGCAAGATTTGCCTTCATTCTGACATGATGTAAACAAAAAAAAAAATCAGACTTTGGCACAAATAATCAACAACTCTTTACCCATGTCCCATTTAAGCTGCTTCTAGATTTCCAATAAGGACTGTGTATTTGTAATTTATTCCTCGCCTTTCATTGGGGTTGATTCATTTGGACATAGTACAAATTCAGGTGCCCGATGGAACCAGAACAGAATAATTTCCATCAGCTCTTTGTAATTTTACACTGTTAGACTTCGCAATATCACACTTAGCACCATCTACAGCTTATTGTTGTGAGAGAGGTTCCATCAATGTCAGGCTCTCTTGTGGGACCCAGGAGGCCCAGTTCTACACTCATGTCGATAGTTTGTGTAAAGCAGCTTTTGAATACAGAATTCGTTTTTGCACTACATGTAGACGTCAGTGACGATTTATTAATTAAAAGTTACTTGTGCGTTTAAGATTGAGGTGTTTTGTATTTTCCATGTTTTAAAAGGCAGATTTAGTGGATATAAGGGGCCAAGTTAAGAGGGAATGAACTCCATCAAGGTGTTCATAGTTATAGAGATCTGCTTGTTTGGCCTTGTCGCCAAACGAGCGGATTTCTCCCTGATATGCATCACATTGAAGTGGGCGATATCAGGCTGATCCAATCGCGGGCCCTGATCGCCCTTTAACTAGTCAGACACCTTAGGCTAGGCATGTTGTTAGCTAACTTCCTCAACAACAAACAGAAGAGAGCGATTGAAATGCGATGAAACCATTAAATCTGAACTAGATGCTGGTGGAAAGCCGACTCCCAGGCATGATGGGAGCCCCATCCAAATAGGTTGTGAAACACTGGAGAAAAGTGACGTTACTGTGACTAATAGAAGGGTTTGAGATGTGCTCTGTGTGATGCTGCTGCTGTAGAACAGGAGTAAACCCACGTTTTACATTGTTTTGGTTATTCATCAGTTAATCCGAATTAGACTCTTGAGTAGGATTTCCTTTTAAAGATTTGTATATAGTAAACGCAAATATTCAGGGAAATGTGGCTTTTTGAAGGGAGAAAAAAGTGACTGAGAAACCATGTCATTGATCAAGACTTAAAGTGGCTGTTCACCATTGCGTTAACTTTTAGTATGTGTAGAGAGTGATATTCTGACAATTTGCACTTGGTTTTCATTTTTTTATTGTGTCGTATTTCAGTTATTTAGCATTTTATTCAGCAGCTCTCCAGTTTGCAGTTTTAGCAATCTGGTTGATAGGGTCCAAATTACCCTAGCAAATTACCCAATTGATTTGAATAAGAGACTGGAATATGAATAGGAGAGGCCTGAGTAGAAAGGTTAATGATAAAAAAAAAAAAAGTAGTAATAATACATTTTTATAACCTTATGGAGAATTTTTTTTTAGATGGGGTCAGTGACCCCATGTGAAAGCTGGCAAGTGTTAGAATAAGGCAAATGTTTAAAAAACCACCCCTTTAAAGGAGAAGGAAAGCTACGGAGACATTTTATTGCCAATAGATTAGCTGCAATAGTGCAAGCTAGAATGCTATATTTATTCTGTAGAATGTTTTACCATACCCAAGTAAACAGCTCTAGAAGCTCTCTGTTTGTTTAGGATAGGAGCTGCAGTATTAATGTGGTGTGACATCACTTCCTGCCTGAGTCTCTCCCTGCTCACTCATAGCTCTGGGCTCAGATTACAGCAGAGAAGGGGAGGGGGAGAGGAGCAAACTGAGCATGCTCATGCCCGGGGGAAAGAGGCTTAAGCTAAAGGCAGGAAGTCTGATACAGAAGCCCATGTGTACACAATAGAAGGAAAGAAATGCAGTGTCTCTTTTGACAAAGGATTTAGAGCAGCACTACTTTGAGGGTTCACTGGTATATTTAGGTGGACCTTTCTGATAAGGCTAACTTTAACGTTTCCTTCTCCTTTACCATTCAGATCAGGTGGGACAGCGTGATGGCAAATCACACAATGTATGTCTTTTACAACCCAATTGAATCAACCCCAGTGATGCATTGAAAGGTCTACTATATAGACACATTTTTGTATGGCCTCTTAAAATGCATTAACTTTCTATTCCATATCAACACAAAAAAACTATTGATGTACAGTGTGCAGAGCTCCACCCTTATCTGTGCCAAATGTCACATGTAACACGTTCACTCAAAAGCAAGGAGAATTGTCATAGATTGCCTCTCACAATGGTCTAACCTAGGACTATAGCATAGGGGCAGCATCATCATCTCAAGGACTTTCATTGGGACTCATTTATCAACACTAGGCAAATTTGCCCATGGGCAGTTACCCATAGCAACCAATTAACTAATAGTTTTTTAAAGCCAGCTGCAAGTAGAACAATGAATGCAGCAATTTGATTGGTTGCCATGTATTACTGCCCATGGGCAAATTTGCCCAGTATTGATAAATGCCCCCCCTTGTGTTTGAGTTGATACTGTTGTCTATGCACAGCTTTGGTTATTATTGGGAAGCAATTCGCGGCATTTCTTTGCTTTTCCTGGTGACAAAGTGCAACATTATCTGTCAGCTGCCTCATATGCAGCTTTATATGTTATTCTCTTATACAACCTGCAGCCCTCCATCTGTTGAGTTTCAGAAGTTTCCTTTGTGAAGACTACAGATTGGACCTCCTGCTACACAGCAGTTCTGAATCCACGGTCTTTATGAGAAATGTCTTTTCCTTGCTTTTTCTCCAGGGAAAAGTATCTGGTTAATGTATTTCTATACACTAGTCCCAAAGGAAAATTGGAGAAAAAACATTTGAGGAGACCAGTTAAGAGTAGTAGAGTCAGCTCAGCCAATGAAAAGAAAGCTACAGATTACTTGGGTTTCATTTACAATACAAGACTTGGGAAGATCAGATTCAGGAAGCATCCACTTCTTACTTACATATGTAGTTATTGCTCGGACTCTTCCAGGCTTCTAACGTTTTCCATTTGCATTTTAAGCAATACGAGGATTCTCGCCGCAGCATAAAATCTGCAGTTTTGAAGAAGCAAAGGGATTGGATAGGATCAATGAAAGGATGCCCCCGAGAAAAGATGCGAGGCAGCAAGACGGTATTAATTCAGTAAACGTAAACGCCAAGGAAAATAACGGGACTGGCAACAACAATGTCCAATGACTGCTCTAGGTAAGCGCTTACTCCCACCCTGCCTGAGAAGTCCCTAGATTCAAGCTTTGTCCGAGAACAGCTTCAATAGCCACTGGGATCCAAAATACCTACAGACTGTGAAAGGTCGTGGAATATGCAGCGATCCCTATGTGTACATTTCAGTGCTTTCCATGAGACTACAACATTTCTTTGTACGATTTGGACATTCATTGGGCATGTTCCGAACTTGCCGCTACCAAGCGCACGTGTGTGTGGATCATGGGAAAGTATGGGGCTGTTTTCATGAAAGCACTTCTAGTGTTGCATCTCACGCTTATCATTGTTGACACTTAAGTTTACAAATGGAAATCTTGTTTTCGTTCACTAGATTTTTTTTCCCCCCTTTTCTGATCAGAAATGTGCATCCCTTAAAGCTATTTATTTAAAAGGATTGTCTTAAACATGCCGAGGTTGCAAAATTTATTCGAAAAAAACCTGCAAACCAACGCCAGGCAAATGGCTTTTTGTAATCTCAGGTGTATAGTTGTATGAATTCGATGTTGCGATCTATGTATTATATGCTGTCATTTTTTTTTATTATTATTATTATATATAGGGTGGCGAGGAGATCATATTTAATTGCACCAAATCTCTTAATATTGGAACGATTTCTACATAGGAACATTTATTACTTGAACGGAGATCAAACAAATATTTTATTTCTTACGCACCCAATATTTTCTGAGATTCCCCCCTACCCTTTTTCCACCTAAAAAAAAAAAAGCAAATCAGGATTGTTCCTTCTTGGGTACTTTAATTGAGCTTTGTATATTATGTTGAAGTACATTTTTGATTCATATCAAGTCTGTAAAGCTTGACATTGTATTTTGTGTATGCATGTTTTCTTTTTTTGCAGATATTTAATATATAAACCTATGATGTACAGGAAGCGCATCTATAGGGAACATAGATGTTATTGATACTTTTTAGTTTATTGTGATTATTAAAGTTGCTTCAATGGCTGATCACGACTGAATAGCTGCAAGAATTTTTATTATCTTGAATTCTGTAAAGACTAAAAAAAATATGTTCCGAGCGTATGTTTTGTGAAAACATAAGGAATTGCTTTGTCCAACCTCTGTAAAATAAAGACTGCATGGATTTGTTTCTTTTTTTCTTCCCCTTTTTCTTTTTTTTTCATTTGATAGTTACCAGAACCAGACTGCGGAATTTGAAATTCCAATGATTTTCTTGTTCTAGAAATAATGAAAGTACTGATTTCCATTGTATTTTTGGTATAAATTTTTGCACTTTTTTTTTTTGTTGTTTGCAACATCACTTGCAACTTAAGTCTGTTCAGGTCATGTCCCTTTTCATTTCCACCAACTGCAAACTGTACATAGCTCCTTGTCCAGGTCAGAGATTTTATGCATGTTTCCGAACTGTTAAAGAATTTTATAAACTGTAGCACACAATAAATTTTGTGCATGGGCCGCTGCTCTGAGCAGTGTGTCAATTTTGTATGGTTTTTTTCCCTTTTGCTTTTTAATATAATCAAGAATTAAAAAAAAGAAAAAAATGAAATTTCCCTCTCTGTAAAAAAAAATTTAAAAAAAAAAGTCAATCATGCAGCAAAATATATTCAGATCTTTTAGCATAATTTTTCACCAAGAAACTTCTATAGGTGTTAAAGCCCTTTATGACAAAATGTATGTTTCTTCTATACTGCCAAACTTCTTCCTTTACAATATGCAACCTATTTCCGGCGATAATGTATGATGTTTTCCCAATAAAACGAAGATGTATTTAAAAAATAAACGTGGCTTGCGTTGTTTATAGAATATGTAGACGTGAAGTACTTTAATACCAGCTTAAAGGGTTTCTGTCATGATTTTAATGGTGTTATTCTTATTTCTAAATTACACTGTTACTGTTCACACTGCAAATTATTCACTCCTACGATATAAAATTTACGGTAGTTCCTGGACCAATAAGTGTATTTCCGTGGTGTTGTTGTAATATTGGTGTGTAGGCAGCCAACTCGGGTCATTTTTCTTGGTCATGTGCTTTCAGAAAGTCAGTGCTGCACAATGGAACTGCTTTCTGACAGGCTACTGTTTCTCCTATTTAATGTAACTGAAGGTGTTGCAGTGGGACCTGGATTTTTACTATGAGTGCTGTTCTTATATCTACCAGGGAGCTGCTATCTGGTTACCTTCCCATTGATCTGTTGTTAGGCTGCTGGGGGAAAGGCAGGGGGTGATATCACACCCTAAATATGAATGCTAGGGCATTCACCAAAACTTCTCAATTGTCTGCATGTTGTCTGGCTTTAGGAGCGTTCTGAACAGGAGAGTGAGTATTCTGCCATTTATCTTACTTATTCTCTTGTTCCGTTTACTCTATTGACTATTATACTGCATATATCATGGAAGGTGGAACCAATTCATTTAATGCGGGCAGGGTTGAATTTTTGGGTGCTAGTGCTGGTGGCACATATCTACTCTTGAAAATGATCTTGAGGTGGGACGTATACCCAGGGGTTACGTATAAGGAAGTTCCCAGCCTTTTCAGACATATCCAGAGACTTTGTTGAGTCTTGGAACAATACACTCTCCGCTTGTTCCTCCAAATTAATGGAATTGATCATCGATTTTCACACCAAAAAACACCATCTTATACAATCGGATGTTGAAGAGGTACAGCTAGAATTACTAAAATATGAAGCCAAAGTGGACACTGCGGAGCTCCTGAGTGAGATCAAATATCGGGTTAATAAGTATGAGACGGCAGTTAAGCGCACCAAGAGAGAAAATGAATTAAATACCCTTTCCCCAAGGTACTTCCATTCTGTGAAAAAGTGCCATCCGATGATGTGCATGAGGCGAGAGTGACGTACAAAAGGCGAAGACCAGACAATGAAACAAAGGAAGCAAATCTAGGATTGTACCAGAAGATCAATAGTTGTACCGAACATTCATGTGCCCAGAGAGCTGTGTAATCCCACTGCCTGTTGTATATTGTATGCAGGGCTGCTTTAATAAATGGCAAAATGAGTATAAGTTCATAAGCAATGGCTGACCCCTCAATTTAATCAGCTTGGAAGCCCTGTAATACATAGTAACATAGTAAATTAGGTTGAAAAAAGACACACATCCATCAAGTTCAACCTTTTAACTTTTTTTTAACCTGTCTAACTGCCAGTTGATCCTGAGTAAGACAAAAAACCCATCTGAAGCCTCTCTAATTTGCCTCAGAGGGGGAACAAACTCTTTCCTGACTCCAAAATGGCAATCGGACTAGTCCCTGGATCATCTTGTACTATGAGCTATCTCCCATAACCCTGTATTCCCTCTCTTGCTAAAAAGCCATCCAACCCCTACTTAAAGCTATCTAATGTATCAGCCTGTACAACTGAGAATTCCACATCATCACAGCTCTTACTGTAAAAAACCCCTTCCGAATATTTAGGCGGAACCTCTTTTCTTCTAATCGGAATGGGTGACCTCGTGTCAGCTGGAAAGACCTACTGGTAAATAAAACATTAGAGAGATTATTATATGATCCCCTTATATATTTATACATAGTTTTCATAATACCCCTTAAGTGCTTCTTGTGCAGTGTGAACATCCCCAATTTGGCCAGTCTTTCCTCACAGCTAAGATTTTCCATACCTTTTACCAGCTTAGTTGCCCTTCTCTGTACCCTCTCTAATACAATAATGTCCTGTTTGAGTGATGGAGACCAAAACTGTATGGCATATTCTAGATGGGGCCTTACAAGTGCTCTATACAGTGGAAGAATTACCCCCTCCTCCCTTGACTCTATGCCCCTTTTAATAAGGAGCTTATTATTGCTACTATTATTTCATTTCTTTATTATATTTACTTTCTTTTGGAAAATAACTTCCTAAGAGCTCTAGCCCTGCTTTTTCCCCTGGAGCACAAAGCACTTGCAGAGCAGGTACATATTCATTCTTAGTGCTAGAAAATGCAGGCACTGTATGGGCACATCCAACAGAAATGATTTCCATTAAATCTACTTGAGTTTGCTATGGTCTCCGCATACCTGCTTGGTAGTTGAGGATCTATTATTAATGAAAATACATGTCTTAAGTACAATTAAGGCAGCACTGCCATCAGTTTAAGAGGACTGCTGTTGGGGACCATCAGTGCCCCCTTTGCCCTGGGCCCACTGGTGTTTTTAAAGTGGCTCTGGTTTTATGGAATAGGTTAATTTGCATATGTCTAAGTGCAAGGATGGGATTCGAACACCCTAGTTATATGGTAAGGCTTCCAGGTCACCAAAAATGAAGGAGAGAAAGAGAAAAAAGCAAATGTCACCTACATCACAGTCTAAAGGACTTGGTCAAGGGAAGAGAAAACCTGGGCTGACCACAGAAAATTTAACAGTTCAAGTAGTGATGAGTGAATCTGTCCCATTTCGGTGAATAATTCAGGAAACAGCGAAAAAATTTGCCATATGGCAAAAAATTTTGCAAACACATTGAAGTCAATGGGCGTCAAAATAATTCTGACGTGCGACAATTTTGTCCAAATGCATTAAAGTCAATGGGCGTCTGAATTATTTTGACGCGCAACAATTTTTCTACGCACAACAATTTTGACGCGCAACAGTATTTTATTTTTATTTTTTTTTGGTTGCGGCGGATTTTTCACAGTTTCTTGAAAACATTCGCCAGTGCTGACACACGGAAATTCTCCGTGCCTGGTGGGTTTAATTGCCCATCACAAATAAATAATGAAGACCAATTGCAAAATTGCTGCATAATTCTATAACATACTATAAATTAACTTCTATATTAACCACCCCTTAACCACAGGAGTCCCTGCCTAGTTCCAGATTTTTCCAACAGAACACAGTTGCAGTTATCCAGGTGGGGGTGAGAGATTAGACAACTCATTGACCAAGCCTGACTGTATTAATGGGCAAACTATGCATTGGCCCACACTTTCCCCTGATTTTTATGTTTTTTGGGGGGCTCTGAGACTAACTTACTTTAAGTCCAAAGTAGCTGGCTCCCTTCCGCCCCACCCAGATATCTGCGTCAGTGCTGGTGTAAGAACCCAAAACAGTGATAGCTGTTGACTTCATGAAGCTTTTGGTGCTGAAGGCTGTGGGTGTTGGGGAAAATATCCTCTGCTTTACCTGCTTTAATAATTCTTAGATTTCTGCAGCCACCCACCTCCTTCTGTGCACCACACAATATGACATTTTTCCAATCTGTACCAATACGCTTAAGAATCTCAAATGCAGATGATATAAATGAGCTACAAATAGAAAAAAATTGGTCTTGGATCTTCCGCAGAGAGAGAGGGGGTCAAATGGCTTTCTACAAAACTACAGAATTAAAAAAAAAAATGAATATTTAAAATGGAAAGTTTGTTGTCAAGATATAGTTCCTTTGTAGGTGCTAGTTGGACAGATACAAACTTTTTATTTTAATCGCTCTATGTTGTTGCCTGTCCTTTAAGCACTTAGAGCAGCCTTTCTCAAGTGGGTGCCTAGCTGATAATTGGGGTAGAAGAGAAGTTTTACAGTGCAGGGACATCAGTGTTATTATCCAAGCATTCTATCATTTAGAGTTGTGATGTACAGCAGGTAGACATATTTGTGATCCTCACCCGACCGCCCAGCCTTCAGAAGTTAAGGGGAGCAGCTAGGCGGAGAATCAATAAAAGTCTCTACATCATCTGGTCCTAACCTTATATTTCCCCAGAACTGGTCCATCCTCCTCTGGAGTGGTCACTTCCACCCAGCAATGATATTACTTCAAGTTCCGTGGGTTCCCGGGTCGGGCCAAAGTAACCAGTAGTGATGTTAGGGTTGGGGAGTGGGACAGTGCAGGGGTCAGGTGGGGTTGTAAGTCTGCGGGACAATTGTGTATGTATCCTAAATCCAGATTGTTGCAACCAAGGAAACCCACATTCCATTTCATGATCCCTGTAGTGCAGTGATCCCCAACCAGAAGCTCGTGAGCAACATGTTGCTCCCCAACCCCTTGGATGTTGCTCTCAGTGGCCTCAAAGCAGGTGTTTTTTTCTTTAATTCCTGGCTTGGAGGCAAGTTTTGATGCATAAAAAAAAGAGATGCAGTCTCCTGTAGGCTGCTAGTCCACATAGGGGCTACCAATAGCCAATCATGGCCCTTATTTGGCACCCCAGCAACATTCTTCATGCTTGTGTTGCTCCCCAACTCTTTTTACATCTCAATGTTGCTCACAGTTGAAAAAGGTGGGGGATCCCTGCTGTAGTGGATACATTAGAACAATTCCTTGCTGCCCAACTATAATAATGTGAACTTATGTTAAAACAATTTAATGCCCCCCACCCACAAGTAGGGTTGCCACCTGTCCGGTTTTGAACCGGACAGCCCGGTATTTTGAAGGGCTGCCCGGTTCAATGCTTCCTGCCCGGTTTTCCAAATAAGGAAAACCGGGCGGGATTAGCTTGATTGACACCGCGATCGGCCAATCGGCGATCGCGACGTCATAGCTCCGCCCCGTGACATCACGGGACCGCCCACTGACGTCACGGGAACGCCCCCTGTCCGGCTGGAGCCACAGGGAAAGGTGGCAACCCTACCCACAATGGTCCTGGAAATCTAAAGTTTCCCCATTGTCTGATTAAATAGCGCTATGTCAGTCATGGTGAGCGGGTAAAAGTTTCATCTCTCACTTAAAAATCAATGGTTTTTCTTATTCCTTGAGCTTAACAGGGAAATCAGAGCTACTCATGGGGGCAAATCCACTAACCTGCGGAAATTCACGACAGCTTCGCTCCCATCGGCATGCCAAAAAAATCGACAGGACAACTCTAATTCACTAAAATGCAAAGTTGCGTCCAGAGCACCGAACAATGGCGAAGTTGCGCTAGCATTAATTCAGCAAGCAAAGTGAAGTTGCGCTAGCGTTGGCTAATTAGCAAATAATCAGCAAATACATTACACAAGGCCAGGGAAGCTTAATAAAGTTATATTGCCCTACACATGAGCCCACTGTATAGTTTTTTGTGCCATATGTTAGGAAATGTAGGGGGAAAGCCGGTTATCCCAAAAAAGAAATTACAATCTATTGCAGCCTATCACCCTGAAAAACTGAAAAGTCGCCAGCGTATTTTGGGACTTTATGGAACTCCTATCTACTCTATTGCACTTCGGCTGGTCTGAGGTGGTGAAGGCAAGTCTGGCGCAAGAGGTAAAGTTCAGTAAATCCGCATCTTAGTGAATTTGCACAGTTACGTCCATTTGCCAGAGCGAAAATTCGCCAGCGTTAGTCACTTCGCCCTTTAGTAAATTTGCCCCATGGTTGGTGCTTGTGAGAGTAATATTTAGATTCCCAGTGCACAGATACTCCTTCTACATAAAGGACTCCTGTTAACAGTCACAACTGAGTGAAAGAAGGGGAGTGTACATTGAATTATAGATCTCTCAAGGTCCATCATTTACATCCGCAGACACAGTAGGGAACTTGTGCTTTTCGCCGCAGTGAGTTACACCTACAGCCACTTTCATTAAAGATACTTGTGTCCATATGCAAACGTCTGTATAGTTACCCTCAGCACTGATCAGTCCTTCCCGCCTTCTGTTCCGAATGGATAACCGCTGATCTTGGAGCTGTGCAAACTCTGGAGCCAACATCACATGACCAGGAGGCAGCTGTAGGGTTCCCTTAGCACCCTGCATCAATTGCGCCTAAAGAATCGGGCAGAGCCAGGACTCACATGCCAGAACACCGCAAATGTTTATTTTGACTTGTCCAGAGTCACAAGGAGTTGCCAAAATGGAATCAAACCAGGGTCTCTACCATAAGATCCTACATCAACGGGTGATCACTTAATCTTTAGGCCACAAATTATGTTCAGCACAAGCCCTATTCATTGCACTCAAGTTGAACAAGGGGTTATTCTTCCTTCCTCTATTCACTTGTATGGTTATTTTTAGGGGCATAATTAGCAAAGATAAAAGTGAGTTCACCCTTTGATAAATTTGTCCCTACAAATTCCACAAACGAATTGAGAGTGTTTGAAATTTCCCTGAGATGCAACGTGCCAAGATCTTATTTACCTTTCCATTAATAAGCCCCTTGGGTTTGTATTTACAGAACTGATACGGACATTGGGATTATCCATTCCTATTGGCCCCTGTGATGAGGCCCAGGATCCATGCTGGTAGTCACAAGGGCCACGCCTGCAGTCATCCAGTTCAACATGGCTGATTGAGACATATACCAATATTAGATATACCAATATACATATAGCTCTAGATTTATATATCTCTCTCGATCGATCTTTCTATCTCTCTCGATCGATCTTTCTATCTCTCTCGATCGATCTTTCTATCTCTCTCGATCGATCTTTCTATCTCTCTCGATCGATCTTTCTATCTCTCTCGATCGATCTTTCTATCTCTCTCGTTCGATCTTTCTATCTCTCTCGATCGATATTTCCATCTCTCTCGATCGATACTTCTATCTCTCTCGATCGATCTTTCTATCTCTCTCAATCTATCTCTCTCTCTCTCAATCTATCTCGCTCTCAATCTATATCTCGCTCTCAATCTATCTCTCCCTCCCTCTATATATAGATCAATATCAATATCTCTATATCAATATCTCTCCATCTATCTCAAAGGAGGAGCACAACTTTATATAATCTCTACTGTCCATCAGTATTTGGCCCACCCCACCTCCATATTGTGTCCATTATTGTCAGTCCCCACCATGAAAGAATTCTCCCACCTTATCATTAATCTCTCTCTCCCTTACTGATCCAACGGTCTATCATAAAGTGTAAATAGTGAGATGGACTGGGTGGGGTCAGGTTCCTCAAACAAAAACTAAAAGAATATAAAAGAGCAGTGTGGAAAAATCCATTACAAAACTACACGTGACATGCTGCCATATTTATTTGTTTCTCATCTGTTACCATTGTCAGGTGTTTATACAGAGCCTCATTATTATCTATGCTGAACACATTTGCTTTCCTACAAAATAGCAGATGTGAAAGACCTTAAGGGCTCTTACACACGAGCGTTTTTACCTGCGCTCCCCTGCGTTCCGTTTTTCGGCGTTCAGCCGCAGGGGAGCGCAGGAATAGACGCATTTAATTATTTCAAATGGGGCTGTACTCACACAGGCGCATGTAGGCGCCGAAAGCAGGTTGAGACGCAACATGCTGCATTTTTCTTGCGTTCGGCGCCTACATGCGCCTGTGTGAGTACAGCCCCATTTGAAATAATTAAATGCGTCTATTTCTGCGCTCCCCTGCGGCTGAACGCCGAAAAACGGAACGCAGGGGAGCGCAGGTAAAAACGCTCATGTGTAAGAGCCCTTAGGATTAAAAAGATGTCCTTTGTAGTCTGATCAGCTGGGAAAAATAACAAGTTGATGCATTATAGGCTTGAGGTTTTTTTACTGAACAAAATTGTAACATGAAATGCAATTATTGCAAAGAGGAAGAAATTCCTTAACTTCCTGAACTGGTCACATCAGGTTTTTTTTTCTTCCACGATTTAGATTTGTCGAGTAACAAAGGCACTGGGTGTATATTATGCCGACATTTTTGGTTGAAGTGAAAACGCAGTTCTATAGTTTATATTTATATATACGGCATGTGTGTAAAAATATGCACAAAATCTGTAACAGACAAACATTACGTTTATGGTATAAATGACATGATCATTTCCTAGAAGAGTGCAGTATATCATTTGCATCTATATATAGATATGGACATATAGTATTTATCTGACATATATTTCATTCACAGGATAGATCCTAGTGGCCAGAAATTGCTAACAGCATGCGCTTGTAGTCCCCGGAGGTATCGCTCGAGATTGCTGCAGAAAGAGATTTCTGGTACATCTGTACATAAGCCTGTTTGATCTGCACAAGATCAATCTGGAAAATGCAAAGAGAGAAGCAATATTTAGGAACAAACACTGTTTAATAAACATTTCATTCAAATATATTCATATGCAGATATGTGTTAAACAGCAGAAATCTGTATTTTCGTATATTTTAAAGTCACTGGGGCTCACTTATAAACAACACTGGGCAAATTAGCCCATGGGCAGTAACCCATAGCAACCAAATTGCTGCATTCATTGTTCTACTTGCAGCTGGCTTTAAAAAGCTAATCACTGATTGGTTGCGATGGGTAACCGCCCATGGGCAAATTTGCCCAGTGTTGATAAATGAGCCCCACTGAGTTATGACTGAATTCATAACAACTTTGTGAATAGGGTCCAATAAAGAAGCACATGCAATATGTTCCTATGATCAGTGGACACATTGGCTACAAAAAAAAAAAAATGTATTCTGCCCCAGTACCTCTGACTAGCTGGTGAAACAAACACAAGACCTGGGATTACTAGCATTTTATAATATAGGCAGGTACGCAATGGAACAATCCTCCACACATGTATGTAAATGAAATATAAGTTTATTCGGTGTTCATGGCACAGCCTTACGCGTTTCGTATTTTCATAGATACTTAATCATCTGTGATGATACGAAACGCGCCATGAACACCGAATAAACGTATATTTTGTTTACACATCTGTGTGGAGGATTGTTCCATTCAGTGCCTGCCTAATTGTTTTACGATTTGGATCCACTCCCTTGGCTGAAGGTTCAGGGCTATGACCACTGTTCTCCTGGCTAATACTGAACAAGCGCAATGTTTAACCATCATCTTGTATCCTTTACATGGCTATTTAGCAAGGACAGAGTGGCATAAAGTAAGATCAACCCCACCCCCACAAATTCACAGGCAGCAAGTTAAAGGTTGGAGGGGCTGGAAAGGGGGGCTACAATATAGCAAACTACATGCCCCCCAACTGAAGAGTGGACACTTCAAGCCTGATGCTCTCACTAACTAAAGAGACATCAACAGCTGCTGTATTGGGAAAGAAACATGGAATAAATCCACTCTGTATCTGTGCATCCTGGCAGACAGACAACTGCCTGTTCCTTTAGACTAGATTTGTGTTTGGAGCAGGGATGCACCGAATGCAATATTTTGGATTCGGCCAAACCCCCGAATCCTTCGTGAAAGATTCAGCCGAATACCGAACCGAATTTGCATATGCAAATAAGGGGTGGGAAGGGGGAAACATTTTTTACTTCCTTGTTTTGCAACAAAAATTCCCGCAATTTTCCTCCTCCTCCCTAATTGACATATGCAAATTAGGATTGGGTGTGGCTGGGCCAAATTCGAATCCTGCTGAGAAAGGCAGAATCCTGGTCGAATCATGAACCCGAATCCTGGATTCGGTGCATCGCTAGTTTGATCTCAATAAAGAGGTATTCCAAAAAGCTGGGCTGTGAAAACAATTCCAAATGGGAGTAGTTTCAGTTTGATGGGCCTAGGACTGGGTGCAAAACAAAGCAGTTACCTCGCTTCTGGTGACAATAATCCTTATCAGGGTGGAATCATCAGTGCCGGCTCCCTTCATAGAGCGGCAAAGTCTATCAGCAAAGAAAACAGGACGGTTGATAGCGCACTGCACTGTAAAATGAAATAATGACATTAGTACTATTAGGCATTCCATCCAGATGAGATTAAATGTCTCAGACCAAACCCAAGTCTTTAACAATGAAAAACACTATAGGATTTGTTAGGCAGTTTTATTATACCATTCACTGTGCGTAAGCCATTCAGGTGTGTGAGTAGATCTATATGTAAATTAAATAAAGGAATAAAACAACACTAAGACAGGAAACTGGATTCAGTAGAATTGAACAGTGTTGCCGTCCCACAAAATGTAAAAATGTGGAATGCAATGCACGAACCAAGCCAAACTTTTGGCTTACAAGTGAACAAGCCCCTGTGCCAACATTTTACACCCCTGACAAACTAAGTTTCAAAGTAGCTTTTATTTTCCTATAAACGTTCAGTAAAACGTATAGACAAATGGGTAAAATTACAAGGACAATGGCAGTGAAATGCTTGCGTCGTTTTATCAAGGTATCTACATCACCAAATAAAGTTGAAGTTAAGAGACTCCTGCTGTCTATGTAAGAATAATAAATAACGTTCAGTAGATCCCACCTCTATGGTTCTTCAGAGCAATTGTTGGTGGAGGAAAAGGTGTATCATTAGCTATAGTATACGATCGTATCTCACAAAGTCATTGTGGGATAGGACCTCTGTATTTAGGGTTGCCACCTGGCCGGTATTTTACCAAGGCTGGGGCCGGTATTACAAATTTACCGGCAATGTAGCTGCCGGTAAATTTGTAATACGATCAAAAGGAGCCCTCGGCCTGCCCCCAATCCCCTGAAACTTACCTTTTTTTCTCTGTCGTCTTAGGGGGACACAGGGAACCATGGGGTTAAGCTCCATCCTCCAGGAGGCAGGACACTTGAATAATTAAATAAGGGGCGTGCCCATCAGGCTTTACCCCATACACTGTACATTCCTCTTCAGTTTTTTAAGTGTCCTGCTCCCAGGAGGATGGACCGTCGCATGTCTCTACGTTCAGTCTTGAGCTGATACCCGGGGTGAGGCCTGAAAAGCAGGGTTACCTGTTTTCATAGAGGCAGCCCCCTACGAGGAGCTACACACCGGGGTCAACAATAGCATTAGCTAAGACCACCTAGACGTTGCCTGCCTGAATGTCTCAGAGCAGAGGGTCTGGCCGGTGTGGGGGGGTAAGTGGCACAATGTCTGCACTGTAGCAGGTCTGTCTGCCTAAGAGTTCTTAGGAACTACCCCTCTCCCCCCCCCCCCTCTCTTGACCCTAGTCCTCCCTCCTATAGCTCTCCCTGCCTGGCTATCATTGGGCTTGAATTGGCTCCTACCTGGTCCGTTTTTTTGTTCCCTGCAAAATGGGGCAGCTCCTAGGATGTGCGCTGTAGCAGGCGCATTGAGGCAGGCTGCTGGAAGGGGAGAGGCTGCTGCAGGCTGCGACGCTGCTGGCAGCCATCTCCGTGTTGCGCAGGAAGTGGAACGCATTGCGTTCCATCTCCAGTCTGTTCGGCGGCCATCTTGGTTTGGCGCGAACCGGAGCGCATGTGCGCATGCGCGCGCACGCAATGGAACGCATATGCGTTCCAGCGGCCATTTTGAGTCGCGAAAAGCATAGCAGCAGCAGCAGCAGCACAGAGCAGCAGAGAGAGAGAGACAGAAGCGACTCAGCTTAAAGTCTCATAGGTGTTATCAGGCAGTACCCAATACACTCTACCTTTCCTTATGGCAGAAGGTAAGTCAGTGGGACTGTTCACGAGGGCTGGACGGAAGGGGTCCTTAACAGCACAGGTGACTTACCTAGCTTGTTCTGTATGCCAACAAAAAATTCCAGGGGGACAGGGGGAGCCGCTGTGCAGGTCCTGCAACAAGGGGCAGGGGGAAACCACTGCTTCAGGGGGGCTTCCAGCAGAAGCAACTGGGGTAACAGTTATGTCCCAGGAAGACTTAGGAGCGGCAGCAGAGCCTCCTGCGCCCCTATGGGCAGTACAGCTCTCACAGTCATTGGCAGCGCTACAAGGTTTACCTGCTATTGCGGAGAATCTAGGCAAAACACTAGTGAGGCTAAACCACAGGACTAGTGGCAAACGTAGACGAATGGAGGATGCTAGTGTGGATGTTAGGAATCCTAATGCGTCTGACGACTCATCTCCTGAGCTGCTTTCATCTCAGTCAGAGGGGGAAATTGAGTCTCCTGGGTCTGTCTCTGCTGATGAGGAAGAGATTCAGGATGAAGGAAAGGATCGTGACAGTCTACATGACATAGACGGCATAATCAAAGGGGTTCTTGAGGTGCTTAATATTTCTCAGAAGCCTAAACACACTGCAGAAGTGTCAAACTTATTCAAGAGACAACACAAGTCTTCTGTTTGTTTTCCGGAGAATGACCAACTCCAAAGTTTGATTCAGAACGAGTGGGACTCACCTGAACACAAATTTCAGACGAATAAAAAGTTTAATAAACTATATCCATTTCCTAAAGAACTAGTGAATGTTTGGTCTAACCCACCAGTAGTTGATGCTCCTGTGTCTAGACTTTCAAAGTCCACCACACTGCCAGTCACAGATGCAGCAGCTTTTAAAGATTCCTCAGACAGACGGCTGGAGGGGTTTTTACGTGCAATTTACTCATCTGCAGGTTCGTCGCTGCGTCCATGTCTGGCGTCAGCATGGGTGTCCAGAGCTGTTCAGGCATGGTCAGAAGCTCTGGTTAAAGACATTCAGAGTGGTACCTCGCGACAGGAGCTGTTAGAATCGGCACAGGCTATTGCTGAGGCATCTAGCTATCTTTGTGATGCCACTCTGGACACTTCACAAGTCACGGCCCGGACGTCGGCCTTGTCCGTTGCAGCACGCAGAACTTTATGGCTCAAGAATTGGTCGGCGGATGTCAGCTCCAAGAAGTCGCTGACTTCACTTCCCTTTAAGGGGCAAAGACTGTTCGGGGAGGAGTTAGAGAAAATTATCTCCCAAGCGACGGGGGGTAAGAGTACCTTCCTACCGCAGGCCAGAAGTAGAGCAACCACCTCAAATAGAAGGGGAAAATTTTTTCGTGGCCAAAGTGGCAGATTTAATAGACGAAGCAACTCCCCACAGCGATCTCACTTTCGGTCAAAGACGGGAGACAAAAGTCGGTCCACATGGAAGACCAACAGGCCACACATCAAACCCACAGGAGAGAAGCCCGCCTCAGCCTGACGGGGCACTCCCTCCGGAATCGTTGGAAAAAATAGGGGGCAAGTTACTTCGATTCCGGGAGGAATGGATACATCATTCTTCGGATGTATGGGTAAAAGAAATTGTGACAGAAGGACATCACCTAGATTTCAAAACCATGCCCCCCAAAAGATTTTTCATGTCCAGGGTTCCTCACAGTCCGCAGAAGGCACTAGCTTTCCTAGAATGTATAGAAAGACTAGAGCGGTCCGGAGTAATCAGTCCAGTACCACCTACGGAGAGATTCTCAGGTTTCTACTCAAACCTTTTTACAGTGCCAAAGAGGGATGGATCGGTCAGACCAGTGCTCGATCTCAAGGGTCTCAACAAATTCATCCGATCGGTAAAGTTCAAGATGGAAACATTGAGATCAGTCATTCGGGGGATGGAACAGGGGCAACTGTTGATGTCCCTGGATATAAAGGATGCATACCTTCATGTCCCGATATGGCCGCCCCATCATCGTTATTTACGTTTTGCCTTCAAGAACAAGCACTTCCAATTTGTGGCACTTCCGTTCGGTCTGTCGTCCGCCCCCAGAGTCTTTACAAAGTTGATGGCAGCAACAGCGGCCACCTTAAGGCTACAGGGGATTTCAGTGACACCTTATCTGGACGATCTCCTTCTAAAAGCCAGTTCAGTGATGAGGGCCAAAGAGGACCTGAACAAGGCGGTGCGATTACTCCAGAGCTTCGGATGGACTGTCAACTGGTCCAAGTCCAACACGGAGCCCAGTCACAGAATGATGTTTCTAGGCCTGGAGTTCGACACGATAGAGCAAACTGTGAGCTTACCCACAGACAAGCAGACCAGAATCAGAGACCAAGTTCGCTTTTTAATCACCAGTCAAACCACGACGATACACAAAGCAATGCAAGTGTTGGGAACAATGGTCTCAGCCATAGAAGCAGTTCCATTTGCACAAATACACCTGCGACCTCTTCAAGCCAGTATCCTAGCAACATGGAAAGGGGGATCTCTTTCTCGACTCCTGTCGCTGTCGCAGCAGACAAGGACGGCACTTCAATGGTGGTTGAGCCCCGAGAACCTAGCCAGGGGTCAATCATGGGCAATTCCGGAATGGGTGGTGATAACCACGGATGCCAGCCTCAAGGGATGGGGGGCGACATGGGACAAGCAGTCAGCACAAGGTCGATGGTCTCCAGAGGAAGCCAGACTACCAATAAACATTCTGGAACTGAGAGCAGTGAAGCTGGCCCTAATTCAATGGGAAGATCACCTCAGAGCATGCCCAATACGCATTCAAAGCGACAACGCGACAACAGTGGCGTACATAAATCGTCAGGGAGGAACAAGAAGTCGGGCCGCGCTGACGGAAGCCAGGCAGATTCTGCTATGGGCAGAAATCAATTCAGTAAAGTTGTCTGCAATACATATTCCGGGAGTGTCCAACACAAAAGCGGACTTTCTCAGTCGGAATCAGCTGGACCCCGGGGAATGGGAACTACATCCAGAGACATTCCAAGAGCTTGTAGATCAATGGGGGACTCCCAGCATAGATCTAATGGCATCAAGAGACAATCGAAAAGTAACAAGGTTTTTCGCCCGCTGTAGAGACCCATTAGCAGTGGGGGTGGATGCCATGACGCAGCACTGGCAGTTCAAACTCGCATATGTCTTTCCGCCGCTCCCCATGCTGCCAAGGGTTCTGAAGAAGATCAAGCAATCTCTAACAACAGTAATAACAGTGGCCCCATACTGGCCTCGGAGAACTTGGTTCACCAACCTGCAGGAGATGTCCGTAGCGCAACCACTTCGGCTAAAATGCAGGCCAGACCTGCTTCAGCAGGGTCCCATAGCTCACCACAACCCGGGTCTCTTCGCTTTGACGGGATGGCTATTGAGAGGTCCGTTTGGCAGAGACAAGGATTAGATGAGAAGGTCATAACCACTATGCTGAAGGCTCGAAAAGCTTCATCGGCCAAGTCATATCACAGGGTTTGGCAGTCCTACTCCAAGTGGTGCGAAGAATCACATTTTCCGTTTCTGGAACTGCAATTGCCTAGGATATTATCCTTTCTACAACAGGGGCTACAACTGGGTCTCAAGCTCAGTTCTCTTAAAGTCCAGGTGTCGGCCCTGTCAATTCTGTTTCAATCTCGGTTAGCGAATGAAGACTTGATCCGCACGTTTCTACAAGGAGTGGCTCATATCATGCCGCCTTTCAAGCCACCGGTTGCTAGCTGGGACCTCAATGTAGTGCTGGAGGCAATGCTGGATCCTCCATTTGAGCCAATGCATGCAATATCTGATACATGGATAACCTACAAGGTGGTGTTTCTAGTAGCAATATCATCGACTAGAAGAGTGTCTGAGATTAGCGCCCTGTCGTGTGTTCCTCCTTACTTAATTTTCCACAAGGATAAGGCCGTTCTCCGCACGATTCCTGAATTTCTACCCAAGGTAGTATCGGCGTTTCATGTAAACCAAGAAATTGTTCTTCCGTCTCTATGCCCAGACCCTAAGAATGATAAGGAACGTAGAATCCATAATCTGGATGTTGTTAGAGCACTAAGATGGTATGTGGAACGATCAAAACCTTTCCGAAAGTCTCAAGCTCTGTTCGTCATCCCATCCGGCCCCCGTCGGGGTCAGGCAGCTTCCAAGTTGACTATATCAAGGTGGATTAGAGAATCCATAAAACAAGCATATTCCGCAAAGGGAAGATCACCGCCTGAAGGACTCAGGGCTCACTCCACCAGAGCGGTGGGAGCCTCCTGGGCATGGCGAAACTCTGCTTCCTTGGAACAGATCTGTAGGGCGGCTACCTGGTCCTCCGCTCACACATTCTCTAAATTTTACAAAGTCGATACATTTTCTTCCGCCGAGGCTGCCCTCGGACGTAAGGTGTTGCAGTCAGTGATTTCCTAACTCTGCAACCACGTACTTTACTGTTAGATCGTTCCCACCCTGCTGTTTGGGACTGCTTTGTTAAGTCCCCATGGTTCCCTGTGTCCCCCTAAGACGACAGAGAAAACAGGATTTTTTGATACTCACCGTTAAATCTGTTTCTCTGTAGTCATAAGGGGGACACAGGGCTTCCCGCCCTTGACGAGCTTTGACCGGTTTGGTCGAGTTTTTTGTTCAGTTTCACTGATTACTTTCTGCCTATTAGGAGAGTTTTTTTGAAGTTAACTACGATAGTAGCTTTTGGAACAAACTGAAGAGGAATGTACAGTGTATGGGGTAAAGCCTGATGGGCACGCCCCTTATTTAATTATTCAAGTGTCCTGCCTCCTGGAGGATGGAGCTTAACCCCATGGTTCCCTGTGTCCCCCTTATGACTACAAAGAAACAGATTTAACGGTGAGTATCAAAAAATCCTGTTTTTTGCCTCTTCTAGCAGCTGCGGGTCTCCGTTGCGTGGCCCCGCCCCCTTTGACGTAACACCACGCCCTTTTGACGTCACGCCACGCCCTTTTGAGGCCCCGCCCCCAGCAGCCGGTAATTTTTTTTATAAAAGGTGGCAACCCTATCTGTATTCAAGGAACTTGCAGCATTCCCAATGGAGTTTGTCAGCTTAAAAAGGACCAGTTCAGGTTCGAAACGTCGCTCCTGCTGTTATGCAATATGTAAAAGAATAAAGGCGGTTTTATACTACCATTGGGAGTGCTGCAAATTCCTTGTATCCAGAATGACAAGCATGTGAAGGTGAACACATGATGTTGCGTGCACCCCTTTAAAAAGAAAAGGAATCACTGAGGAGGTGGGCCAACCAGAAATTTTGTGTAGGACCTCTGTGTATAAAACTCTTTTACTAAAGCTCTCCATTGTCCAATATTGGCTTTCGATTACTGAATAGTGTCAAAAATTTCCAGATCAAACTTTAATCAGATATTGACTGGGAAGGCTAAAATATTCCATCAGGAGAAAGGTCCTCTCCTTGTGGATCTGTTTAGTCCTACATATCATTCAATCGTCGCAACAGAGGACAAATGAATTGGGAAACCATTGGGTGGCCAAATAAATAATTTAGGAACCTCATCAAATAAAGGCACAATTTCCAGTGTATGGCCAGTTTTACTCTAACTTAACTCCAAACAAGTTAAAAAAAATAAACATAATTTCATGTTTGTATTAAATAAATTTGCAGTACATTGATCAGCACAACCCCCATGTTAAACACAAGTCTATAACGCCCCTCTTACAAATTGTACTGAAGATACTGCTTGTAGATTTCTAAACATTTACTTACAAACTGCTTTCAGGCCATCTTCTATATATCCAGAAAATTCTCTGCCAATGACACTAAGCAGGTCACGTTTGGATATCTGTACAGGGAAGCAAAACAAAATGTATAGTGTTCATTATTGAAGCTTGCTAGAGATATATGGTGTACAACATACGCCCAAAATTGAATGGAAAAACCTGGGATGGGGTGCTTCGCCAATGAGGCGAGTTGGGGCTGTTGCCTCAGGCGGCAGCACCCCACTAGGTACCAGGGGCAGCAAAAATGCTGCTCCTGGTACTTTAAGAGTGAATTTCCGGGGGAGGGGGGGCAGTAGCAACTGCTGCTGCCTCGGGCGGCGAAGGGGCCAGGATCGCCCCTGTACCTGGGACTTCCCAATTCAAAAGTGAAAGGGATGAATGTCAGAGGAAACTACCCTGAGTTACTGATCATTCCTATAACAAAATGTTGCCGTGTAACAGCCGGTGTACTCCTGGTATGGTTATTAACATCAGGACCTTGTGTGATACAAGCACCAATCAAAAATACACCAGGATTGGATCGTTTGGGAAACACATATTGAACTCCCAGTGTTATAAAATTTAAAAGGCTCTAATTCAAAGACAGAGGATATTTGGACAGAAATGGATTCTACTGAAATTACCCTCGCATATGCTTCAGCCACAGCTTTCAACTGGGGGAAACTTCGACTTGCTAACACCAAATTGAAGGAGGACTCGTCTGTTCCAAGCTTCCCTTCCCCCGCTTGGTAAAGGCGCTGGGCATCCTGCTCGGCCTGCTGCGCGTTAACATTTTGGTTTTCATCGCGGTTCCCCTAAGGATAGGAAACAAAATCAAATGTAAAATAAAGTAAGAAAAACCAAAAAGTGTCTTTAGTCTTTGAAACATCTCTACAGAACTTTGTTATCTAGGAAGTTTTTCCCATTTCCCAAAGAACAACCTAAAGGAAGAAGTGAACCAATGGCTGACCTGGCACATGGACACCAGCAGTCTTTCAAAATGCCCAGAAGTGTCTGATCGAATGTCCTTCTCAATTTCTCTGCCAAACTCTTGTTTGTAACAGGCAACGATGTTCCTGATTTCACTGTTTGTCCTTGTGCATAGAATCTCAATGAGTACTCGCTCTTGTGTTCCTGCTCCCTACAAAAATGGACAATTGAAGAAAAAAAAAAAATGTAGTAAATGTACTTTTAAAGGTTATTTATTAAAGTCCAAATTTATCTCATTGTTTTTTGAAATATACTTTGACCAACTCTGCATGGGTTATTTCCCCTTATTTATCAACGCATTTTATCAAAATTCCAGGGCGGGAAAAAACAAATTTTTCAGATTTTCCCCCCCAAAACAAATATTTTTTTTTGTATTTTTGCCTGAAAACCACAACATTTTCAGATATCTTCGGGACTTCTCCCATTGACTTATATACAACCTCGGTAGGTCTGAGATGCCGGATTTTCCGTTTTGGATTTATTTTTTTTATCCTTGTGGGAATAATAAATCACGAAAAATGTGGGTTTTTTCAAAAAATTCTTGATTTTATAGTTAAAAAAAAAACCTCAAATTTTCTGAATTTTTTCCATTCGAACTTAATGTTAGATGGGGAAAGTACAGTATTTCCACCTAACAAACGGAAAAAGATTTTATAAACAGATTTCTTTCTATTATCACAAAGAAACCATCTTGTTAGGCTTATGCAGCGAGCAGTTACCAACTGTCTATCAGCATCCTGTGGCTGTGTGTGTGTGTGGCTGTGTGTGTGTGTGTGGCTGTGTGTGTGTGTGTGTGTGTGTGTGGCTGTGTGTGTGTGTGTGGCTGTGTGTATCTCGATAAAGTCGTTGATTATGCCTGAGTGCAGAGCCAATAAATTATCTGTAACAACTGCAAGAAGGTCCGCACTCTCAGGACTTATAAAAAAATAAAGAAATTTATTGTATGGGACTAAATGTTTTGGCCTTCCCAAGGCCTTTCTCAAAGTAACAAACCAAACATAAAACCGCCTTAAATATACATAAGAGCGGGAAAAACCAGCTGGTAAAAAAAACTTAAAATACTTGTATTAACGAAAATCGATTCACTGCACATGCTCTGTGCTGCTGTCACTTACTGGGCTTAGGAACCAACTCATAAAATACAGTACACATAGAATAGAAATGTCACAATATAAGGTTGAACAGTGATTTATTCAGGTTCACATGACAGCTCTGAAACCAGTGTAATTAGGGTGAGAATTTAATCATCAGCCCTGTGCTCTGAAACCAGTGTAATTAGGGTGAGAATTTAATCATCAGCCCTGTATCATCAGCTTACATGACAGATCAGCTTCATTTTCTGTTTGATATTTGTGACGACCCCTAAGCATGTGCGTGTTTCACAGACACTTCTAACGTAATCCAAGATCTGGAGCTCCTGTGATAACTATAAAGACCTGGATCATAGCTGGTGCAGTAAGTTTAGAATATAAACTATAGCAATTTTAACCATGTTCATTTTAAGGGTTTAGTTCTTCTTTAAAGCCTGTGAGCTCTGCTGCGCTGACTCTGCATCGAGGGGTAATTAAAGACTTAGGGGCATTTACAGGTATTAACATCTGTGCGGGGGGGCAGGGAGGGGGTACTATGGAGGATAGGGATTTTCATAAGTTTGGGGGTTTAGTTCTCCTTTAGTAAAACCTGGTTCAATGACAGTTGTACAGTAGAGCACAGTTACTGGCCACAGATATACAGACATAACCTGAGGCATAGTGGTAGTCCTGTTAACTTCAGGTAAAATAAAATAGTAGTTACACTTAAGATCAAAATAAACATGGGCACTTACCTTCATTGCATTATATAAACTCCAGGCATCATAATATGTGGAAGGCATAAAAAGAGCAATAATGAGTTCTTCCACATTACCACTTAATTCTGACTTCAGATCTTTTATTAAATCCTAAAAAAAAATAATTAAATAAATAAGAGCTATACTTTGTCATTTTGACTTGTTGAGTTTACCAAGCACTAGAAAACATTCCTACCTTCAGGATTATGTGCCACGTGGATATTTTCTGCTAAACTAATTAAAAGTGGAATGAAAATCAAATAAAGGCTACAATTTGAAGGATGGATTTTTCTTTTAAATATGTGACTGTAGATGTGTTTGGAGGGGAGCAGACAGCAATAAATGCATTCATATGCACAACACAAGTCTTGTTATTTGCGTTAAGATTTTAAGAATGTTGTACAACTGGGTTTAGGAAGAAGCATTGTACAGTAATCCATAGGTGATAAGTAACCAACAGGTCAGACCACCCTAGAGCACAAGGCCTACAGCAGAAAACTAGTTCTCAAATAAAATAAAATAAAAATAACTCTTGATGCAACACCGATAAAAAGAAGAAACCAGGATATGTAGAATCTACAGAACAGGCAGAATTTAGAGTCAACTATGTAGATTCTATGAACCCTGGAACATAAAGGGTTAAATAATATGCTGGCTTCCCTCTATGCAGTCAGTGAATGATTGTATACACAGGTAGCTGAAGTACGTGTGATCAAAATTAAATGACTTAAAGGGATCCTGTCATCGGAAAACATGTTATCCCTTTAAAGACCGGTTAGTATATAGCCAAGGGAAGTGCATTGTAAGTAGCACTTCCATTATACTTGAATATATTTTGATTTAGCCTTAAGAGTGCTTCCACTAACCCCCACCCCTTGATTTTTGTATATTCGCCTGAAGCTGTGGCTCAGCTCTATGTGGTTTTTAATAGCACCCCATACCCACCCCTTTATACTAATGGTGGTCCTATGCTTTTAAATATGGGCGTTGGTTTGAGCAATCTCTCTCACTTAAAAGCCCTTACTGGCGGGGGAGGATTTCGCTTTCAGATTGAAACCGATGCTCAACACACACAGTGTACAGGTAATGCTATTATGCAGAGAAGTATCTTTTTATATTATGACCTGAGTTAAGTAAGTTAGGAACCGCCATATGGGGTTTACCTTGACGTGGTATGGTGGCTTTTCAACTTTATGATCATAACTTTGTAACTAAAAACCCCTGTTTTGTAAACATATGCATTTGCATTTATATTGAATAACCTATGAGACAGGGGACCAGGGAAGTGCATTGTAAGTAGCACTTCCATTATACTTGAATATATTTTGATTTAGCCTTAAGAGTGCTTCCACTAACCCGCCCCTTGATTTTAGTATATAGCCAACCAAAAGCTTTTTTAACTGCAACATGGTCAGCTATGAGAGAATTTAATTTATACCCAGTTTTTGAAACAGTATTTTCAGTGATATTTCTTGATCACATAACAAGTGACTTACTTTGCCATAAGCGGTCTTGAATGCGGCCTTGATCTTTTGTCTCTGGTCATTGGAACGGTTAGCAACAACGTCAATAATGGTTTGCTCGTCGGTTCCTAAGAGAAGAAGAGATCAGCTTTAATAAAGTAGGTACAGATGATGAATGTAAAAAGTAATTTAAAAAAAAAAACATTTTTAATTTTCATACCAAATCCTTTCATTGCTTTTCTTAGTTTTTCAGCGTCAGATAGGGCATCAAAGTTAGGTGCTGCTTTAATTGTGCCCTGAGTGGCCGTCATCGCTGCTGCATAAGGCTTAAAAACAGACCAAAAAACAAATCATATTGGTGAAACTACCCACATTTAATCTGAATCAGGTAATAACATTTGCCTAGAGACAGAGACATGGAGCAATGTTGCAAGTAAGAGAGTTTACCCATTGCATATGCAGATTATTAAGTCAGTTTTATAATGAAGTATAAATATAAATAAAAGTATGTGGACACCTCCCTACCAATGTTAAACCAGTAGTAGTAACAAAGTTGTTCTTCAACTGGCAAAATGTGAAAAGCACAGAATTGTCTACAATGTCATTGTATGGTGTAGTGGCACCTGTTTTGCTAATGATGAGTGTGACTTTAATAGTCAATTCCAATAATTAGAAGATGTATCTACATAGTTTTAGCCATACATTATATAAAAGACCTCATTATACAATTATACTTATTTGAATTTTTTCTTAAACAGTTATCAGTGTTATACAATGCTGTGATTCTTGTACTGATACTTCAATTGGTCTGTTGGACTGGTTTTCAGGATTATTTTAGCTAGTAACTTTGCCGTTATTGGTCTCACTATAAAGAAGGGCAGACCGTGTAAAAATGGGTTGTTCACCTTTGAGTTAAATTTTGACATGATGTAGAGAGTGATATTCTGAGACAATCTGCAATTGGTTTTCATTTTTTATTATTTGTGGTTTGTGAGTTTAGCTTTTTATTCTGCAGCTCATCAATTTGCAAATCTGGTTGCTGGGGTCCAAGTTATGCAAATACTTATGCTACAGAGCAAATACATCCAGTGCTACTTCCAGGCTTCACTATGGCTATGTAAATACAAAAGATGGGGTAAGACTCCAATTTTCTAAATGGCCGTCAGAGCCTGTGCGCTGCTCACCATTCGGAACTTTTAGTCCGGGTGCCTCCCGCCCCAGACACCACGTTTGAACCTTGGAGCCGGTATAATCAACCCGATCTCCCCACACACGGGACAAATGTATAAAATAGATATAAATAAGAGTCTTACCCCAATGCCACTGTGACCCGGGTGCCGCTGCCCCGAGTCAGTCACCAAGAACAACACAATCAGCACATTAACCATATTGGGAGCGCACTCCGGAACTACCTTGAAGAACTGCACTATTCCAGATCACAGGTAAAAGTTTTGCCTGTGATCTGGAATAGTGCGGTTCTTCAAGGTGGTTCCCGAGTGCGCTCCAAATATGGTTAATGTGCTAGGGTCAAGATTACCCTAATACACGGATTTAAATAAGTGACTGTAATGTGAATTGAAGATGACCCGGTTAGAAAGATGTGTAATCAGCAGTAGCAATAAATGTATTTTTGTAGCCTTATAGATGTGGTCAGTGAGCCCTATTTGAAATCTGGAAAGAGTCAAAAGAAGAAGGCAAATAATTCAACTATAAAAGAAAAAAATATAATGAAGACCAAATCGAAAAAGTTGTCTAGGCTTGGCCGTTCTATATTATACTAAAATTTAACTCAAAGATTGAGGCATGGAATGAACTTCTGGCCTGGCATCAGTAAAGACTGATATATTTTTTTTATCAGTGATCATCCAGAAAAAGACTAAGGGGCCGATTCAACAAGGGTTGAATATAGAGGGTTAATTAACCCTCGATATTCGACTGGGAATTAAAATCCTTCAACTTCGAATCTCGAAGTCGAAGGATTTTAGCGCAAATAGTTTGATCGAAGGAATAATCCTTCGATCGAACGATTAAATCCTTCGAAACGAAGGATTTTAATCCAACGATCGAAGGAGTATCCTTTGACCAAAAAAACTTAGGCAAGCCTACGGGGACCTTCCCCATAGGCTAACATTGAGTTCGGTAGGTTTTTTAGGGGGTCGAAGTTTTTTCTTAAAGAGACAGTACTTCGACTATCGAATGGTCGAATGGTCGAGTAGTCAAACAGTTTTTAGTTTGAATCCTTCGATTCGAAGTCGTAGTCGAAGGTCGAAGTAGCCCATTCGATGGCTGAAGTAGCCCAAAAAACACTTCGAAATTCGAAGTTTTTTTACTTCGAATCCTTCACTCGGCCCCTCACTGTGTAAAATGATGTCTTGGTTTAGTTTTAAAAAAAAAAAAGGTATACTACCAATATATATACTTTTTTTCTACACTCAAGGTGAATTTTAACGTTAACTTTTTCCCATACATATAAATAGTACAGGACAAATATTTTCAGCATACTTACCCTTGTACATCCCAACAGCTCTTGACAGCTGGAGGAACATGACTTGGAGATAAACAACTGTTGGATTGATACTATATATGTTGGACACCCCCAACCAATACATTCCGCCTTTAGTCGTAATGTAGAGTTTGGGGGTACTCCCTTTAGACCACAAAGGTTACAACTACATGAATAGACACCCTGCAAATAGTTCTAGGGGTATCCAAGACATCAAATAAACATTCATCCCTTTGATGCCCTGAGCCCACCTAGTCCCACTGTTTAAGAACAACTCGTTACACCCGAAAATGAATTCACTGCAAGCAAAATGTAAATCTGAACATCACAAAAAAAAAAAAAAAAAACACACATGCAGTCACCTTGTTTCGCCAGCCTTTTTTACACCAAGTGCCAAGACATTAAAGTACAGATGAGAACATCGTGAGGAACAGAAGTTACATTTTGAACACAAAAAAACAGCACTTAAAGTCAGACCTTTTCGTGTCTGGGTGACTGGTCCACTTTAAAATACAAAAAAATCCCCATCCATTTTGACTTAGCAGCCCTGCAAAGTTTTCCTAGGGGCTGCCCCCTTCCCCTGTACCTGGCGTTAAAATGTTGCTTTGTCTTGGAGAAATATTTTTGACTCCTGACATTCTAAATACTCAGAATTTCCACTCTGACATACCATAATCTGTGTTACTGGTATTTCAAAGCAATGAAACTCAGAAATTAAAGGAGTAATCAAAATGAATAGTGGGCAAGGTTAGATTTGTGCCAATTTATCAGATATCAGTGAAAAGTAAATTAGAAAATAAGTAAATTGGTCAAAAACTATTTTTGTTTTTAAAAAATGTACCAGTTATCAAAAACATCCCTTCAATCACTGCATAAAATATTAAAAATATTAAACATGTCTACCATCACAATAATTCTATTTTTGCATTTTAACATCATATGCTTTGTTAAGATTACACGATTGGGAATATATTCAACTAAACATTTGCAAGCCTCTGTGAAAACAGCTGAAATGTAAAAAATAAATAAATTTAAAAAAAAAAACACATGCTCTTACCGTAGGTTGTGCAGGTGCCGGGCCACTTGGATATCCACCTATATGTACAGAAATGGAAGAAAGTCACAGTAAATTCTCAGTCTTTCCATCACCACGCATCAAGAAATAAAGGTTTATGCTTTATGCATCATTAAATGAATCCACTAAAACAAACATACAGTGTTACCTAAAATAGCACAAATGCATCCTTAAACATGAAAAAAAAAAAAAAAAAAAAAAAAAAGAGATGTATATATATTTATTTATTTTATAGGTATGGGATCGGTTATCTGGAAACCCATTAAGCAGAAAGCTCAGAAATTCAGAATGGCCATCTCCATTTTACCCAAATCAAAATTTTTAAAAATGAATTCTTATTTCTCTGTAATAATAAAACAGTACTTTGTACTTGATCCAAACTAAGACATAATGAATACTTAGACGAAAAACCAGTCTATTGGGTTTATTTAATGCTTACATGATTTTCTCGTAGACTTAAGGTATGAAGATCCATTACATTACATTTGAAAACCCCAGGTCCCAAGCATACAACAACATAATTATATATTTCTGCACAGTGGGTTTGGGTGCATGTGACTTATACAGGACTGTTAATAGTGACTTATCGTTTTCTGATGGGAGAATCTTACTGCATAAGCACTGATCCACTGAGCAACAGGAGCAGCGTGCAGGATACTTTCACAGTATTTATTAACTTACTTGGCGCTTGGCCTGGCATTTGTCCTGGCATTTGTCCTGGCATTTGTCCTGGCCCTCCTGCTCCATAGCTCTGAGATGAAGGTTGTGAAAAACCACCATAGCCTGGTGCACCTCCAGGTGCTCCATATCCACCAGCTGGGGGTACCCCGAAACCCCCTGCATTAGGAGCCCCATATCCACCAGCTGGAGCATTAAAACCAGGCCCGCCATACCCAGGGACTCCATAAGCAGGTGCACCAGGAGGGGCACCATAACCTTGGCCACCAGCAGGTGCTCCAAAGCCTGGTGCTGAAAATAAGCAAAAATACAGTTAAATTGCAAAAGGTTGCATACACATATTCCACAATTACAGTCGGCTATAAAAGCAAAAATATCACAAAATAAAAACTAGATTAATAACTTACCTCCAGGGTAAGATGGCATGCCTCCAGGATAGCCACCAGGAGCTGGGTATCCTCCTGCCTGAGGATACCCTCCGCCAGGAGCAGGTGGGAAACCCCCACCAGATGCTGGTGGGAATGCACCTCCTCCTGCAGCAGGGGGGAACTGTCCCCCAGCAGGGGGGAACTGTCCCCCAGGAAAACCCTGTTGTACTCCAGGTGGATATGATGGGTCCCCTCCCTAGAGAAAAAAAAACGAGGGTTACGATCGTGAAAATGAACATTTAATATAAGCTTCCCTTTCCTAGCAGATGTATTAGAGCTCACTCAAATAACTGATTCCAGTACAAACAAAATCATTGCATTTTGCACAAATTCTGCATGTAGAGAGACAGGATTTCTGGTGATTTTAATAGAATGAGCTCCAATACATCTTCTAGGCAAAAGGAGCCCCCTTATAAGATATCTAGTCGACTGAAAGCCTTAAGATTTTCACTGGTTCCTGAACATCACATGCGTCAAGCAATGACAAATAAAAACTAGCTAAAGTGAGCTGGTAATTCATATGTAAAACGACCGTTTTCTAAACTTACAACAATGCTTGGCATTTTTGGTGATGCTGGGAGTTGTAGCAGTTAATGGTTTGGTTATCAGAATTAATAAGGAAGCTTTTGATATAAATCAGAAAGTCAACAACTGATATTCAACCTGCAATGTCCCAAACAAGGGCGGTTTGCTGAAAGTAGTTTTATAAGTTCAGACCACAAGTTAGGTCAGCCTTCGTGGAGCTTCTCACATGCCTATGGCATTTTTATTTTCAAATGATTATCCACACTATCTTCATCCATTCCCAGGGTGGAAACTGTGTGGTGTATACAACATGTCCAGGGGGCATGATATGTATTTGCAAAGCTAACCTAAGTCTGTAGAGAGCAGGTCACAGCCATTAAAAGCTAAAAGCTGAATTTGTGATACTTACAGGATAGCCTGGATATCCTGGGAAGCCGCCTGAAGGATACTGGTACGACATTCTAAAAAAATAAATAAAAAACAATTAGATAGGAAACATTAAAATAACATAATTGTGATTGAATGGATAAAGTACCCACAATGCTGTGCACATTGTTTTTTGTTTTTTTTTAAATAACTTTAATGAAAGAGATTCCCTGGGCTAATACTGGTACCCCCACGTGGGGAGGCTAGCTCTCCTTGATATCCATTTGCGCCTATGCTCATACAAATTCAAATATACTTAGTAAAGTCAACGCACCAGGCCTTTTGTCACCCTCATGACATCACTTCCCTCTCAGGTGACAACATGACTAAAGTATTTGCATAGCAGTTAATTAAACTGCATAGAATTGTCTCCTGCTCAATCAATGGTTTTATAAACAGAATGGGTTCCAAAACAATGGGTCTCCATACTGTTTCTGGTGGGTCACATAAAAAAAGTGGTACAGCGTGACTTTAATGTGGATCAGCCAGTATTTGTATGCTTGCACTTTATAAATTCTCACAAGAAACTTTAATAGATAACAAAAAACAAGTTTGTAATAATAAACTATAGTTCAAACTATAAAAAACAATAATTTAAGTAATATTTGAAAGAAAATTTAGAGGTTCTGCTCTTCCTGCAATACATCTATCCTTACAATCCTTAACTTTTAGTATAGGTATGTGACCGGTTATCCAGAATGCTTGGGAAAAGGGGTTTTCCAGATAACGGATCTTTCCATAATTTGGATCTTCAGTCTACTAGAAAATCATGTAAACATTAAATAAACCCAATAGGCTGGTTTTGCTTCCAATAAGGATTCATTATAACTTAGTTTGGATCGAGTACAATGTACTGTTTTATTATTACAAAGAAAAAGGAAATAATTTTTAAAAATTTTGAATATTTAGATGAGTCTATGGTAGACAGCCTTTCCATAATTCAGAGCTTTCTGGATAACAGGTTTCCAGATAACGGATCCCATACATGTATGCTATAGAATGGCTAGTTCTAAGTAACTTTTCATTTGGTCTTCATTATGCATTTCTATAGTTTTTTTTAATGATTTGCTTTCTTCTTCTTCTGACTCTTTCCAGCTTTCAAAAGCTGGTCACTGACCCCATCTAAAATGCAACTGCTCGGTTAGGCTACATATTTATTGTTTTAACGAATACAGATTTATTGTTATTGCTACTTTTTATTACTTTCTATTTAGGCCCTCTCCTATTCATATTCTAGTCTTATTCAAATTCATGTATGGTTGCTAGGGTAATTTTGGACCTAGCAACCAGATTGCTGAAATTGCAAACTGCGGATTAAAAAGTTAAAGGACTCAAAAGCCACAAATAAAAAAAAAAATGATAACCAATTGCAAATTGTCTCAGAATATCACTCTCTACATCATTAATTTAAAGGTGAACAGCCCCTTTAAAGGCTACAAATTACTGAGCTCTGAAACTCTCCATTTTAGATAAGCTGTTAGTTTACCAACATATTTAAAAGGGGTTGTTCACCTTCCAAACACTTTTTTCAATTCAGTTGTATTTAGATTGTTCCCCAGAAATAAAGACTTTTTTCAATTACTTTCCATTATTTATTTTTTACTGTTTTTCCAAAATCTAAATTTAAAGTTGAATGTTCGTGTCTCTGGTGTTTGAGTCTGGCAGCTCAGTAATTCAGGCACAGACTCTAAACTGTTACAATTTTGCAACATTGAGTTGATACATTTCTCAAAAGCATCTCTGGAGTATTAGCAACTATTGTATCAATTCTAACAGCTGCCTAATGAAACCCAGAGATTCTGCTCAGCAGGGACAAAGATAAGAAATGTATCCATTTAGAACAGTTTACAGGATCGGCGACCCCCCCTCCCAGGGCTGCTTCAGGAGAGAAAATACACTTCAATATTAGAAAAACCGTCACACATAGAAAATACAAAAGTCATTGGAAAAAGTCGTTATTTCTGGTGATCTATCTGAAACCAACTAGTTGTTTAAAGGTGAAAAACCCCTTTAATATAAATCCGCTCTATAAGGGAAAAGGAGATTAAATCTGGCTATACATGGGGCTATGTCTTCTTGGATGGACAACCTTTGCAGTCAGTGACTGACATGAGTAGAAGAACATCAGCCCAAGAGCCAGAACTCTTCTACCTGTCTTTTTGGCCTAAAACATGAGCCAGAGCAGTTGGCTAGGGGAGTGGCAACTAGGTGAGTAGTTTGTAAGGTTAGAAGCACATGTGCAGCCACCTCACCACTACATATAGACAAAAGGTGTGATTAAGGACCCGTAACTTATGTTTAAACTGGCCAGTTCTTGATATTAGAAATCTACAGTGGCCCGGTCACTGAACTGGAACTACCGGTTGGACTACTCGGAAACTACAACCTGATCCTTGGTGTTACTATGCTTGAACAGCAGATACTGTTGCCTCCAGGCTATTTGTTGAGCAAGCAGGTAGCACAGGTACACGCCTTGTCACTAACATGGAAATTGGTTCAGAGAAAGCTCTGATAATTAATATGCAAGGCTACCTTTTTAGCTAACCCTAATGATTCTAATTACTTACCTGTCACCCCAAGCTGGTGCTCCTTTGCTTTAAAAAAAAAAAACTGGCTGGGTGGCAACACTAATTATAGCTGTTGGGGGGGGGGGGAATTAAGCATTAAAAAATATTTTTGTTACGGTTTCTTTAAGCAACTAGATATGCTGGCTGATTGCAAAAAGCAACCAAATGGCAATTCACTTTAAACAGCTTACTACATGTTAAGCAAAGCTTTTATTGCTTGGTATGAGCAACTGTAGTGATGCAATTTAGCACCTATGTTTATAAATCAGCCCCTCTAACCGGCTGCTTGGATTTCTCCAGTCCCTCCCAATAAACTGTCCACTAGCTCCACATTATGCCACACACTGTGCTGTTCTGCTGAAGTCTGAAAAAAACATTACAATGCGCACTCCACAGATCCTCACTCCCTCTCAGAACAATACACCCCTCACTAACTTGGGATTTCTTCTCATATTTACAAGTCAGACACTATGCGCAAGCAGTGACTCACACTATTCCAGCTCAGCACGTAGACAACCCAATGGATCTCCTATTTCTATCAGACACAATATGACCCTCCACCTCCCTCTTGTATAAAATCTTAAAAGGAGACATTTCATATAATCTTCATATTCATATATAGTAGTCACCCATCCCCCCAAATGATGTAGAAAGAAAAGCATTTTGAAAGCAATTTACCTCCTAAAACTGTGACTATATCTGAGCTGTAGAGATCCTCACAGCTGAGAGTCTAGACTGAAATGAGTGTTTGTGGGAGTGTCTGTTCATTCTCTAACAGGAAATGGTCACAACACTGACTGACAGGCTGAAATCCGCTGTGGCTGGGAGAACCCCTCCCCTCTCACTGCCTGTCCCCAGCTGGACATAGCTGACTTTGCTGCTGCCTGATCTAGTTGTAACTAAAAAATCATCAGCAGTGCTGAAATAAGTGGACGCAGGAAGTTGTTACTAAAAAAATGTGGAATTCCACTACTTGATACCAATATAGACAGACAATTGGTTGCAGAGGGTTGTTATAAAAATTTAAAAAAAATGTATTGCCTGCGGTATCTTCCTCCCTCTTTGACTCTCCCTCCCCTTCTCTTACTGCTCTCAGTCCTTCTCCCTTATCTCTCTCTCCTCTCACTTAGCAGCTTTCTCTCTCCCTGGCTCTCGCTCCGACTCCCTCAACAGCTCCAGGGTTGCCAGGTTGGCAGTTTTCCAGCCAAATTGGGCTACTAATTTAAAGCCCAGGCCAGTTTTGAAAGTACAAACTAGCCAAGGTACAGCTTTGGGCTACTTTTTCAGCCTTTGGCTGGTTTGTACTTTGGAAACCAGCCAAGGTTTTTTCTTGCCCTAATGTGAAAAGCCTGCATCTCCCAATGCATGTTGGGTAATGTAGCTTTGTTTACCAATTTGCCAAGTTCAATGTAAGACTAAAATGCCCAGCATGCAATGGGAGTTACCAGATTTTGGGCCCTGTACACTAGTCTTCTTAAGCATTCACACATTTTCTGGTGACTTTCCTCAATTTCAGACAATTTTGGGAAAAAAATCTGCTGGCCACATAAAAAGTTTGAACTGTTTTATTTATTGAAATTATACATGTATTAGGGCCTTATGGGAACCCTATACCTCCTAGGCCCCCCATCTGTCCCATTTTGCTTCATGGAAAAATTTGGTCTCTCTCACTTTTTTTCACTGCACATATTGTGCTATTTTTGGGCTACTTTTGATGTGCCTCTTGGCTAGTTTTGGGCTGGTTGTGTGGCTGACTTTGGCTGGTTTTGAAAATTACACCGGGTAACCGTGACCGGCTCTCTCACTCCCCAGTTTGCTCATTCTACAGCTCCCCCTCCTCCTTACAGCACAGATAACTACATAGCAGGAACGCTATCTTGATTTTTGTTGCCTGCCTGCTTCAAAAGACTCTCACGCACACACGAGAAAAGGCAACATAAAATAAAGACCTGTCAAGCGTTTCTTCTATCTAGTTATCTGTGCTTTAAGGAGGAGGGGAGCCATAGAATTAGCAAACTGGGGAGTGAGAGCCGGCGGGGGAGGGGGGAGCGAGAAAGCTGGTAAGGGAGAGGAAGCAAATGCCAGTAACAGAGAGAGGAGCGAGAGCTGGTAAGAGAAGGGAAGGCACTGGTCCGGAATCTGCAGACTATTGGATTAGATGAATTTGTTGTTTTTTTTTTTTCTTTCAAGGGAGGGGTGAACATGCAAAGCATCAGAAACTAGCCCTGCCCATACCTGCACACCCTGTCCTTCTCAGTGGCTGTGGATAGCTGGGGATTGTGGGGAAAAGAAAGAGAGGGCCGACAGCAGCACAGGGAGTCTTGAGAGAGGGAGGGGAGACATCAGTTTTCAAACAATTAACCCTAAAGTTGACCCTAAAGATATATAATAAAACATGTTCCCTTCAATTTTATGGTACGAGGAATGGATTAATGAGGAGTAAACAATTATTGTATATGTCCCCTTTAAAAGTCCCAATGTCAGAAAGAGATTTTGACCGAGTTATAGGGAAATGGCTACAACAAATTCCATATCTCACAAGAGACGAACTATTTACTTTACATGTTAAATCATTATTTCTAAATTCAAGTCACTTCCATATTGCACAGGGGGTACTTCTCTCCTGAAATACGAAAAAAAGGTGGTTGGTCCGATGCCTGTGCAAAGTGTCAGTCCTTGAAAGCTGACATTTATCATTGTTTATGGTCCTGTCCATTGATTAAACAGTTTTGGAATGTGGTCAGCAACTTGGCAAGAGAGGGCCTGCACGGAGGGGTGACTAACAAGTTAGGGGCATTTGCGGGGGAGGGGGAGCTATGCACTCAAAGTAATGCAATGCTTAAAGAGCTACTGACATTTTTTAAGTTACCAGATCGGTTAAGATGCAAATTGAAGAGCTGCTGAATAAAAAGCTAAATAACTCAAAAACAAAAAATGAAAACCAATTGTAAATTGTCTCAGAATATCACTCTCTACACCATACTAAAAGTTAATTTAAATGTGAACAACCCCTTTAGGGTAAGGCCACACTAAGCGATAGCGCGGCGATTTGACTCGCCGCGACTATTCGCCGCGACTTTTAATCCTCAATCGCTGGCGAAACTTTGGCGCTGGCGTCTATGGGAAATCGCGCAAAATCGCCAGCGTAAAAACACACGCGGCGATCTTTTTTCTATAGTCGCTCGAAATCGCCTAGCGAGGCGATTTCGAGCGACAATAGAAAAAAGATCGCCGCGTGTGTTTTTACGCAGCGATTCCCCATAGACGCCAGCGTCAAAGTTTCGCCAGCGATTGAGGATTAAAAGTCGCGGCGAATAGTCGCGGCGAGTCAAATCGCCGCGCTATCGCTTAGTGTGGCCTTACCCTTAAGTTGTTCTCCCAAGAGATCGGCTTATCTTAAATAGTTACAATTGTATTTTTGCTTATGTAAAATTGTTACAAATGTATCAAAGTGCAGGCAATGAGTGTCCTGAGCTCTCTGCCAAGAGCATCTCATTTAATTACATTTCAGAAAATTTGTATCTTTTCCTGGCTGTTCAGTGCAGGAGATCCAAGAGAAAGTTGGGACATTTCAATAACAATCTGAGACTTTGGGCTGAGCTGACAAAAGTCAGGACTGTCCCATGAAAAGGACAGGTTGGGAGGTATGATAAAATATATTGTTTTTCTATCCTTGGTTTAATCAAGTTTATAATAAATATCAGTAACACATGCAGATATCTGCTTGAGAAAATACATAACTTGAAAGTTATTATCAGCCCTCCCAGCTCACATGGCTGCAGTCAGTTATGTCTAACAAGAGAGGTGGGGCCTATGTAACAAACTGTTGTCCCCATTTAAAGTTGTGATTCGCCTTGACATTAACTTTTAGCATGGGGCTGGAGAGCGGCTGAATAAAAAGCTAAATCAATCAAAATCCACAAATGATGAAGAAATTGCAAATTGTCTGAGAATATCATGCTCTACAGCATACTTAAAGTTAAAATACAGTACAAGGAACTGAAGGGGTACTAGTCAAGTAAATGCTTTTTGCCATCTTTTCTGAAGGATATTGGTTGCAAACAAAATTCCGAATGGTAATGTGTAGGTTGTGGTTTCCTACAGTCCCTGCAGGTCTACATGAGTCAGAGCTAAAATACCAGGATTCCAGGCAATGATCACTTATGTGCGTGTCATTGCTGACCTGCAGGGTCAAACTAATTGAAACAGACATGAGAGACATTTCCACGTTGGCTCTAAAGAAATGCGGACATGTTGCAAACATTGCATACTAAAATATTGTTTTATATATAATTTAATCCTGCCTTCATAATTCAAGTAGAGAGTATTAATATAAATGAATATCTCCTTTTTGAATTACGCAATGAAATCTCCCTCCTGCATGACACCAAAGTCAAACACAAAACATGAAACAAACTGCACAATAATTATGGCTGTTGTTTTTACATTCCAGAGCTTGTGAACTACATGGGCACTCGCAGATGTATTTCTACCCCACCAAAACTTGGTGGGGTAGAATTTAACAGACTAATACCTAGGCAAGTGTAGCCTATTGCTTCCCAGCAGTCACATCAAAGCTTTTTATGGCTCAAATTTTGTGCAAACTTTTAAGTCCCAAAAGCATTCTCTGGCCAAAATCCACGGGTGTAATAGGTGAACACGGATCCTGTCAGCGCCTGAACATACAGGGCGTCGTCATGTGATTTTCCACCAGCAGAGGAGTGTGATATTAGCCACAGGGCATGGGTTGAAGTGGAGCTGCTGTCATATCCATTATTTGTTAGTCTGATTCAGATCACACACACTGAGAATGGCAGCCTGAAAGAGACCTTACATGTTGCCTTTAAAGGGGGGGTCTGCCTTTAAATTAACTTTTAGTATCATGTATTGTAGAGAGTTATATTGAGACAATTTGCTTTAATTTTTTTATTAACGAGTTATTTAGCGGCTCTCCGATTTGCATTTGCAGCAATCTGGTTGCTAGGGTCCAAATTACCCTAGCAACCATCCATTGATTTGAATAAGAGACTGGAATAGGAAAGGGCCTGAATAGAAAGATGAATAATAAAAAGAAGCGATAACAATACATTAGTAGCCTTACAGAGCATTTGTTTTTAGTTGGGAGTCAGTGACCCCTATTTGAAAGGTGGAAAAAGTCAGAAGAAGGCAAAGCATTATTAAAAAAATATAAATAAGAAAAAATGAGGGCCAATTGAAAAGTTGCTTAGAATTAGCCATTCTATAGCTTACTAAAAGCTAATTAGAAGGTGAACTAACCCTTTAAAGAAATCAGAAATTGCTTACAGTTGAAAATGTATTTTGCCAAAAATCTGGATGTACTGTACAACTAAATGATGCAGCATTCAGGAATGTTGCCTGTTGTTCTGTAAACCTGTTCTGCAGGGCACAAACACAAAACCAGATGCGAGTGTGATATCCACTGAAACTACAATTGTGACTACCTAACAGTGCCAACTCGGCACCTTATTAAAACAAATTGTTGAATTAATAGTCAATTTTACAGACAATCAATTTTCATGGACATTCTGCTAATTAACTTATTGCGATTTCTGCAAGATTAATGAATTTAATTGGACTATTTATGAAATCATGTATATACAATTTGTTTGGTTTTTCTAGGATTCATTTATCGTATTTATGAATTCTTTATAAGGTTTGAATTTAATTTGGGAGTTCAGCAAATAAAATTGAATGAATTAAGATATTCGAGACACTTTTGCTTTAAATTTAGATTATTCAAGTTTTAAGGTCCCCATAGACGCAAAGATTTTTCTTGCCAAACGACCGATTTTAGTGAAGTCCGACCAATCCTTCCAAATTATCGTGCGGTGAGTGGGATTCGAACGATCGTACATCTTACGATTTTTCGGCAGACATCGGTCAGGAAATTGATCGGCCAGGTTAAAAAATCTTTGTCGGTCCCAGTGCACTCTATCTATGTCTGCAGGGACAAGCAGGCAGCTCCCCTTTGTTTTCCTGGCAAATGGTCTTTTTAGTTGATGGACAATTCGTACGATCGTTTCGAGATAATCGTGGTCTCACGTTGACGATCGGATCTTTTAAAAATCTTTACATCTATGGCCAGCTTTAGTCTCACGCACTGCCAGAAGTCAGATGGCTAAGTATAATCTTATTGATGCAGGTGGGTGCACAACTGTTTAGATATATCTATTTCATACTGAATTATTAGTTCCTCAGTTGTATTTCCCTTCGTAGCGGCTGTGTATAGATAATAACACTGAAGGTTACAATCAGCAGGTCTCCGACAAATTCAGAGAAGATTTAGCATGTCCAAATGACCTCTAGATATGTATGGGTTAGCCCAAAACATTGGGTTGAAAAACAATGTTCTATAGCTGTGCTTCTCGTTACTTACTTTAATACCAGTGGGATAGTATTACCACAACTTTGGGACGGGTTGGGCCTGGGTTTAGGACAGGCCCGGACTGGCAATCTGTAAATTCCAGAGGGGCTGCTGAAAGATGTCACAGTCACTATTTATTTTCAATCACTGTCTGGACCTGTTTAAGAATGGGTGGTTGCAGGTGAGGAAACCCACTCATCACTAATATCCTCTCTTGGTGTCTGTATTTAGACTTGGAGAAAAGCAGCACGAGTTCTTACATGATTTAAGAACCAAGAGGCTGTTTCAAGCAGTCTGTCTCATTATTAAAAAGTAACTAACATATAATATACTGATAGCATGCATTGGTAAAAGCTGTGTGTTTGCTTCAGAAACACAACTATAGTTTATATAAACAAGCGGCTGTGTAGCCATGGGGACAGATATTCAAGCTGGAAAAAAAGGAACAGCTTAAATGGCGCATAACAGATAAAACCCTGTCCAATACAATGGCAATGTATCTGTTATCTGCTATGTAACCTGTGCCTTTTCTCCAGCTTGAATGGCTGTTTATATAAACTATAGTTGTGTGTTCTGAAGCAAACACAAAGCTTTTACCAGCGCAGATCAACACTACATTATATTTGTATTACTTTTATACACTTTCAGTTTTTGGTGTTACTATTCCATTAAGCAGCTAAAAACCATGGTGCCATCATGTTTGAAACAGCCCCCCATAGACCTAAATTAAAATTGCATTAAAAGTGCTTATGCCAGCACCTCACAGGCAATAGATTCCTTAAAAAATGTGTTCACTGACAATATCACACACAAATACAGGACTTTTGCCACCATTTTTAATACTAGTGTATCATAGCCCCCAGACTTCCTATAGGCTACTACCAACTGGTTGCCAATTTTAAATGTGTATGTATGTATGTATGTATGTATGTATGTATGTATATTTTTATTTGTATAGCGCTACTTGAGAGCAAAGCACTGTACAGCAGAACAATACATTAGTAGAACAAACAGGGGGTTATTTCAATAATAAATACAAATAAGTACAAAATACAATACAAATATAAAGTACAGTTACAATAAAGATTAAGAGCTCAGTGTCAAGAAGACAGAAGGATAGAGGTCCTGAAGAGCTTACAATCTAAATGGGAGAAATTATAAATATATATATATATATATATATATATATATATATATATATATATATATATATATATATATATATATATATATATATATATATATATATATATATATATATATATATATATATATATATATATATATATGCAGATATTCTACTAAAGAAATCAGCCAAATGTCTCTGCGAGCCAATAAGCATACACAAACACTTCTTTCTGTGATTATGACCCTTATCTAGTTTGTATATGAATGTATGAAGGCATCAATAAAAATTAGATCCACCTTTATACTATATAGTACATTATTGTGGTTTCATCTACAAAGAGGTCTATAAATCCCCTGGGCAGACTACTAGCGACAGAAATATTCCCTCAAGTACTACATGCAGCCTTTAAACCTTACAGTTTGACAGCCCTGCTGCTTTAAAGCATTTAAATTAAATTTACACTGTTACCGTAAGCTGTATTTAAACTGGGCCCCTCCAAAATGTCATATTATAGCCCCTCTAAACACAGTATCCTACTACTTCTGGAGCACATGGCAGATAATGTGTCTAGGCTACACAATGAAAGCACTCGGTACACTAATGATTATGCACACTGGCGAAATGATTGAGAATGTAAACAACTGGAGGCAGGGCAGCATCCGTTGCACCATTCCCAATCCCGGAAGTTGTTGTAATTGAATTCCCAGCACTCGCTCTGACATAATTAAAATCTATGCCGAATAAAGAGATTCAGAAAATATCTGGTTTTGATTAACTCAAGGAAAGCAATATTAAAGGGGCCAGTAACACATGAAGCAAAACTATTCTATTTAAATATGAATGTTGTAATGGTTTGTCCAGCAAATGCCCTTAAATTATTTCCTGCCGGCAACATGCTATTTAAAGAACAAGGAAAGGGCACCCCTCCAGCAATGATCCCTTAAAACATCAAATGTTTCCATCATGCAAATAACAAAGATAGTTTGGAAGTAGATGATTGGCAAACCCTTTGATTTTATAATGCCCACTTAATGCTGCCTGTTGCCCTAAAGAAGGTGGACTCCTCCACTCCTGAATTTTATTATTGGTTTATAAAGAATATTAATGTTATTATAATTGATTTGTTAGGGTGTGATACGTGGAATTATTATTTATTAGCATATTGTGCTTCTTGATAAGCAGAATAGCAGGCAACAATGTAGCTCCTGACTCTCTTAACTGGCATTGGTATAATATAACTTTTTTTGAGTTGGGGTGCACCAATTTGGGGTGTTATCACTCCAACTTGCAGTACAGCAGTAAAGAATGACTGAAGTTTTTCAAAGCACATGACTGGGGGCAGCTGGGAATCTGACAATATGTCTAGCCCCATGTCAGATTTCAAAATTAAATCATCTCTTTGCTCTTTTGAGAAACAGATTCCAGTGCAGAATTCTGCTGGGGATAAGCTCTCTAGAATGCCATTATATTTTATAAAGCTTTCCTGATATCTGCTATGTAACCTGTGCCCTTGGAATGGCTGCCTTAGGACTACACAGCAGCTTGTTTATATACTACTACAGGTATGGGATCCGTTATCCGGAAACCCATTATCCACAAAGTTCCGAATTACGGAAAGGCCATCTCCCATAGACTCCATTATAATCAAATAATCCAAATTTTTTAAAAATGATTTCCCTTTTCTCTGTACTAATTAAGCAGTAGCTTGTACTTGATCCCAACTAAGATATAATGAATCCTTATTGGAGGCAAAACCAGCCAATTGGGTTTATTTAATCTTTACGTTTTTCTAGTAGTCTTAAGGTTTGACGATCCACATTCCTGAAAGACCCGTTATCCAGAAAGCCCAAGCCATACACGGAGATCCGCTGGTTTGGCGATGTCGCCAAACGAGCGGATCTTTACCTGATATGCCCACCTTGAGGTGGGCAATATCGGGCTGATCCGATCATGGGCCTTAGGGCCCAACGATCGGATCCTAACGAATAGTAATGGACGGTCGGATCTCGGGACCGCATCAACGAACAGATGCGCCCGCGATCTGACGGGATTTTTAGTCCCATCTGATCGAGATCTGGCCGACTGGCCGACTTTGGCCAGATCTCGATCGGGGAAGCCATTATCGGCCCGTGTATGGCCACCTTAAGGATAGAATGTAGCAGAAACCAGATTATTAACAATCCTGGCAGAGAACGGACGTCTTCTAAATCCAACAAGGTTAACTAATGTATATTTTCTTTCATAATGCATATTTAGGTGCCCTTTAATGCAAGTGTATTCAAGAGTTGGTTGCATCACATTAAGTAAAGGGGAAACAGCCTCCTGTGTGTAGTTTCAGCTGATTAACTGTTTAGGATCAGCGTGGGACACACCCAACAGCCAGCCCTGCATTAGTGATAGGCACTAGCCTCAGGCTCCTAGTTCCCTGCCCAGCAACATTCCAACAACTAACTACAGCCTAATTACAGACACATATATACACTATATTGCTTGTAACGCTGCCATATTCCTAACCTACAGTAACGCTGCCTGTAACTCAATAAACTACAACTCACAGAACCCTACGAGACATTTGGACACTAAGGTTTACACTTCAGCCGCCGTGACCCCCTTTCCCTCACCTTGTTTAGATGATTCCAGGAACTGTATGAGAAGGACGAGATTACAGAGGCCTGCCGCTGACAAAATGGAGCTCACACAATTAAATCTCCCTCAGGAGGAGAAAGGCGGAGACTCAAAAGAACCCGGAAAGAAAAATGGGCGTGTTCTTTTACTACGTCATTCCAAATGAAAGACGGTAAATAGGGGTGGGCGGGGCTATATTGATCATAAGGCTGGGGGGGAACTCTCTGGGGAAGTGGGCGTAATAAGAAATTAAATTTGCAAAGCATTGTTTGGGGGATGTTATTTTGGCAAATTCTGCTTTCTGGAATGCAAGTCTCCAGCACTGCACGCTGAATTGTATTATTGCCAACTATAAATACAAAACATTGTCCCGGCAGCTGCTCCACATGGTTGCTAAGCAACACAAGGCAGGCTCTATTATTTTGCGGAAAAAATCTCTACTAAACGGACAATTAAGCTGGCCATAGACGCAAAGATCCGATCGTACGAATCAACGTACGATCGGACTTTCCCATCTCCCGACCCTCCACTAACCATTCAGATCAAAGTCCTTACCATTCCGATCAAATAAGAACAGATCACCCAATGTTCTGCCCCTGACAGCAATCGTACGATACTTATGTCTGACAACACTAGTGACAGTCTCCCACTGAAAATCGTACGATCGGCAATACACGCAGAGATATTATCGGCAGGCGACAAATTTTCTAACCTGTCCGATCGACCAAACGACCGATCTCCGCCGGACGAAAAATGTCGGGACTCTCCACACATGGTCCGAAAATCGTACGAATCCACGATTCGTACGATCGGATCTTTGCGTCTATGGCCAGCTTAAGCAGTGAGAGAGTTTTTCTGCGCACACGTTTAAGGACTGCAACTAGTTTTGGCACTAGCACTTTATAATGATAATACATTTGTATGAATTCATTGGTGGATGTTATATATACCTTCTTTTTAAATGGATTGATTGATTCTCATATGGTACATAATGAATTGACTGTAGCAGCAGTTATACACATATATACTTCAGAATTAAGCACTGGCACTTTAAGTACTCCTTACTGCGCAATTTTGAATTAACAATTGTTGTGAAATACAAAATAAAACACACAACCATTTCAAGTGTTTCTCTTGTGGAATATATTAATTGGTGCACGTTATTCAATCAATCATAAGCAAATTAGATTTAATTGTGCTTTAGAGTGTGGGGGTGTCACGGAGACGGTACTTCCAACCGCACGTGACTTTAGGTGTGGCTATCAGGAGTCACTCACTCAGTCTCTCACCCACCTTGCACACAGGTTAGACTAACACAAAAGCACCCCAAACACCAACAAAACTCATTCGCTGCCACCATCTATCATTCACAGGTGATAGAAACCTAATGTGACTATTCCCCTGTTCTCTCTAACAGATAATAACTCACAACACCAATGCATTAAATACTCTCTCACTATAGTCAGTTAGTTCCTACTGACTCAACAAGTACTTCAGCATTCAGAGGGTTAAGGCTCACAGTTACACTCTTTCAGGCTAGGTTCGTTTAGAGCACCAAAGACAATCTTATTAAATTCTCTTTAATATTATAAAAGGTATAACAGTGCAATATACAAAAATATGTTACAAAAAGAGACATACATTCAATAATACAATTACAAACAGTTGTAAAATAAAAGGGAAAACATGGAAAACCTATACTTAACTCCAAAGATATAGAATTCCTGGTCCTGGAGGCAAGGGGAAACAAACGGGATAACTTCCAATCGCAATTGGTCCTCCAAAGTAAATCCAAAGTTTAGTCAGAAGAGCTGACTATTTATTAGTGATTTCAGGGCATCAGGTAACTGCACACTCCCCCCTCCCTCAGGAATGCAAGGGGCGTGGCCTAGCAGGACACAGCTTGAGTTTTTATGACCTCCTGTGAGTAGGAACTGGACCAAGAATATAATGTACGAGAAAATTTATAGCTGCACAGTCTCGCAAAGGGTCATATGTGAACAAATGAATGGAATCTCATTGGATGAGAAAAGAGAATCTTGCTCACCCAGCAACAAACTTGACCTGGGTGTAGAAACCCCAGGTCCAGCACTTAAACGAAGAGTCAAAAGAAAAGTCGCTGATGTATAAATGGGAAAGCACTCACCCGTAGTCTTTAGTGGTCCGGGTGCGTCGCCCCGAACCCGTAGCAGGGGGTGTGTGCACTGTCAAGTATAGGAAAATAGGCAAGCACTGCCGGACGTCACTTCGAATGGGTAAAATACAGCTTTTATTTCAAAACATTAAAACCAAACTGTCCTGACGCGTTTCGTATCCATGCGATACGTAGTCATAGGCACAAGTTCACACAAACTCTCAACGGCTTTTTGAAACAATTCTCAAAGGAAATGACATCACTAATTTAATTCAATCATTTGGAATAAAAAACAGATGTTAGCGATGCCTTTAGCGTTGCTATGAGTTAATTAAAATTCTGCCGTGTAGAACCACACTTGGTTGTTAAAACATAAGTGGAAATGTTGTTTGAAAGCAAGTTATGAGAAAAGCCAAGGAAAATACCAAGATGAACAAACAAATGAATTAACAAATAAATAAACCCTCAATTTCATTCAATAGATGTTAACTATGAATATTTAACAAAAAAACGTTAAATTTTAAAGATTCCCCCCTCCCTCAGGAATGCAAGGGGCGTGGCCTAGCAGGACACAGCTTGAGTTTTTATGACCTCCTGTGAGTAGGAACTGGACCAAGAATATAATGACCATAACTCTCCATTGGAACATAGGAGAGAGATGATATTATATTCATTGGTTATTAATTCTCTCAGGGATTCCATAGATACTAAACATCAATACTGTGTGACCTGCCCCTGCCCAGATATCCACATCTAATACACAGAGTACCAAACTTAGTCATGTTTGGACTCGTTTGAAATCTGAAATTGCCTTGAACCCATCACCAGTTTTTTATACTGTTGGTACAACAGGTATGGGTTCTGTGAGGATAAATATATTTAAGGATACATTATATGTGACCTTCACTTCACCTTTGAGGGTCTTGCTGGGAACTTTAAGTTCTCACTCCTTGGGCTTCCCCCTCCCCATGGAATGGCTCTTATCAGCCAGGGCATGGAGGAGGGCATTACAGCTCTGACCCCTCTGACCATAGTGAAAAGAGGCCTGTTATATGTCTGATTTAGATGTTGGCAGAAATATTTCTCATGATACCTTGGCCTGTTTTATTAACTATTACAGGCCTGTATCATGACAGGGGGTTTTACTACTTTTCTTTTTCTCATATACTCCCTACCACATACGCCTGGCATCTCGATTATCAGCAAAATAGCTTTGTATTTTTTCTGAATATGCTTGTTTTGCTGCCTTAATGGCCTTTTAAAGATTTGCTCTTGAAGGGATAAAAACATTTTTTCAAAATGAATCAGTTAATAGTGCTGCTCCAGCAGAATTCTGCACTGAAATCCATTTCTCAAAAGAGCAAACAGATTTTTTTATATTCAATTTTGAAATCTGACATGGGGCTAGACATATTGTCAATTTCCCAGCTGCCCCAAGTCATGTGACTTGTGCTCTGATAAACTTTAATCACTCTTTACTGCTGTACTGCAAGTTGGATTGATATCACCCCCCTCCCTCCCCCCCCCCAGCAGCCAAAAAAAAGAACAACGGGAAGGTAACCAGATAGCATCTCCCTAACACAAAATAACAACTGTCTGGTAGATCTAAGAACAACACTCAGTAGTAAAAACCCATGTCCCACTGAGACACATTCAGTTACATTGAGAAGGAAAAACAGCAGCCTGCCAGAAAGCATTTCTCTCCTAAAGTGCAGGCACAAGTCACATGACCAGGGGCAGCTGGGAAATTGACAAAATGTCTAGCCACATGTCAGATTTCAAAATTGAATATAAAAAAATCTGTTTGCTCTTTTGAGAAATGGATTTCAGTGCAGAATTCTGATGGATTAGCCCTATTAACTGATGTGTTCACTATTTTGGATTAAGCTGAACCCCCGATTCCTTTGCATATGCAAATTAGGGGTGGGAAGGAGAAACCATTTTTTACTTCCTTGTTTTCTGACAAAAAGTTACGCGATTTCCCTCCCCGCCCATAATTTGCACATGCAAATTAGTATTCGGATCTGGTTCGGCTGGGCAGAATCCTGCTGAAAAAAGCCAAATCCTGGCCGAATCCCGAACGAAATCCTGGATTTGGTGCATCCCTACCTGTTAGTCATGGCTCCTGATTTGCTCTTATAGCAATATGCTTGTTGATAGTGACATCCTCCACACACGTAACAATATAACCCATTACAGATGCTGTATATCAATGAGGTATGCTGACAGAGGTAGAACACTATCTTGTATGTTTAATACAATATGATGTCTTTTTGATGTAGTTTGCTGTGATTATTTTGTACTGATAAATGCTTGAAGTGAGTTGCTCTGCAAACTATTTATTTTTAGTACTATATTCCTAATGACATGATGTAGCGACAGTTTGCTACATCTCCAGCTTGCTCTCACCACATTTACTTTATGCTCTAAATACTGTATATATGGATATGATGAACCTTCTGCATGATGGCTGCTGTCTTGCAGGTTTTATGTTGTTTCCCTCCATGTGGTTATGGGTGTTACCCATGTGCCTTAAATCCCCCTAGAATTGTGGCTTTATCTTTTCATGATTGAGGTTCATCACAGAGCTTTTGGATAAGAGAGGAGGTTTGCTTCTTCATTTCAAAAAGAAACAAATGGCAGATGACGTTGGCTTTCTACATAGACCTGGAAGTTATTAGCACTTATTAATGAAGAACAGTTTGAAGTTTTTTCAGAGGCTCAGGTAATTCCACCAGTCTCTACAGAGACATCGACATTTCTTCCTTTGGGAGATATTTGGCCACATCCTTAATAAATCCCAACCATACACTAGTGGAGACAGATACTTTGCAGTTTTTATATATGTAAAGAAGTTCATCTTTCAGACTGTTCTTTATGCTGTATATGTATATTTCTCAAAAAGTAATATATCATTCCGCTGTTCATGTTTTACTACAAAGGTTTTTGTTTTTGTAATTATCAAATTTTTTCACATTCATGTTAATGTGGAAATTTGTTTTCCCAATATAAATGGTATAAAACATTTTTCCAAAAATATAAATGAAACCTACTGAAAAATAAAACAAAATATGAGGTTTAATACTGCCAGTATTAATAACATGAAATGTTATATAGCTGACAGGGTCTGTGACACCTACAAACTAGAATACACCATAATTTAAGGAAAAACCTGGAGGTACTAAATCTTTGAAAAGAACTATAAGCATGGGATCCATTATCTGTAAAAACGTTATTCACAAAGCTCCAAATTACAAGAAGGCTGCCTCCCAAATAATCCAAATATTTTTTATTATTTCTCCGTAATAATAAAACATTACCCTGTACTTGATCCACACTGAAATATAATTAATCCTTATTGGAAACAAACAAGCCATTATTTAATGTTTAGATGATTTTCTAGTAGACTTAAAATGATTACAGAGAGATCTGGTATCCAGAAAACGCCATGTCCTTAGCATTCTGGATAACGGGTCCCATACCTGTAAAAGTGTATAAGGTGTTGAAACAGTGCAGAAAAAAAGAATGATAATAAATAATCAAATAGTAAAGAGAAAAGGGAAACAGAAACTTGTGGTCCAATAAAGGGCAAAATTACTATTGTATACTAAGAAACTTCAAGAAAAAGGGTTCCAATCAAATGAATATAAAAGCTAAAAAAATGTATTAGGACATAGAAGATAGGCCTTCCTTCTATGTCCTAATATTTTTTTTTTCCTTTGGATGTTGACATTTCAACATCACTGAAATATTTACTCACAAAAGAAATTAAACTATTCACTCACAAAGGTAATTGCGGCAATAATTCAGTATACATGTTGTGGTCACTTGCAAAATACTATTTTAAAAAGCTGAGAAAAATAGCTACATATTTACATCCAATTCGATATAAGGGCAGTTTCCTGGAATATTTTTTTTTTAAATTGCAAAATTTCCCAAATATTTTGCAATGTGTAGTGGTGCATAGTCCAAAAATATAAATTTTTCTTGGGTTAATGTTGTGTTGAAGCACTTAAAGAACAAATTAAATGCAAGCAGTGTATTTTGTTACAGGGACCAATGTGTCAGAATGCCCCACTATATAACTAATGGTGAGCATAACAGAAATAAACATTTGTGCAACATGCTATGAACTCCAGACTTTTGTAGGTGTCCCTGGATTTCATTTAGAAAATTTGGCAGAATTATGGTTCAGCCAATTAACCAATCAGTATGTTGTAGGCTGTGAAATGGATTTCATGTTTCAGTCAGGTAACCAATCAGTATGATTTTAGGCTTTGGGATGTATTTGGAGCTCTTTGAGGAAACCATAGGGAGAATATACAAATTCCATGCAGGTGGTGGTAAGTATGTTAACTAGGATTCCAGTAAAGCATTGCTAACCATTAATCATGCAAAAAAATACCTATATTGGCTAACAATAAAAGTACATTGCAAGCTTTATTTAACCTAAAAAAGGTTCCTTTGAGGATTCAATATTTGCGTTTCATAGTCTATACTGCCACCTAGTGCTAATCAATATGCATTTGTCTAAATTATAAATAATATTCAGACAAAATCCTCATAGGAATGCAGTGGTTCTCTAAGTATTGTTAGACTACAGCTCACATCGTCTCTACATTATATATTCACCCAGTTTGTACCAATGTCATGCCCAGTAACTTTGCGAGTGCAATTTTCAGCTAACAGGAGCAACGGCCCAGTGTCTCATTTGGCACCCCCAGTTAATATACCTTTCCCTCTCCTTTAAAAGAGCTCTAAAGCCCAAAAAAGTGGAATGTGGATAGAAAACTGTAATTTATGTTCCAGACTTAGGGTACCAGCCCAGAGGTTCAGCAGCCCTATTACAGTAATAAGCCATGCCTTCAGAGTTTTCTTATAGCAGCTCCCCATTTTGGATATCATTCGAACATATTTTTACCTCAGGGGACTAGAGTCCATCAAAAATCATAACCTGGGGTTATACCAGTGAGCACCACGGAGAGATACTCTTCCTCTTTCCTTTGTGCGGCTGCACATGCGCAGTAGAACGTAATGCTGAACTTTAACTAAAAAGTGGGCTATTTTGTTCAACTGCACATGCGTCTGCCCTGGGAAATTTGAAGAAACACGAAGCAGAAGAAGAGGATCGCTCTGTCGTGATCACTGGTATAACCCTGGGCAGGGGCGCTCCGCCAATGAGGCGAGTTGAGGCACTCGCCTCAGGCGGCAGCGCCCCCCTTGTTACCAGGGGCGGCAAAAATGCCGCTCCTGGTAACTAAGAGACGAATTTCCGGCTCTTCTAGTGCAGAGCGCGCAACTGCGCGCTCTGCATTAGCGACGTGGACCCCCCCCCTACCCCGTCTCGGTCAGGAAAAGTGAGTACCGTGGGGAAGGGGGGGGCGGCAAAACGAAGCCAGCCTCAGGCGGCGAAATGCGCACGATCGGCCCTGACCCTGGGCCGTTGCAGTTTTCTGCTGATCTGCCTTATATTGTGTCATTTCTATTCTGTATATACAGTGTATTATGAGTTGGTCCCTAAGCTCAGTCAGTGACAGCAGTCACTTTTGTGAAAAATCCTATTCATTAAAGGTACTTGCATAAACAGGTGCTTCTTACACTTCTTTATAGTTACACTTGGCACCGCTGCCTTCCTCCTGTTCTGAATTATGAGCAGTTATCGATGCAGGGAACCCTGGAGCTTGGTCACCTCCAAACCAGGCAGTATCTCCAGAGCTCCCACAGAAGCCTTGGTCAATTCGCTGTAGTGCCCTTGCTCCAAAAGAATAGGGAACACACATCCCACTCAGAAAAAAAGGATTGTGTAGGGGTAATGATACCAAGAAGCACAGAAAAACTGCTGCTCAAGTGTCCTTTAGGAGACTTGAGCAGCAGTTTTTCTGTGCTTCTTGGTATCATTACCCCTACACAATCCTTTTTTCCTGATTTAAGCTCTGGATGGGAGCAAGGGTGTAAGATACCTGAAATTCATTCGACTAAGGGCGATATTACACCAGTTTCTTTGACACATCCCACTCACACCAGATATGATTTCAAATGGACATATTTTATTAATATTTTTATTATAGTGCCATCATTTCACATAGCAAGGGATACAAATACAAGACTGACTGCTTAACATATACAAAATGTCTCCAAAAATAGTTACACTGTTCCATTTGGATATTGTTAAGAAACAGTAAAGTGAGAGTCATAAAACTTTTCAGCATAATTGCGTCCAATTTACATCAAAATATAATGCATTTGTGTCCGTTTTGACACATTGCCCTCCCCCCGTAGGGGGGTGTGAATACCCATGGCGATCACAATTTTCCTGAAAATGCAGGGGGAATGTTTCACTGTGGGAAAAAACATGGCAACTGTGTCCTAAATTAAAAACACTTGCAGTCACAAATAAATGTATAGCAGTGTTTAGCCTGATTCTAACATTTTCCCGATTCTTGAGAATATTGACCACAATGTGTGTGAATGTAAGCTGCTGCAGCCTGCAGGGACTAACAATAATCAATAAAAGAGAATATAAATCAGGCAGGGGGAGTACAAAACACTCAGTGAACTATGACATGTCTTAATAGAATTATTAACTTTTAATAACAGAATTATTAAAAGTTATATTATTATTAAAACCGTATATCTTTATCCCACCCCCCAAATCTCCCTGATTCCTGTTCATCATTAGCAGGTAAGGTATTTTACAATACAGCCAACTTTAGTGGAAGAAATCATTACAATGCACTGCAATAGTTATTACCTTGAAACCATTTAAGTTCCCTGAAGTATTTATCATGTTAACACCTTATAAATAGGGACATTGTTTTTTTTTTACAAAGCAAAGAAATAACTAACAAAAAAGAATCATTATAATAATGACCACTAGAGGGAGTTATTCTACAAGGATAAATGATTTAAGCTATGCTGGAAAACCGTATTAGGCATGAATGTTCAGGAATTAAATGCTTTTTTTCATATAGCAATCTGATACGAGCCAAAACAAAAAGGGGAAAGTTACTAGCACCACCAACAACTTAATAGCAAACAAACAGGCCAATGTTATAAATGATGTACAAGGGGCCATAGACATGTACAGCCCCCTATTAGTATTATTATTATTATTGTTATTATTATTAACATGTATTTATATAGCGCCAACATATTGCGTAGCACTGTAAAGTAAATGTGATTATACAACTACATCACATGAATTATATACATAGAACATATGGAGTTACATACATCACAATCAATACAGGTACAAAAGGTGAGGAAGGTCCTATGCATAGGCATACAGTCTAAAGGGAGGGGAGTAATACACAAGGTGTGGGAGTGGGTAAGATCGAATTAAGTGGGTGAGAAATGTGGTACTGTATGTGGTGTTGCGTTTGGTAGTTAAGCAGAGTGAGGGTAGGCTTCTCGAAAGAAGTGCGTTTTAAGAGATCTCTTGAAAGCAGAAAGGTTGGGAGAAAGTCGGACAGACTGTGGGAGAGAGGGTGCAGCCCTTGCAAAGTCTTGAATGCAAACATGTGAGGAGGTAATGAGAGAAGAGTTGAGTAGCAGGTCAGCAGAGGAGCGTAGTAAGCGGTTGGGTGAGTATATAGAGATGAGTTCATAGATGTAGGGTTTGGCAGAGTTATGAAGAGCTTTGAAAAGTCAGTGTCATTAATTTGAATTTTATTCTGAAAGGTAGCGGAAGCCAATGCAGGGATTGACAGAATGGCGAGGCAGAGGAGGAGCGGTTGCTGAGATATATGAGCCTCGCAGCAGTGTTCATTATGGACTGGAGAATGTATTGTTCTGTTGGTTGGGGCTGACCACCCGAATGATCGGAACCTCTGGCAGTTAAGAAGAGCTGTGACTCCCCTTCACTTCCTTTTGGTCAACAAATAGAAATCAGGTTAGATAATCTTTGAGCAACTGGAATAACAAAACTGTCTAAACTGACCCCAGATGTGATTTATATGCTCAGATGAACCGTTTGGAACAAAATCAGACAAAAAACCTGACCAAATCTGGGCATAAATGGGCAGCTTATGGCTAATAGCACTTCTCAGCCCACAAACAAACCAACCAGCACCGTTGACTGCAACTGATATTTGTAATCAGAAAAATCCTCAAGAGGCAGTTTTCAAAGGGCAGAAACATGCCAGGCTTAGAAGTGCCACAATCCTTATAGTATGTGAGAGCCCATAAATAATTCATCTCATTATTGGCCTTTGACAATATATATGTATTTCATGACAATCAGGGTCACAGTTCTGGTGTAAGACCAGCAGAAAAAGGAAGTTTGAAGAAATAGTCAAGATAATACTGTGTATGAAGGATAGTATGTGGGACAGATTTGTGACAGATAAATTGCACAGGCTATTGCATAGACTATTGCTGTCCAACTTCTGTGGTACTGAGGGCCAACATTTTACTGGCCTATGTGGTGGAGGGCCGATAATGGATGTCAGTGTTGGCCACTCCCCTTTTTAAACCACACCCACTGTAAACCACACCCATGTTACCACAAGAACTTTTAAGATCATATCCACATTAAGGGTGGTAGCACACCAAAAAACCAAATGGTTGGTGCTCACTGCAGGGAAATCCCTCATCACTCATATGTGAAAAATTGAAGTCATGTTAAAACATACCCTTAAATCCATATGCCTCATCCTCCCCTGTGGATAATACAACAACCCCCCAACACATGATCCTTAGGGGCCCTTAAAGGACAAGGAAAGTCTAAAATAGAATAAGGCTAGAAATGCTGTATTTTGTATACTAAACATAAGCATGAACTTACTGCACCACAAAGCCTAATCAAAACATATGATGTATGCTTTCAAAGTTGGCCACAGGGGGCTGTCATCTTGTTACTTTGTTAAACATCATTGCCTGACCCTGCACATGCTCAGTGTGGTCGGGGCTGCTTAGGGATTGTCATAAACAAAGCTCCTTGAATTCTGCATGGCTGGTAAGTAAGGTGGGGGCTCCCCCTGCTGTTCATGAATATGATTGTTTCCCTGCTCAGCAGTTAGGGACCATCTGACAATTCCTATCCACAGCAGTAAATGAAGGGAGAATTTCACTGCATACAGTCAGGTTTCTTATAAAAAAGGTACACATTTTTTAATTAAAGTATATTGGAGATATGTTTCTTTTTCATTAAAGAAAGTAAAAATTGGATTTTATTTTTTTGCCTTTCCTTGTCCTTTAACAACAATTTCCAAATGCTAACAAACCCCAAGAACAAACCCCTAACAGGCTTACATCCCACAGGTAGCAAAGGGCAAGCAGAGAATGGCACACACAAGCAGCACTGGGCAAGCAGAGAATGGTACACACAAGCAGCACTGCACAAGCAGAGAATGGCACTTCCAAGCAGCACTGGGCAAGCAGAGAGAATGGCACACACAGGCAGCACTGGGCAAGCAGAGAATGGCACACCCAAGCAGCACTGGGCAAACAGAGAATGGCACACCCAAGCAGCACTGGGCAAGCAGAGAATGGCACACACAAGCAGCACTGGGCAAGCAGAGAATGGCATACACAAGCAGCACTGGGCAAGCAGAGAATGGCACACACAAGCAGCACTGAGTAAGCAGAGAATGGCACACCCAAGCAGCACTAAGCAAGCAGAGAATGGCACACACAAGCAGCACTGGGCAAGCAGAGAATGGCACACACAAGCAGCACTGAGTAAGCAGAGAATGGCACACACAAGCAGCACTGGGCAAGCAGAGAATGGCAAGCAGAAGCAGCACTGGGCAAGCAGAGAATAGCACGCACAAGCAGCACTGCACAAGCAGAGAATGGCACACACAAGCAGCAATGGGCAAGCAGAGAATGGCACACCCAAGCAGCACTGAGTAAGCAGAGAATGGCACACACAAGTAACACTGGTAAAGCAGAAAATGGCACACACAAGCAGCACTGGGAAAGCAGAAAATGGTACACACAAGCAGCACTGGGCAAGCAGAGAATGGCACACACAAGCAGCACTGGGCAAGCAGAGAATGGCACACACAAGCAGCACTGGGCAAGCAGAGAATGGCATACACAAGCAGCACTGTGCAAGCAGAGAATGGCACACACAAGCAGCACTGAGTAAGCAGAGAATGGCACACCCAAGCAGCACTAAGCAAGCAGAGAATGGCACACACAAGCAGCACTGGGCAAGCAGAGAATGACACACACAAGCAGCACCGAGTAAGCAGAGAATGGCACACACAAGCAGCACTGGGCAAGCAGAGAATGGCACACACAAGCAGCACTGGGCAAGGAGAAAATGGAAACACTGCACTGCAATTAGGGTTGCCACTTTTTCTGGAAAAAAATACCAGCCTTCATAAATATTTATCTTTTTCCCTAATAATAAGATTGGGATCAACAATCATTTTTACCGGAAATGGCCGGTAAAATACCGGCCAGTTGGCAACCCGAACTGCAATACCAAGGGGCAAATTCACTAAAGGACGAAGCGCCTAACGCCAGCGTTAATTCACTAGCGTATCGCATTTTCGTTAATTCACTGATTCACTAACGGACACTGGCATAAATTCGCTAGTGTTACTTTGCACCCTTACGCCTGGCGAATTTGCGCAACGGACGTAACTATGCAAATTCACTGACGTGCGCATTTTTCTGAACGCTACCTTTTATGCCAGACTTCCTTTGCCACCTCAGACCAGGCGAAGTGCAATAGAGTAGATAGGGATTGCTTCCAAAAAAAGTTTAACATTTTTCTAAGTCCCAAAAAACGCTGGCGTTTTTTCTTTTTTTTTAGGGGTGATAGGCTGAAAAAGATCAAAAATTTTTTTGGGGCTACCCTCCTTCCCCCCTACATTTCCTAACTCATGGCACCTTAACTATACAGTGGGCACATGTGTAGGTTGTTGTGGAACAAATCCAGGGCAGCAAACTCGATTGCAATATTCTTTATTGGGAAGCAGAGTTACACAACATGTTTCGGGCTATGCCCTTTGTCAAGTCGACACTTGACAAAGGGCATAGCCCGAAACATGTTGTGTAACTCTGCTTCCCAATAAAGAATATTGCAGTTGAGTTTGCTGCCCTGGATTTGTTCCACAACAATTTACATTTTTGATACATTGATTTGGGATATCGAACACAGGATAACCCGTGGAATCAAACCAATAAGGACTTTTGGTGAGCAGCACTCATTTCCTTATTGGCACATGTGTAGGGCAAAATAAAAATTGAATTTGCTGTTTTAAAGGTTTCCCAGGCTTGTAACGCCGGAGAGGTTTCCAGGGGCGGCAAAAAGCCGCTCCTGCACCTTTAAGAGCCGAATTTCCGGGTTTTAAACCGGAAATTCAGCTTTACTAATGCAAGAGAGCGCAATTGCGCTCTCCGCATTAGTGATCCTGCCTCCCCTCCCGACGGTAAGTTGGTAAGTCGGCGAGGGGGGGAGGGAGCGGAGGGAGAGAGCATATAAAATGCACATTTGTTTGTAACAGACCTTTATACCAACTACAATTACAGCAAAAATGATAGGAAGCCAATTCATTTTTCTGTGTAAAATGTTTAGGAAACTGGATGTACAAGATGGAACAGGAATACAGTATTTCTACTGTACTTTTTATTGCACAACTGTGTATTTTTAAAAAAAAACTAGCAACTGTTCACTGCGGTCTATCATAACAAATTCAGTGTAATGTATATTAGAATGTGCCTTAGGAATCCCATACAAATAAGTATATACATTATACCTGATCTCAGTAAAGGTCGCAGTCTTGATGTGTGCTCTGCGCAAAGGTCCTTCAGGATTGAATAATCAGCAGCACCTGGTTGTTGTGGATCCACTCGTCCACCAGGTAGGTACAAATATTTAATAGGATCGGTGCGCTAGTAATTGGTATGTAAATCCCCAGATACCTAGATGTAAAAGATATTGTATAGTGAAGTACGTTCCCTTCAGGAATAGATACAAAATTACCGGATCTACTCACACAGGGTCTCTTGGCTAATCGCTTGTCATAGGCTTGACGCCGCACAGTAGGAGAAACCGAGCCGGTATTGGTACACCTGAAAAAGGGATCCGCAATAGTGCAATACAATATGAGCTCGATAATGCTTATGGGGGTAATAGCAACTTACCGAGTCGTATATATAGGGAAAGCCGTGTTAATCATCTGTTTGCTTCGTGCCAGTGTCTCTGGCAAAATTGTTGTTTTTGGCTGTTTACTTCTGGCTTCTCTGACTTCTGAAACTGTGTTGCAAACCAGCTTATTAAAGTTACAAGTGTATCTCCTCCCATTCGGTATAATGTGAGCAAAACCTTAGCATTGGGAAGTGGGTTAGGGTTTCAGGTTGGGCATGGCTTTGCTCTCACAGACGTCTAAGTAATGTACTACAACTGAATAACTCAAATTCTGATAATTTCCAAGTGATTTACTAATATTTTGCTCTCTTTATTCATGATTAACCAACCAGCATTTTAGGGTGATGGCAAAGGGACAATTTGCCACCTACACTAATATCTCCTCCAGCACAGGCAACAAAACGTTTGGAAATACCTTTCCATTGAAGTCAATCTGAATTGGCAATAGTATTACATTTGAAATGCATAATCATGTGTCGCCTGCATTATAGTTGCCGACAAATTGTGTGCTATTGCTATTATAAAGGCAGTGCCTAATTATAGTTTGTAGCTCTAGATGCTACAACATTTAGAATATTAGCCATCAGGCCCTCTCTTACAGGTCCGGACTGAGAATTAAAATAGGCCCTGGCATTTCAGGTACACATAGGCCCAATCAGTCCCACCAGCCCACTAAATACTGACTTTCTATGGCACCTTATAGCAGCCCCTCTGGCATTTGCCAGAACCCACAGATTGCCAGTCCGGGCCTGCTCTCTTAGTCATATTCTAGTCTCTTATTCAAATAAATGCATGGTTGCTAGGGTTATTTGGACCCTAGCAACCAGATTGCTGAGACTGATCCTGAGGACCTACTGAATCCAAAGCTAAATAACTCCACTATAACTACATCATGCCAAAATCCCCTTTAACATCATTACCAGCAGCTTTGATAACTATTCATCACACTTATGTATATATTAATAGAGTTGTTTTTCAAACACTGTATTTTTAGGTTAGCATCTACATTTATTTCTGTTTTATCACATTACTGCAGGATTTTGAAATAATTCCTTTCCATACAACAACCAGGAAAACACCTATAGGCCAACCATAGTTCTTCATATGCTTCATCTAGGAGACCCAGTTATACTGAGCCAGATATTTTTCGCAATGAAATTCTGAAGTTTGACATTAGCCAGTGGTTGCTTAACATCCAAAATGTTAGACATAGCCCTAAAGAAACCCAGGCCAAAAAGGACACATAACAAGGAGAGTTGGTATTTTGTTAGGAATTTTGTTTAGACTTGCATTCCATGTGTGAGCTATATTTAATTTTGCTCATTTTCCAGTTCCAGTAATATTCTTCAGATGAACTGGACTGTGTATTTAATGTGAGAAAGTTTTATAAACCAATAAAATGAGTGTCCGACTGCAATGACAGGGGCCCACCAGAAAACTGTATGTCCACACTGCAAACAGTTTTTACTCCCCTATCACCTAATCTCTTTATTCTCCATGGGGCAAATTCACTAAAGCGCGAAGCGCCGAACGCTAGCGTTAATTCGCTAGCGTTGGCCATTTTCGCTACTGCGCAAATTCACTAACGAATGCTGGCGTAGTTTCGCTAGTGTTACTTCGCAACCTTACGCCAGGCGAATCTTCGCTAGCGACGAAACTACGCAAATTCACTAACTTGCGCAGTGTAGTGAACGCTACCTTTTACGCTGGACTTCCTTCGCCACCTCAGACCTGGCGAAGCGCAATAGAGTAGATAGGGATTGTTTCAAAAAAAGTCAACATTTTTTCTAAGTCCCAAAAAACGCTGGCGTGTTTTCTACATGACGGGTGATAGGCTTAAGAAGATCGAAAAAATTTTGGGGCTCCCCTTCCTCCCCCCTACATTTCCTGACTCATGGCAACTTACCTAGACAGTGGGCACATGTGTAGGGCAAAATAAAATTTTTATTTGCAGATTTGAAGGTTTTCTAGGCATTTGTAGTGCTGATTCGTGTTCCTCCATTGAAATTTGAATTTCGCGCCGTATGCAAATTAGCCTTCGCTAGCGCAACTTCGCTTTATATAGCGAAACAACGCTAGCGCAACTCTGCAACCTTACGCTACCCCTGTGCGCAACTTCGGATTTTAGTGAATTTGCGAACCGCTGGTGAAACTACGCCTGGCGAAGTGCGGCGAAGTGCGGCGAAGTGCGGCGAAGTTGCGCCTGGCTTAGTGAATTTGCCCCCTAGTCTCTTCTCTTTACATACTATTATCTCTCCTTTCATCTATTTCTCCACTTTGTTCCCATACAGAACTGAGGAATGACCATGATATAGGCCACATGGTTAGGAGCCGAGGGGACCGCCTGGGCCTACATGGATCTTTCAGTGACATGTTTGTTTTTTGGCTAATGTGGTTAGAAAATGGAAAAAAAAACTGTTTATATAGTAAGTAAGTAAGTATGCATACTTCTTCTTTTAGATTTATAGTTATAGTTTTGTAGATTATTTTATTGAAGGAAAAGGTATGAGGATGGCTATTGTTCTGTAGTCAGTTTATAACAATTTCCTGGTCTCCAGTTACAATTCTGCTCACTCCTTTACAGTAAATTTAATTTTATATTCCCCCTTTCTATCCTACTTTCTGTTTCCCAGGATGTGCCTTTCATTTGTACTCTTTACTTTACCCATTTTCCTTCTTTTCTCCTCTGCCTCTCCTTGTCAGGACCTACAATGACAAGAACCCTTGATCTTTTGAATATGTGTCAGTGTCCTGTCCTGGAAGTTTTTTAAAGGGATACTGTCATGGGAAAACATTTTTTTTCAAAATGATTCAGTTAATAGTGCTGCTCCAGCAGAATTCTGTACTGAAATCCATTTCTCAAAAGAGCAAACAGATTTTTTTATATTCAATTTTGAAATCTGACATGGGGCTAGACATATTGTCAATTTCCCAGCTGCCCCAAGTCATGTGACTTATGCTCTGATAAACTTCAATCACTCTTTACTGCTGTACTGAAAGTTGGATGATATCACCCCCTCCCTTTTCCCCCCCAGCCACCAAACAAAAGAACAATGGGAAGGTAACCAGATAGCAGCTCCCTAACACAAGATAACAGCTGCCTGGTAGATCTAAGAACAATGCTCAATAGTAAAAACCCATGTCCCACTGAGACACATTCAGTTACATTGAGAAGGAAAAACAGCAGCCTGCCAGAAAGCATTTCTCTCCTAAAGTGCAGGCACAAGTCACATGACCAGGGGCAGCTGGGAAATTGACAAAATGTCTAGCCCCATGTCAGATTTCAAAATTGAATATAAAAGCACTATTAAGTGAGGTGTTTTGAAAAAAACATGTTTTCCGATGACAGGATCCCTTTAAGTATGGCATCCTGATATATTTCCTCTACAATCTGTAGCTCAGATAAGTCTAAATTGGTCCAGTTAAGACCAGCTCCAACAATTGTCTAATCCATGGCCTGTATAAGCCAACCTGCCTTAAATTCCTAATCACAATGGTCAATGCTGATATTCCTGAACAAGTTTCTAAGATTTTACACTTTTTCTGATTCACTCTTGAGTTCCTAACCACTGCCTTGTATTCTGGAATATGCTTTTTATTCTTGCTTTCACCACTGGCCTTAAAGGAGAAGGAATTCTATTCAGGGGTGCTTCGCCAATGAGGCGAGTTGAGGCTGTCGCCTCAGGCAGCAGCGCCCCACTAGGTACCAGGGGCAGCAAAAAT